>NW_024609835.1:81762196-82161721 GCF_016920785.2 Ixodes scapularis
ACACTCGGCTGATCAAGGCCCAGGTCCGTTCGCAGGCTGGGTGCACAGTGGGGGGAGACCGACCTCGGCTCGAGGTGGACCGAGGTGCTGCTGTGCCGCACGTGTGGTTGCAAAGGCCACCCGCGAGACGGGTGCCTCTTTTTCAAGGATTAGGACTAGCACGGTAGGAAAGCTTTGCTACGCTTTTCAGTGCATGTCCTAAGCAGTGCACCTTTTTTTCATGAGGGTAGGAAGGAGTACAGTCTTGCCTCATATCGCATTATTTGTGGTGTTCAAGGGCAGCCACATTGCAGAACGCATCTGGTTACCTTGTGCTTGCAGTCGAATCTTTAAAAGAACCATGAGGGCAATTTCGAAATTTTATTTGACGATTGAAATGGGTATCGGGCACATCTCTCGGACACTGTTTTACCAAGATCCAGCCCGAACAGAAGTTTGGGTGCCGTACCAATCAATTAAACAGTTCTGGTAACAGTTGCACCAAAAACAATGCCCTAAAACCCCCCCCCCCCCCCCCCCCCCCCCCCGCAAAGACGGCGGCAGAAAGCTCATCGTGAGGCGATTGGTTCAAACGAATGTTGCGCTCTTCGTTTCAATTCGGTGGTGAGGTGTGATGAAAAAAAGTAACTTGAACGTCGGATAATTTTTAAATGTTGTAGTTTGGAATTGACAGGTTTCGTCGCGTGTATAAAAGCATAATCTGAAGCGATTTCTCCGTTTGCCACTAGTTGAACGCGTCCCGCACTGCTACCTTGGGCGCGTAACGAGCATTAAGCAACCAGGGGCAAAAAAAGGAAAAGGCAAGTTACAAGCGGGGGACGTTTCGTTTTGGTTTCGTATGCCGTCTCATGTTCGCTTTGCAACGAGGGAACAAAAAGGGACATACGCACCACCGTCTCAAAACCAGCACAGCATACAGCCGTCATTTACTTCCACAAGTCTTCTACATTGTCACCCTTCCGCTTTGCAAACTGGCGTCTCTTCAATCATGCCGCGTTTATGTGCTGTAGTAGGCTGCGCATTGTGTTCCCATAACGGCGTTGCGTCGGCTAGTAGGGCGGAGAGTCGCTGGGCGGGTCTGGGGTGTCCTCGTAAAGCGCCAATCCAGGGTTGTGCGTCCTGAGCAGCTTCTCCTGTTCAGTCGGCATGAAGTCGCTGAACGGGGGAGCTCAAACTCGTTTGAAAGTGTGGCGTTGTCGTCCATTTGTTCCAGATTTCCTTTATATACCGTCGTACACTATAACCAACCACAAGAACCCCGCCGAGCGGCCACTAAATCCTACCGATACCGACAGTGCTTCTCGACGTCGCTTCTCTTTCCAGAGGCGAAAACGGAAAGAAATCTATCTGAATGTTTGTTTCGGCTTCACAAATTTATTTGCAGGGGCAAAAATAAGGCACAAAGTTCTCAAAAAAAATTTAGTGGCATGCCAGGACACGTAATGCATTGAATACACCCTCTTTTAAAAACAAATGAAATTGCCTTCATGGTCCCTTCAAAAGCATGCATTTTGTGTTTTCTTTCGGTATTGGCAGTAATATTTCACCACTCCTCACCCCTCTTTTCAGCCCGGAAGCCATCCAGCGCCACCTCCTTCCTGTCCTGTGGTGCAAGGACCACCACAAGGGTAGTGCCAAGTGGCATGGGTAGAGGGGGCACAGGGCGTAGCAACTGGGTGGCCGATATACTACGATGGAAACATTTTAGTATATCGGGCACCGAGTTGTCACGCCCAGTGCCTGTTCTAGCCATACTACTTGACACTACCCTTGTGGGAGGCTTGGCACACCCCTCTCCAAACGGCCTTTCTCAAGGCCACACCAATGTGCGAACCGGTGTCGTCAAACAATGGGCCCACACATCTCCCGTGTCTCAGTCATCACTTATCAAGAGCAAACGTTGCCCCTTTGCCGCTCCGTGGCACGGTTGTTGTGGTTACGTAGGCGAGCTTGGTTCGCCCGAGGCGCAACTCCTGTCGTTTGTACAATTTGTCGAAGGCAGCCTGGCAATTTGACACACGGCGACACATGTCGTATAGACCTTTTCATTTTAGTAGTTGCCCTACCGGCGGATAGAGGGCGCTGATGCGCTCGGCGCCATTAGGTTGCTTCAATTTTATTGGTTTCGGTTTCAACATGAACGCGGCTATGTTGCTGTTTTACGTTGTTTTCCCTTAATTTTGTAATATATATTTTTATTTTTTTGTGGAACAAAATTAATGAAACACTGGTACTGAACCACCTTGAAGACTGCGAGGTGTATTTTAGCCTAAATTGCGTTTGTTTGTTTTTTACCCACTCCTTTGATGATCTGATTATGGACGGTTGCGAAACGCCTGACTGATGTACAGGGAAGATTACCATCGTCTACGGCTGTACCTGATGACACCAGTTTCCAGGAAAGCAAACTATTGAACAGGATAACACGTGAATGTAAGGAAGCATATCGACAGCTTGATTAGCATTGTGCTGAATCGACCAGAACAGATGAACTCGCGAATTTACTACTCACTCTTTGGTTTTCGTGGGCACCGAACCTTTAGCGAACTTCTCAGACTAAAAACGTATTGTGTAATGACGCAGATAATTGATATAAACAAGTAGAATCGTCTCGGGCCCTTTTTTAACTCGGTACTTGAGCGTGTTTTGACAGGCCGAGTAGGAAATTTGTTCAATTAGCAACCCTGCTAAAGAACTCATTAGCAGCCTTTCGCGATATTGGCCCTAGAAAATAAATTATTTTTATATGAATATTTGCTTACTAAAGATATGATATAAGGGACAGGCCCGTCAAATTAAATCTGGCATTTGTCTGCCGTAAAATTGGCGAAATAAAATTAGAGGGCGCAGGAGGAGAAATACCCCGGAAAGTTCGGCTGAATTCGAGCGCTAGGCACCACTTCACGGACCTGTGTGAACAAACATTTATTTGTTTGAACAGATTCGCTTTGTAAATTTCGGCGTCGGCAGCCACCAGAAGTGAACCTCTATTTGCCATCAACAATCTTGGACTCAAATAATTGTGATGCAGACGTCTTTTTTCTTTTCGCGTTAAATATTGCGAATTTCAGATACTGGCAAAAATTAAAACAGCGTGCGCAAAAAAAAAAGAAAGCGACGTCATTATTGCGCATGCGCCGAACCCAAAACGCGTTTTAGATTTGCCAATAGAAACAACATTATTTTTTTGTGCGCGCTATTCTAAAACCCCCTATTGTTAGGTGTCTGTGGCAGTTTCTTAAGCGGGAAGTCCCGACCGTTGTGTTCAAATAAATTATGTGGTTGGCACTGGTTATCTAAATATAATCAATAAATCACTTAAATGACTGTTGAAATGGGAGCGAGCACGGTATACAATTTCTTAAACTTTATAAGTAAACCAATCAACCAAACATTTACGTCGCAAAAAAAAAAAAAGATTAAGAACCTCATACACATGTGGGTGTGATATTATGAACAAACAAATCGCCCGATGTTGGCGTACCATTACTTCTAGCCTCAGATAAAATACAAATTAAACATTCGTTGTCTATCTCCTCCACGAGTTTCCTCCCATAATCAAAAGAAACTGTTTTCAATGTATTATGAATACAAAGAACGATGCCTTCAGGAAATACAGATAGTCTCCTTGCGCTCCTTCCGATCCAAAATGCGTGATATGAATATACGCGCTTCTTACTGAAAGTGTTCCGCCACTTTTAAGAAACAAACCTCAGTTGTCATATGGAACGTTGAACCCTCATGATATCTTAGTTGTCGAGTAGACGTATCGGACTAGTTTCCGAAGTAAGGCAAGAAAGCACGGTGAAACGCGACGAAAAACACGAATACAACGCATCCGCCACGGCGCGGAGAGGAGAGCAGAACAGCAAGTTAAAGCAACCTAATGGCTGCCACGTCACGTGATTCCAAGATGGCAGCGCCCATGCGGAGGAGGATGAAAAGGTCTATAGGGCTGACTGGGATGTACCAAAGACCTGCAGGCATTCTGCATTTTCTCTACTCTGCAGAAAGACCTGCCCTGGCAATGTGCTTGATGTGGTGGTCTCCTTCCTGCAACAGGACCCGAGGGCTCAAGTAAGGTGAGAGAAACAGTGGGTGGGTTCATCAGAGCAGATTTATTCCTAGCAATCTTGTCGAAACGAAGTCTTCTGCTGCAACCTTGAAACAAGACTGCTGCTCGGCCAGGCAACTCCTTGCGGTACCTGCATGCCTGTTGGTTCGCGAGTGCAAGCACTTAGCCATCAAAATGGAGCCCCTGGAAAACTGGCACAATCCGTGCAACTTGATACCTTCCAACAGTATGCGACCATTTGATTGCTGACCTGTGCCTTCAGGGTAATTAGATTGATTTATGTGAGAACTCCATTGTGATGGCTGCCTCCTATTCACCACGTGGGAGACGCGCTCCCTAGCAGTCAGGCTCTGCCGAGAGCCCGCACCTAATCTGGATCTGGCCCCCACAAGCCAGTCTGGGAATGGGTAAGGAGATGTGGAAAATGTGGGGAACACTGAAGGTAACTACACCAGCAAGGATATAGCAGTTGGTGCACCAGACTTGAATGCCTTGCCAGCGCCTGCACCTGCAACTGAGGGAGAGGCACGCCAAGACACAACACACCACCGATGGCTTGCAATGAACCAAACGTACGGACCAATAGAGCCTCGCTCGGTAGGAGACCTAGGTGCATGCAAATTAATCCCGAGCAGCAACATTGCTCTTCAGCACTTTTGGTCATGCACTTTTAAAAAGACAATGCAGTATTTTAAGATTACGCACCTTGCTCGTGCGTTAGAGGAAATAATTGTGATATATAGCAACACCTGGAAAGAAAATGTTGTGCAGAAAAGATTCTTGGCAAGAATCGGTGCTAAAATGTCCTTGCACTGGTGCGTTGGATAGACAGTAGGCTGGTTCCAATTTACCTGCACCGGTGCACAAAAGTGCAGGTCAGTGTACTTCCGGTATGTGTATTCAGATACAACCAGAAGTGCACCGCCCTACACTTTTCTCTACCGGTGCAGGTAAATCGTACACGCCTTGTATAACTGGTGTTAGATGGACAGAAAATCCTAATAACACTGCATGTAAGCACTGAAGTAAAGGGAGGTGGTGGAATCCTGGAAATAAGATACACAATGTATCTTACCGACCTTAATGACCTAAAAAAAAAGGAAGTTTTGTGCATTGTTTATACACCATGCAATGTAGTTCTTATAAGGTTTGGTTGTCGGAGGAAGAGGCGCTTGAAACGTGAACAGCTTGATAAGACGTCAAATGTCTAAGCTACGATGTACCTACATAATATCTTAACTCTTTGCATAAAGGGAGAAACTAGTAATGCTACCCGAAGAGACTAACTTTGTTCACTATGATTGCTGAGGTAAAAACAAGCATAGAAGAGAGCAAAGTGGCTAAAAATGAGAGTACATGATGACATTTGCTGTGATAACAAAAGGTCCCTAACAGGCCGCAGCACTGAACCTCTTGCTAACACTGCAGTCTTGTTAGTATTAGAACAGTTGCCAGGGGTTAGTACAACAAGCATAGAAGAGAGCAAAGTGGCTAAAAATGAGAGTACATGATGACATTTGCTGTGATAACAAAAGGTCCCTAACAGGCCGCAGCACTGAACCTCTTGCTAACACTGCAGTCTTGTTAGTATTAGAACAGTTGCGAGGGGTTAGTACAGCGAAACCCGTTTAGAACGAACCGAAGTACAGTGAATTATTGTCAATATCGAACTCACAAAAAATTTAAATAAAAATGCATGTAAAAAGCACTTTTTATAACGAACAACACATTGGTTATATCAAACTTTTTCCCCCAGGAAGGCTTACAAAAACGTGCAAAAAATCGTCTTCTAGCTGTTCCCCCCCCCCCCCCCCAAAAAAAGTAGGAGAGGAATAAAATTTTAAAAGCTCCAGTCGCAAACAAAATTGAGCAAAGAGAAGCAATTTTAAAAAGAAAAGCTAAAAAAAAAAAAAAACACTGTGCACAAGCACAGAAAAGAAAATCTTTTTATCGAAAGTGGTTGCCCGCAAAGAAAAGCGATTCAGAAAATGAAAGCTAAAAAGACAAAATCTGCACGCATGCAAAAAAAAAAAAAAAAAAAAATCCAGCGCTGTGTTACAAGGCGGTAGTGAAGAGATGAGAAAGAAACGGGAGCTTGTGGAAGTTTGTTGTAAATGGTTTTTGCTATATCAAACTACTTGCTATGTCAAACTGATCGTGGCGTTTCCTGCTGTTCGTTATAAACGGGTTTGACTGTATAGCATGGAACTTCTCAAAGTGTCGCGCGGCGAGATCCACGGGAAACCTGATCATATTGCCATGGCACTTCTCCGATCGTCGAGCAGAAATAATTTGCAAAAGCCTGCCGTACTTTTTGACCTCGCAGGGACTCAGGGCCACTGGTGATCGGTTCTAGATTCTGGAAGCTGAGGCTAGGGTTTTCTTGGCCAGCAGCCTTCTGCCTGTTTGCATCTTGTGCATGATTACAGTCAATGTTTGCAGGACGTGCATATGAACTGGTCATAGGTACGCCTTCCTCGTCATCACATGTCCTCATGTAGTTGTGAAGCAAAACACCCGACCAGACAAGGTTGTCCACCAAGCTTAGGTCTCCTTGGATCGCTTGTCGAAAGAGCCTCCATCGAGCTGCTAGGATGCCAAACGCATTTTCAGAGATGCGTCGAGCCCTGGACAGTCTGTAGTTGAAGCACTGTTTTGGCAGGTCTAGAGCCTCTCCGGGAAAAGGCCGCATGAGATTTTCCATAAGGGGAAATGCCTCATCTCCAACTAGAACAAAGGGCATTCTGCCAGCATGACGAGGGAGTGCTTTTCGACAAGGGAGCTGGAGAGTCCCGGACATCATTTTCTGGCCGAATGGGCACTCTCTGAACACGCCACTGTCGTTCCAGCTGCCATATTCACCAATGTCGACCATCACGAATATGTAGCTTGCGTCAACCACCGCCAATAGGATGATACTGTGTGTTTTTTTGTAGTTAAAGGTAGCTGATCCACGCCCCTCCACTGCAATGTGTTTCCCGTCGATTGCACCCACACAGTTTGGGAAGTTCCAGTGCTCACTAAAACCTTGCGCAATTTTTTCCCACATCTCTTGAGTTGGGACAGGCATGTACAGAGGTTGTAGTACTTTCCGCAGCGCCGCACTTGTTTCCCGCACATTTTGGCTTGCAAATGAGGTACTGTGGCAGTAGCTCATTGCCACCGACTTTTGGGACGAGCCGTGGGCCAGGTACCTAAAGCAAGAAAAGGCAGTGCAAAAATACTGAGTACACGAACACGTGATGAACAAGGTTTAACGAAAATGTATGTTGAGGTGAAAGGTGCTACAATACACCCTCTTCAAAAGTGCATGCCATCTTGTAGCTTTTGCAGCAATTATTTGAGTCCACCATTCCTTGATCACATACTTCGTGCTTTTAGCGTGAACTTGACTCGGCTTGCATCGAAAAGAAGTGCTGCATCAGCGATTGGCGAGGACTCAGATTCAATCATGGGCTACTTGACTCGGCTTGCATCGAAAAGAAGTGCTGCATCAGCGATTGGCGAGGACTCGGATCCAATCATGGGCTTTGCGCTCAAGAAATGGCGACCACTAACATTGCTTGATAGGGTTTTGAAAAGGGTCTATTCTGGTTAACCAAAAAAGGCAATCTGGACGCTGGGCACTGTTACAGTTTTGAGCTATAAGGTATACCATTCTGGATTCTCATGGTGGTGAGATTTCATTTTTCAAAAACACATGAAGCCATATCACACATATTTTAAATATTTTCCCACGGTATAAAAAAATGCCCATCTGTGTGTTTTGATGCATTTAAGTAAGGAGATTATTTTTCCATTTTGAGGTTTGCCATCTTGGAAATACAACCAAATTGAATTTGGATAATTGTCATTTTTGTGGTGCTTGGTAGTAGAGCTGTCACAGTGCAGCGCAAAGCAGCTTGGTAACCCATTGGCCGCGGTTCCTGTTTCGTTTGCCAACCTCAATTCAGGACATCCCGCAATAACAAAATGGAGTGCATGCAGTTTCTAATATGTGACTCTCCCTTTTCTTTGCAGGTGCAGCGACACCATGGCTTGTCGTCTAAGAGAGCTGTTTATGTTTTTCTGCCCAATGTACCTGCATAAATTGGTGTTGTAGCCTTGCCAACAATCAAGACGAAGAAACAGTCACGTCTCAGACCAGGTGGAACCAGAACTCTCGCTAGCCATTTATGAAAATGCGCCTTGACTTGAAGGGGAGGTTGCATGCAATACTGACTATACATTTTTTTTCTTTGCGCAGAGAAAGCATGCTTTAGTACCAATTGGCATTTTTGGGCTATTAATAAAGTATCACGAGACTGGACTGCACTCAATATTAAGTATAATTGGTCTGCTCACGGGGGGTTTATCAGAAGCGGACTTAGCATTCTGCTGGCCCCCACCCCCGCTCCCCATGAATAGTGGCTATGGGGAGCAGTAGTGGGGGGGAAATAGCCAAGTTTGTACTTTTTTCAAAGTAGATAGATTTGAAGCTAGAATCCTAAAAATAGCCAAAGTCAAAGCCTAATATTGAAAAAAAAAAAACAATTTTGGGAGCAGTTACAATTTGGCCGACCACAAATTTCTGCTGCTCCTAGGCAGCTGCCTACTCTGCCTATTGGTAAGTCTGCTCCTGGCGGTATGGCTAAACACCATTTAGATGTTTGTGGGGGGGCAGTGGCCTGAAAAATTGGCACTACTCTAGGCTGCAACGAAGGAACTGGACTCCACTCCTTGAGGTGTAGATGCCCGTGATACTAGTTACTTCGATGCTATACAGTGCCGTCTCAAGATGTTGGCGACAATTATAAATAAGCAACTGGCTCACCTTAGAAAGACAATCAGCCTTTCTGATGCAGAAATGGTGTTGCCAACGTTGGTGGGCTCCTTGGTCAGAAGCGGACCGACAAGATCAAGGAGACGCTGAAACCTAGAAATAAAAATTTGCTACAATGTTACATGCAGCTCACTTTAAAATGTCCAAAACCTTCATGCACATATACATGCACAGATACAGGATGTTCTCACTAAGACTATGTAGAATTTCAAAAAAATGAACACTGGAAATAGAACAACTTTGGAATAACACTGCACACCATGGCAGAACAGATGTGGCATATTTTGAAGAATGACAAAAGATCTTTACTTACAATCGAAGATGAAGCAAATATTTAAATGATCATTTGACAGACACTAGTCAATGAATTGTCCAGTTGCCACTTTCCACTCTGTGCCAGACATCTGCTTCGGTAGATAATGTTATCCCAAAGCTGCTACCATCCGTGAAGAGTGCATTCGTACGAGGGTCTTGCTCTATCAATATGTTTGTGGGAAACCCTGTCTGACGAATACACATTCAGGTCAGTCGGAGTAGTGAAAATTTGTAACCTGGGAAATGTTGACGAAACCAGGACCTCAATAAATTAGCAAACAGTGAGGCCGTGGAAATAGAGTACTTATACGCATTTATTCAGCTGTTCAGAAGTATTAGTTTCATATTCCCCCGTCTGTACGTATACCTGCCTGCTGTCAAGAGGCTGATGTGTTTTAACCAAACAACTTTGATACACTAAATTGCAAAATCGTGATGTCAATACATCAACAAAAGTACCATGCCCACAGGCACCACGAGAGGTAGTTCTTTTATTATCTACGGCCTAAAATAACCGCACTGCAGTACCAAAAACTCCAGAGAAGAAAGTTTATTTTTTTTTTATCGGGTCAATAAATTACAATAAACTATGCGTCGCACAGAGATCAAACTCCGTGATAGGTGATGCTAGTGGGGATAGAACGTGAAAGTTTGAAGACATGACGTTACCTGGATAAAAATAAAAATGGGACAAACGGGATTTTTTATGAGCCTATGTCTACCTTAATTTAATGTCGTCAAAACAAAATCTGATATTGTCAGCGCCTGTAGCTCTATTTTAGTAAAAAAAAAAAAAAAAACTTGTCAAAATAAATGGAAAAAAAAAAAAACTCTTTTCTAACTGACAAGCGTTTTTCACTGATTAAATCCCAAAAGCGTCGACGATATGTCAGTTCTTGTTTTGACGATGGAAGTACAGAAAAAATTTTTCGTCTCAATTATTTTTTGATGCAGGTAACGTCATGTTCTCAAACTTACGCGTTCTATTCCAACCGGTAGAATCGCGTTATCACAGAGTTTGATCTCTCTGCGATGCATAGTTTAATTACACCCGGCCGAAAAACACGGTTCTCTTCCGAAGCACAAGCACGAGCATGTTGCCCCGATGAAAGTGATTCCAAGAACGAGGGCGCGTGCTCGGCAGGCATGCTGAAAGCCCGGAGCTCACTCTTATAGCTTCTATTGCACTTGCAATGAGGCGGGGTTTTAAGCAAAATTAGAAATAAATAAAAAAAAAAAGTTTTACTTACCTGGCTTTGGTCATCCGGAAGGTGTCGAAGAAGTCCTGGCCACTGGGGTCTAGGAACATTTGCCGCACGAGGGTAGAGTACTCGCCAACCTGCTTCCTCGACCGTAGAAGCAAGCGGACGGCTCTACGCTTTTTTTTCTTTAGGCTCTTCAAGTAGACCGCACTCGCAGCGGCAAAGGTAGTTAGTGCATCAGGGTCTATCTCCTCGGCATTTCGGATGTACTTTAAGATGCAAAGATTCGCCAGGGCAGCTATGCGCTCAGAATACGGAACCGCGTCGGACGCCATCACGACGAAAGTGAATCTCGACAAAGAAAGCAGATCCGAGGCGGGCGAAACGCACCCTTCGACGCAGGAATGTCCCAAATCCACCCGAAGCCGGACCTCCTTGGCCTTCGAGCCGAGGCGACGGCGGTACGCGAGGGTGTTGGCGAGGTCAGCCAGACGCAGGTGGCGTGTGACGTCAAATCTGACGAGCACCGACGTCAGAGAAAAGTGGAGGAGGCGAGGAGAGCAGTCGCGAGCGTAAAAATTTTCACGACTCCTGCAAACAGGACACTACAAAACCCGCACATCCGACACATCGTAAAAATAGAAGCGTCCGCTTCAATTTTCACGATTTGTCGGATGTGCGGGTTTTGTAGTGTCCTGTTTGGACACCCCTTAAGGGAGCCGACGAAATGGAGAAAGAAAAGCACCCGGACGGCGAGAAAGAAGGGTCGGACGGCGCGCCAGCAGCCAGCGCTGGAACCGAGGGGACACAGGAGAAGAAAACGGACATTGCACTCACTGAGAGAAGAGTTCCCGGCACGGCGCCGGAGAAATCGCAGGGAAGCTGCCTGCCAGCGCGCACTGCCGTACCAATGAAGGAATTGCAGCCAAGACTAGATGGAGCCGCACCCAAGAACACAGCCAGGCCGACGCGTACACCCACTCTGAGAAAAAATGGAGAAAAAAGGCAGCAACGGCGCATTTGCCTCCCTACTGCTGACGCGCCCCCAAGCGGACACGAGAAGGGAAGAACGAGACGTTTTTCTCCTCCATGCAGACGGGAGAAAGCTTCCGTTCCCCCGTCTCATCTTCTTTTGGTTTCGTTTTTCGAGCACGTCGTACACGTTGTTTAATAAATGTTGTTGAGTTGATTGAGCTTCAGCGACAGCGAAGGCCACCTGTAATTTCGCCTCCCAGTTCTAACGTGCAGAGCCGCCAGAGCGTTTCGGTTGTATTAACGTTTTTGTCACTAATGTTATCAAAGAGCAAACGAAGCAGCTGGAAACAGCGAAGTTCCGGAGCAGTACCAGCAGCGCTACGTACACTGGGCTAAGATGGCCATCTCCGGATTGCGGAACCCACGCGGAACCATGCGGACCACGTGGACCGATGTGTCCAGAGTGGATGTGTTGACGTTAACCACGTTATGGAAATCGCTGAAACTGCGTCCAAGACAAGCAGGTTTTGCTGCCCGGTGCCTAGGTGGCTTCTGTGCTGAGTTCGGTTCTGTTTTCAGATGCCGAATGCCAACCGGCAGTCAACGTGGTTCTGTATTTCTACGTGTCAGCAACATAGCAGTAGCATCGCGATGGCAGTATTGTGCGTTGTGAACAGAATACTGGAATTATCGCCGATGTGACCGTGTGTTCGAGTATCAGTGATGTAACAACAAGATGAGCTATCGGGCATTGCAGCCATTAAAACTAATTTATCTCGGAAGTGCGACTCAGCATTATTGACACTCATGCATTTCCGAGGGCGCAGTGAGTAAGGAAACGGAAACAAAGCAAGCAATATGTTCCACCATACTTTTAGCACAGGGTTCACATCAGTTTGAAACACAATGAAGAAAATAGGTATTTTCACTAGGGAAAGGAACACACACGACACAGCATTCACAGGACATGCCGCTTAGATCAAAGAGAAAATAACTTGTAATATAATGAAAAATAGCAGCCGATCCCATAATAAACTAGAAGATACGAAAATGCAAAAAAGACAAGGATGGAGGACGGCGCACATATAACATGGACGGGCACTTTGCTTACCTGCTTTCGTCTTTATCTTATGTCCACTGTTTTAGATTTGGGTCATTACAAACTAATAGCCCAAGCAAAGCATGTATCACATATTTATTTTTACGTCAGCCACAAACATCAATTAGACAAAGCATTTCAGTTAGGGATGATATAAATGATTGTGATTAATGAACTATGGCCAGTCCACCACTATGGCGCGTTACTGGAAAAAAGTAACTGATTACAATCACTTTATTGAAAAATGCAACTGATTACAGTGACCAATTACTGAATCACAAAAGTAATAAAAAACACCAGAAAGTAATTTATTACTTTCCACGTTACTTTTGTAACTTTTTATTCCGAAATCAAAAATGCATAGCTATGTTCAAAGTGGTTTCATTTTGTTTCTTTTTGTCATTCACAGCTTAAGCTTCAACAACAGTTGTTCGAAATTGTCATCAGTCATCTTCCCACCTTTCCTAATTAAGATATGTGCCGCGACGCTGAAGAGCCTCTCGACGGATGCGGGGAAGAGCAGTGTTGTAGCGCACAAACGCTTTGCGTACCAGTTCGTGGTTGCGCCTGTGCGTCGACTGACGCTTCCGAGTTCCCTAGGAAGCGAAGCGCTTCACTGTTCCAACCGCATGTTGCAAGTTTTTCGAGTGAGGAGGTGAGCGCAGGACCGTGCCGTGCCGCCGCAGTAGCGGCGGCACGGCACGGTCCTAATCGCACGCAAACCCTCACAGGTTAGTACAAAAACATTTACAAAATTATTCAGTGGACTTGCTGTCGCTGCTGCCGAGCGTCTTTCTGGTTGTGAGCATGGCTAAGGACATTGCTAAAGTGTGCAATGAATTGAAGGAGGACTTGAAACATGAATTTAAGACGTTCAAGGAATCGCTCGAAAGGGAGCTTAGAACAGGAATTCGCGAACTAAGAACTGATGTAAGGGAAGTGAAAAAAGGAATGGATTTCATAAACAAGGCATTTGAAGATATAAAGAAAGAGTTTGAGGTGCTCTCAAAAGAAAACTTAGAGCTTAAGCGGGTAAATGCGAGTCTGCAACAATCGCATGAAACGCTGCTGCAGGCAATCAAAGAAACAGAAATGCGTCTCGTTCACTGCGAACAGTACTCGAGGAACGCAAACCTAGAGATAAAAGGAATTCCGAAACAAGAAAATGAAAATGTGACAGATACTGTACAGAAGATCGGCGACCTTATCGGGTCGCCGATAGCAGTGAATGAGATAGAAGTGTGTCACCGCGTGCCGACACGAAATAAGGAGAGCAACATCACCATTCAATTCCGAAGCCGGGCGCGACGAGACGCTGTTCTGGAAGCTGCAAAAAAGAAGCGCATAACAAACAAAGATCTGGGGTCCACTAGTACCGCCCCGATCTACATAAACGAACACCTATGCCCCGTCTTGAAACGACTGCTTGGGATGTCAGTGGCAAAAAAACATGAACATAAATGGAAGTTTGTGTGGGTCCGGAATGGCAGGATCTTTGCCAGGAAATCTGACAACGCCCCTGTACTGGAAGTCACGCACGCGGACGACCTCGAGAAGATTAAATAAGTGTTAAATCGTGTCTCGCTATTGAGTTTGTCTTAAAATGACTGACGAAAGTTACTTACTGCCAGAACAAGTTCAGAAAATATTCAACACAACTAAACATGAGATATATAGTGTATTTCATCTTAACCTACAATCTGCACGTAATAAAGAGGATGAACTTAGTATTTTACTAAACAGCTTTGGGTTTAGTTTTGACATTCAAATGTTCACGGAAACATGGTATTATGAAGAAGGTGACGTTATACACTTGGAGAACTACAAAACATTTTATTTAAATCGCTCTGCTAGACGTGGTGGCGGTGTGTGTATCCAAGCAAAAAATAGTATCGAGTGCGAAGTCATAGAACAGTTTTCTGTGATTAATGAGGACTATGAGATATTGACTTTAAAAAATAACGACTTTTTGTTTTCAGTTCTTTACCGCCCACCAGGCGGTAATATTGCTCAGTTTACTACATTTATTGAGTCCCTATTTTGTTTCGTAGGAGACAACGGCCTAAGAATAATTTTGGGGGGAGATTTCAACATTGATATGTTAAGTGATTCAAAACAAAAAAGAGATTTTAGTATGTTGATTGAGTGCTTTCGATTTGCTAATACTATCAATTTCGCTACTCGTGTGACTTCAAACTCTAGCACACTTATAGATCTCTTTCTTACAAACGTTGATGCCTCACTGTTACAAAGTGGTGTTGTGGGCTGTTCGATCAGTGATCATCTACCCATATACATTTTTGTGCATCGGAATTTGCCCAAGGTAAGCATAAATGATGCTCTTTCATTTACATTTCAAGACATGTCATTTACCGCTTTAGAAAGATTTAAGTATGAAATTGAACATGCGAACTGGGATGCGGTATTCTCTGCGGACTCTGTTGATGACGCATATGACTGCTTTATAATGATATTCACTACAATTTACAAGAACAATTTTAAATATAAGACACATCGGCCCCCAAAAGGCTCTCGCAAACCCTGGGTGACGGGCGAAATTCTAAAAAAAATAAACAAGAGAAATAGACTTTTTAAGCAATTTGTTCGTACAAAAAATCCTGAAATACTACATCTTTTTAAGAAATGTCGTATTGAGGTAACGAACTTAATTAGACGAGCAAAATCTACCTATTACTTTAACATGTTTAGCAACTTAAGTACCAGTGCCAGCATGTGGAAGAAACTCAACTCGATTTTAGGAAAAACGTCAGCCTCTTCTAGAACTAAAACATTAAAAATAAACGGACAAGAACTCGGAGGAGCTGAACTAGCCAACAAATTTAATGATTATTTTATTAACTTAGTCAGTAATGATCGCAGTAGAGTGAATGAAGCATTGCTATATGTATCGAGATTTATAAATGAAAGTATCTTCTTTTATCCTACGGATGTTCATGAGGTCAGCTCCGTGTTTTGTAACCTTAACAATAGTAAAAGTTGCGATATTGATGGCATCCAAATAAAGACCGTTAAATATGTGATTGCGCAAATTGCACCTATTTTAACTCATTTGTTTAATCTATCGTTATCACAGGGTATTTTTCCCAAAAAAAAATGCAAATAGCAAAAGTGTCGATACTTTATAAATCTGGAGATAAAAATGATTTATCAAATTATAGACCGGTTTCTGTACTTCCGATATTTTCAAAGGGTTTAGAAAAACTGATACATTTTCGATTAAACCAGTTTTGTGAAAAATTTTCAGTTGTTACAGATTCTCAATTTGGGTTCAGAAAAGGGCGATCGACTGAACTTGCTCTGTTGAATATGAAAGAAATAATTCTGAAAAATTTTGAGAATAAACTTCTAACGGTAGGAATTTTTATAGACTTTTCGAAAGCCTTCGATCGGTTAAATCATGACACATTAATGCGTAAACTTTACAATTATGGCATTCGTGGAAATGCGGCGGCGTTAATAAGAAGTTATTTGAGCTTCCGTTTTCAGTGCATTCACCTCAATGGCCACTTCTCTGATCTAAAACAACTACAGGCAGGTGTACCACAAGGAAGTGTTTTGGGACCTATTTTATTCAACCTATACATTAACGACATCATGAATATTTCACATAATGCCCAGATAATAACGTATGCGGACGATACGAGCATATTTTTTCAAGGAACGGACATAAATATTATTTCATCTGAAGTGAATAGTTATCTCAATGTGCTTAGTTCGTGGGCAACGGCAAATTCGTTAAAAATCAATAGCAATAAAACAAAGGCCGTTCTATTTCGCCCTAAAAGTTCTGTCTGTCAAATAGATATACCACTTAAGCTAGATAGATCAACCATACAAGTTGTTCCAACGGTAAAAATACTGGGGGTGTTCTTTAACCAATACATGAGTTGGAACGAACACGTAGAACATGTTATGTCTAAAGTATCAAAAATAACGGGTATTATTTATAAACATCGTTTTTGTTTACCAGAAAGGGTCAAGATTATATTATATAACACATTGTTTGCTTCACATTTAAAGTACTGCCAACTTGTATGGGGCAATACGACAAAATTAAACCTAGACAGATTACATATCGCACAAAAAAAGATCTTACGTTTAGTAGCCAATGTACCATATGGTAGTCATGCCGATATTTTATTCTCAAAATTTAAGGTAACAAGTATCTTTGACTTATATACACAGACCTTAATAAAGAAATATAAAGATAGTATTTATTATAATAACAAATCATTCCTTTCCTTAGCTTCGCTGGAAGAAAACTCTTCGTTTTATCATACGCGTTGTCCAGAGCACTGGAGAGTGCCGCATCCCAGAACCAATTACGGATTTCAAATGCTCCAGTATACTGTACCGTCTACCATTAATGAACTCATAAAAAACAATATTCACATAGAAAATATGTCAAATAACCAAATTAGACAATTGTATTTTAATAACAAATAATATTTTAAAAGTTCTGTGCTGTTCAGCATATCAAAAGCTGTATAATGTTCTGTATGTATTTTTGCAAGTGCCGACTAATCTGCCGAAGTCTGTATGGGAGGCAGGGACTTGTCAAGCTACGCAATGTAGCTTTTTTCCCTGTCTCCTTCTCCAAACTGGAGTCAATAAAGTTGAATTGAATTGAATATTATAATGCTTTTGGCGTCTCGGTATAATTTGTTAGTTGTTTAGGGGGCGAAAAAATCTCCAACTTTGGTGCAACATAGACGAGTGACGCACGGGCAGACAGAGCGATTTTTTACATAAAAAACTGAACTAAGTCACTTTAGCTCTTTCGGAAACATATAATTGATTACTTGTAATTGATTACAGAATATAGTAATTGAATTTCAGGGAACTTTGCCACAGAAAAAACTAGCTACAGCGTTAGAAAGTTACAATAATATGTAATTGCTTACAAGTAATCAGTCACTTGTAACTCGTTTTGTACAAGTCTGACTGTGGCTCACTATGAGCTCAAAAGTTTGAAAATATGCACACCGTGCAACATAGGTATTATCTCCATGTCATTGGTGCCACGAGGAGGGAGGGTGCTATAGAGTGCCCCTCTGGCTTCAGTCTGCTTGTTTTTCGGCCCCTTTCAGGTGGCAGTCGCGCTGATCTTCTCAGCCGTGCCCTTTGGCTGGCGCGACTGGCAGAACAGTCAGGATGGCTAGTCCTTCCCGTATGGAAATCTTATATCTGGGCCATATCTGGCCATATCAAACAATATATGGTCATATACGGCCTATATACAGACTTATCTGGCGTATATACAGCCTGATATGGCATATATACAGACTTATCTAACGTATATACAGACTTATCAGGTATATATACAGCCTGATATGGCCTATATACAGACGTATCTGGCATATATACAGACTTATCTGGCGTATCTACAGACTTATCTGGCGGCCGGTTTTCAATATAGGAAAAAGTTAAAAAAGTAAAAAAAAAATCTTTGTTAGCAAACTCTGAATGACTCATTGTTCGCGACCTAATATTAGCACAAATAATCCCGAACTTCAGCTTTGACAAGCTTAAGTTAGAGATTATGTGTGCTAGTTTTCACGAGGATTTCAATGTAGCTTAATTATTTCAAAGTGTTAACATTACGCCCGAATAGAAGATTTGCTAAATTTCCCCAGCACCCCGGCCCGTACTCCAGGAATCATGGGGAAGGTGTTTCTTCAGCTACCTAGTGATCGAAAATTTTGAGCAATTCTATGATTACACAGATTTGAGTGTAATTCGGAGTCACCTTGAACACGTGCTGTACAGAACCTAAATACCTGTCACACCACTTTTAAAATGTCCCGCCAATGTCAGTACTGTGCATTCCGTCAACCTTCAACCTGAATGAGCTGCAGATATATCTCATACATTATTATCATTCTCGTACAGCCTCAAAGACGCTGGAAACGCTAAAAATGTCATAAACGGCTCCGTTGAATCCGAGCTAAATCCCGGTTTTGGTTGTTGTGATTTCTCGACTTATAAGTAATTCCTGCTAAAACAACAATCACGAGAATGATATAATGGTAAGAGATTTCGGCGGCTCAGCATGGTTGAAGGTTGGACAGAATGCACAGTATCATAAACGCTGCCATTGACGAGAAAATTGAAAAGTGATATGACAGGTACTTGAGCCCTATGGGACGCTTGTTCAGGGTGACTACGAATTACACTCGAAAGTGTGTAACCATGGAAGTGGTCAAAACTAGCGATCACTAGAGAGCTGAAGGATCACCATTTCCATAACTCCTCGAGTGCGGGCCCTGGGCACTTGGGAGAATTGTATACAATAAAAAGATATAAAGTGCTGATTTCAGGCTTGTGTCCTTTTGAACTGCCTGGCCACATCTGGAATTTCCATACCTAGCCAGGGGTATCAGGCTATATCTGGCAGATATACCATGTCAGGTTATATGTGGCCAATTTTTTATATGGCTATATCTGAAATCTTCAAATCTGGCCAGGCATAAATTTTTTGTAAGGGTTGCTATAGGTTGCGTGATGCTGTGCACCTAGTGATGATTTCAACTACCCGACGAGGCATGAGAATCGTCTCTTTCAGCATCTGTTGCAAGTCTTTTTCAAGAGCGGTGTTGTGCCTGAATTAGCTAATAAATGTTATGAGTCAGAGGAACAATGTGATGTTTTCAAGAATTTGACAAATTATCTTCTTGATTTTGATGCCTTTATTGCAGTGAAAGAATCGTGATTTACTTTCTTCTTCATGAGGCAATCATATTTTTATTTGGCAGTGGACACAACCACGTTGTGCCTCGAATCGAGCGCGGTGTAAACCTTTCATAGAACTGTGTATGGTGGTAAGGTATAGTGGTCAGAGTAAAATCAAAATTAAACCGGCGGCTATTGTTTCATCAGATAATGCTTCGGGGAACGTTGGTAAACGCTCTCCTCAACAAAGCGCAAAACAATACTTTCTGGATATCAATGTAAAGTGTTGTAGAAATATAAAAAAAAAATGAAGACATGCTTTCTTTCAGCAAAGCCATTCGACAAACTTACCAGTCAGATATTATTCAAAAAGTGTAATGTTTAGTGGTAAACAGCTATACTCTGTTCACCCTTAAGCTGCGATTACAAGCTCTGCATTCATGGCGAGCTTTCTGCCCTTGCTAACACAAGTATCAACGCGCAGGCACACACAACCAAAGCACTGCAGAAGCCAGCGAGCTTGCGCTGAAGGCGCGAGTTTCTACTCTTCGGTTAAAGATGAACGGAGTATAGTCAACAATACATTAGTGCAACAACACGTCAAAATGCAGTATAGAGTTTTTTTTTTTGCGCGACACAGGGGACAATTACAAGCGAGTAGATACGGACAAGCGCTTGTCCGTGTCTACTCGCTTGTAATTGTCCCCTGTGTCGCGCAAAAAACCTCTATACTGCATCATGAACCAACTAGGCCAACAACAAGTTTTAATTGGACACGTCAAAACTTGTCAAAATTTGTGGCAGCAGTAAAATGTAGAATGTGTCTACATGTATCAGGGTGAGTTTTCAACAGCTCTATGACCAGTTTGTTCTAAACAGCCATTTCACAATGCTGAGTTCACTTGAGAAGTGGAAATGCATGACATCACCGAAGTGTAGAAAGAATCGTGATTGTCCATATTTACTTTGCTGGCACCAGAGAGAGGTGCGTTCCACATATACTTCCACATAAACAAGTAATTCAGCAGAGGCAAGACAAAACTGAGAATAACTGCTAGTATGCGTACAGTGACCTTACTTTACACCTTAGGGGTCAAGAGCTTGCGTCAGTAAACGTGCGTGCACGCTACATATGCTTGCTCAGGTTTTTCACGATAGAAGCTCTGGAGTCTTTTTTTTTATTTTCGGTAAACGGGGGGACCTACCAGATTGTTTATGCAGGAAACTGCTTTGAAGTTTTATAGATGTCAGCGTCATCGTCACCTGGCTCTTGATATACACGTGCGTGAACCGGGTTACTCCAACGAGGCGGATGATCTCGGGAGCGCCGGGGAAGTGGACCGGTCCGAGCCGTTGGAGCGACAGATGCCTTACGGGGAGATGCGTCACTCTCCTGATTGCACAGCACACCTTCCGCGGTGAAATGCCGGCAGTTAGAAATATCCTGTCAGCAAAGGTTGTAGCGTGACCAGCAACTGTAGCTTGGGTATCAGCAGCAGCCGCCTGTTGTGGCCGTTCGGATCAGGCGGTCAAGCCACCGCCGAGCAGCTCCCGCGCTGTTGCCGCGCGTCGTCGCACATCACAGTTGTTGCGTTCCATCACGAAGGGATGGCCGCTTCTCTCGGCGAGAAATACCCCCCCCCCCCCCCCTTCCCCGAAGGCAACGCCGCAATCTCAGGAAGCAAATATTGAACTCGGCGATCCCGTATGCGACATCACATCGGCAAGCCACCATGTTGAAACGACTAGAAGTCGCGTTCAAGGTAGGTCCAACCCAGTCTTGAAATTTGGGCACTTCAAGTTCGCTTCAAGCTTGGTTCGAGATCGGTCTCAGTTGAGGTGCATTTATGAAGCGCGCTTGCTCGTCTCAAGACGGACTTGAGTAAGTTGAAGCTCGGCTTCAGAGCATGTCACATCTATGAATTCAGGGGTCAGAGTACTTAAGGGCATTGTCAAAAATGGAGGAATACGTCCTTGCTCATACTGGCTGTTTGATCTTCCAACGATATTTCCATGGAGACTCCCCGTCCCCGTTGTGGAACTTGACATTCAAGGCATCAATAAGAAATCAAATGCACCACCATTAGCGCTTAAACAACTCACTTTATCCACCATTGGCTGTATACACGCATCAAAAATTTACATATATACGGACGGATACTGTATCAAAAATTGTTCTACCGCAAGCATAGCGATTTTATCGTACGTCACAATGAGAAACTTTTAACTAAGCCACAAGCCATCTTCAACAGCGGCTGAACTTGTAGGATTTCAACAAGCCCTTCGATATATATTGACAAAGCCACCTCAGGCATGAACAATGTTTACGGATTCTAAACCGGTACTCCAAAGCATCTTCACATACCTACGACGACGCGAAATGGGCAAATTGTTTTCAAACTTTTATGCCATCTTCAGAAATGATTAATAGGAGGTACTCTGTTGAGTTCCAGTGATTTCCTGGACACGGTAAGACACCTGAAAATGAAGCGGCTTATGGTGCTGCGACTTCCCCCCATAGTTATTCCCTAACGTCGAAATACCCTACTCCAGAAGCGATGTCACTTCTTTGATAAATCTCCACGCCCGAAATACAACACAGTCTACTGGAACAACTCTGCACACCATTACCCTCTACATCTACTCGATCCTGACTTAACATACCGTGTGTCACGAAACGTGCCCAAGCGAACTTGGGCTATTATACACCGATTACATCTGGGCGTGTTTTACACACAGGAATTCCTGCCACAGAATCGAAAAAAACACAATCCGAACTGTCCGGGATGTGATTGTGTGAAAACTATATCGCATTTATTATGTGAATTTGCACTTTACGATGCAGAAAGAAAACTCCCAAAGAACATTCTGTCGCATCGAGACGACCGACCATTTATCACGTCCAAAATACTAGGGGCCTGGGACTCTTAAATTAAAAAGGAGAAGGCCGCAAACGCCCTTCTGCGATTTTTATCAAAAACTCGCCTCGAGTTATGTTTGTAAAACATCCTCTACTCTTCATTATTCTTAATCGCATACAAGACTATCCGTTGTTTTAATTCCTTTAAATGTACATGTGCTCACCCGAATTTCGCACTGGCGCATGCTAAAACTCAAGTGTTTTGGTTAAACATTGGTGGCAATCCAGCACGCACTTTCAGTATCTTTGTTTTAGTGCCACATTGGATGCTGCGACACTCTCTTGGTTATTAATTCTGCGCTCACACACTCTTAAAAAAAAGGTATTGATAGCCCTCCCTTAGAGGGGTACTCCACCGAATTTTTGAGCTACCTCAACTAACTATATTTTCTGACTCCCCGGCCTTTAGCTTTTCCGGTATGCTAGTTAGCATCGCGAAATTCATAATAGGTGTTGTGAAATCGGCAAATGAAAATGGTGCAAAAACTAATATTAAAATATTCGCGCACTTTTCAGTACCGTGACGTCAGTGGCAGGCAGGCTCGCCAGTCGAGCAAGTAGTCTAAAAATAGAATATGCCAATCATTTCTTCCGTGCTGGAGCGCGGATACGGGAGCGAGCTTCCAAAGCACTCATTTGACACCAAGAAACTGTTTCAAATCCGCTGGGAACAACTTCTGTAGTCCAAAAAGTTAACCCCTGCCTTCCACTGACGTCACTTTGTTGTTGTTGCCAGTAGAGACTTTCAGTTTGAAAAACATGGTGAAGACCAAAACTGTAAATTCAATAACTTCGCGAAAAAACAATATTTTGACCTAATATTTGGTATACTATTTTAGCAATGTTTGTTGGTTAGTTTAGCAAAATTTCAAGCAAATCGGAGACAATGAAAAAAACGGTGGGTACCCCTTTAGGGGAGGAACGGTCTTGTAACCTATGTTCTTTAGAAAGGGAGAAACTTTTGTCCCTGAAGCAGGGGAGCAACTAGTTCCTCCGCCCACTGCATCTCATTATGGCGGCCCTGAATCGAGCAAATCAAGCTCAATGAGGCTTAACGAGGGCGCTACGTCTCTTGTACGGGGTGAGAGGAGCAGAAAATAAAAGCGTAACACGAGCTTTCCGCGAGCTGTGTTCACTTCCGAAGCCAGATTCCCCCCGAAGGTACAGAAACTTCCGTTTCGAAAGCAGTTACTCAGCCTTCTCGTCGTCAGCACTGCGACATTAAACGAAGACAACCGATACCCAGTTACTTTGCGCGCTTTACGTCCCACCTTCGGTGTTCCTCGAGTCACAATTCCTTCGTCAACCCACATCACGGAGGAATGGCAAACTCAATCGGCGAAACCAAAAGCCGCTCTCAAAAGAACAAACTCGAAGCCGCTGTTTATCGCGTGGCGTGAAAGAACGTTAAATCGCTTGCCACCAGATGGCAGGGTCAAGCAGAGTAATTTAGAGTGCCTTCATACACACGCGCGCTTTTGCTTGAGTGGTGACATCTCAGCCATTTTTCCACCCAATCGTTTGTTTATGCATTTTGAAGAGCGCGCGATCCGGTGTCACTCAGCTCGAGCGCTTAGCTTTGGGTAATGCATGAACGCCATTTTACCGCCCCAGTCACGCACCGAGTGCGCGAGGGCGTCACGCTCTGGCACATTCAGGGCAACAATAGATGTCTTCACCCTGAGACAGACAGACATGTAGGCTCCCTAGAGTAATTACAAGTAGCTAGGCTAGGTGGCGCTAGGTACTGCCCAATTCATGTTCTACAAGAAATATTTTTATTTTCTCAGGCCACCATTGCGCCTACATTACGCATACTACAAGCATGAGGTGAACATACATTGAGCACACACACACACACACATGGCACATACAAAAATCAATACAACGGCACACTAACCCGATCACTATACCCGAGCTCTGCGTTTGCGTCTTTTATACTGGTCGTTTTGAACGTACGGAATTTCTCGGTGACTGAATGGCCAATAAAAAATATTCCCAGCATTGTGATTTTTTTTAGCAATGTCATACCTCTGACAGTATTTTGAATGGCTCAGGGGATGAATCTCTTATTAAAACGCAAACGCTCGATCATGCCGTAATTATTTGAAAGCCAATAAATCAAGCCGCTCCAATGCGGTTCGAAGCCATAAGTTTGTTTCCCCGCACGGCACGTCGTAGCCTGCATTTCTATTGTCGTGTTTGTTTTTCTATTTGTGCTGTTCGCGCAAGGCTGCAATTGTCGTCTTGAATTAATCTCTGTAGAGCGGATGTTCACTCAGCTGGAAGTGATGCTTCACGGGCTGAGAAATCGCTTTTCGATTAACTTGAATGCAGTCAAAGCCGCGACTTGCGGCATGTGTTAAGTGTACGGAGCTACGCCGGAGGGCAGTTTCTCCAGGAACTGTAGTATATTTAAACAGCAAAATAAAGGGTAGCTTTTTTTTTCTAGATTTTACTTACTATTCTTTTTGAATGCTCAAATTCCACACTGTAAATATAAGTACTTTCCGTCACGATTTCGTTCTGTTCAGTCCTTTCCCCAGCGCGCAATAGCTCTCGGGGACGAGACAATCGACAGTCACATTGGCCACTGTACGATAGGAGCTTACTGTTCAGACCAGCGTTCCAACATGACTATCCGCACGTCGATCGATAGCACCTAAAAACGGAATGTCCAACCTGCGACACCCCACCCCCTCCTATCACGGCCCGACCAGCGGCATCAATGCCCAACCGTTTACGTCATCTCATCTTGTTGTTACGGCATTGATACGCGAACACACGGTCACATCGGCGGTAATTCGTCTTTTGTTCACAACCCACAACACTGCCATCACGATGTTGCTGCTATGTTGCTGCCATGTTGCTGACAAGCACAAATCCAGAACCACGTTGAACGCCGGTTGCACTCGGCATCGGCAACGCAAACCGAACTCAGCATGGAAGGCACCCAAGCAGCCGGTAGCAAAACCTGCCTGTCTTGGACGCAGTTCCTGCGATTTCCATAACGTCGAAAACGTCGACACAGTTCCGCGTGGTTTTGCTACTGTAGTTCCCCGTGAGTCCCGGAATCTGGAGACGGCCATCTTACCCAGTGTACGCGGAGCTGCTGGCAGTGCTCCGGAACTTCGCTGTTTCTAGCGGCTTCGTTTGCTCGTTTGATAAAATTAGTGATAAAAACGTTAATGCTACCGAAATGTTCTGCACGTTTGAACTAGAAGACGGAATTACAGACGGCCTTCGCTGCGGCTGAAGCTCCATCAACTGAACAGCTATTTATTAAACAACGTGCGCGACCTGCTCGAAAAACGAAACCGAAAGAAGATGAGTCGGGAGGGCGAAAGCTTTTCTCCCGTCTGCTTGGAGAAGGAGAAAAACGTTTCGTTCCGCCCTTTTTCTCTTGTCCGCTTGGGGGCGCGTCAGTAGAAGGGAAGACGACGCGCCGTTTCTACTTTTTCCTCCATTTTTTCTTAGAGTGCAGTGTTAACGTGAGTGTTAATACGATACCCTTATCTCCTCTACTTTTTCTTTCCTGCTTCTTTCATCTCATCATCCTTTTCCCCAACACAGAGTAGGCAACCGAGGCAGGTCGCCGTGGTTAACCTCGCTGTTTTCTCCTCCTGCCCTTATGTTCTTCTTCTTTTGCCATTCCCCCTCATCCACCGTGACAATCATGGGCGCACACACCAGCAAACCGGCCAAACGCGCATAATTCGCTCTGCGCATCCCACGTGTCGATCCTCCGCGTGAAGACAACCACAGTTTTCAGTTGAAGTTTCTCTTCTGAGCAGTGTCCTACATGGTTTGTCTAAAACGACAAAAAATATAGGAAGATCCATCGGTGGATTCTTCGGGAATGCGTTAGCATAACGCTTGGGAAACGCTTACGCTTACGCTGACCCCTTCATTTTTTTTTTGTTTGGGAGGGGGGGGGGGGTAGAAAGATTTTTTATTCTTTTTTTTTTTTTTCTGGCCTTGTGACTGGCCAGTGTTATCGCTTCCCAAAGGGAGTCGTGTACGGCGTTTCCCAAGGGTCATGCTAACGGATTCACTAAGAATCAACCAATGGATCTTCCTGCAATTTTTTTCACACCTTTTCTGTACTCTCCCTGTCTGAGTATGTCGACGCCCTTGGATACGGTTATCCATATAACTCGTGGAAAGAACTGCATTCATACCACTCGTGGAAGGAACTACATTCATATCACTCGTGGTGTGAGCCGCATCCATCGTTTTAACTACACACACACATCACAGCTCACGCACGGCTACTACGAAAACCCAGAGTGAAGAACAATCGGCGACAGTCGAGTGGCAACTGAACACGCCAGCATTAATTCCCCCACGGCCCGGTGCAACACCCCCCAGATAACAAAGCCATAGCGCTGAATGAGATGGCGTCATCAGAGATGGCCAACCCTGGGCACACATTGGACACGACGATTGCCTCAACGTTCGGCTCAAACTCGACTCGAAGCCGAGCACTGACGCTGCTCTCGTTTCCAATCAATCTTTGTCCAGCGTTGGCTTTCTCAGATTAAGCCAACTCCCGTGTCATTTAGAACTGCGGCTTTGTTATCAAGGAGGTGTTGCGCGCCTCCTCCTCCTCTCTGGCTCCGCGCCAGCTGGGCGCGTGACTTTGCCGCGAAACGAAAGGGCTCGTGTATACGAAGACCCGGCGCTGTCTGTCAGTTTGTCAGTGCCGGGGAGGGAGGAAGAGGTTGAGGCGTGCTCACGTCAGCGTTTCGGACCAATGGGAGCGTCACACGTGACAAATGACAAACGAAAGACACCGCCGGGTTTTTGTCAAAACGAGCGTTCTCATCAATAAAAAAAGAAAATGACATGTTCTAAACGTTGTTGGCGAGGTCAGGGATTACCAAAGCTTCTCGATCGATGGACAATGGACCCTGTTCCGGACTCCCGGTTCGAGGGTTTCTGAGGTGGAAGATATGTAGGCAGAATATTGCCACGCGCATCGCCGAGCGAGCGCGTGGGTGGCCGAGTGGTTACTGCGCCTGGCATTCGTGCGCCTGGGAGGGACGCATCTTTTATTTATTTTTGTTAATTTTGCGTTCTCGTACGTTCAAGAACCTTGTCGTGTATCGAGGCACGAATGCTCGAAGCGTCGAACTTTCTACGCCGAATATGTATTCCAGAAACCCACGCGGGTACATAAGCGACTCCGCCTGACGAGCCGGAGTCAGTTTCGCCCCAGTGCTTGATCTTGCCTTCACGCCGCCGTCGACGCCTGCGACGCTAGCCTTTATCTATTTTGTTTTGGGCACTAGTTCGCCCCATTAAACGTTTAGTTTGTGTCAGTTTTCGTCGCCTCATCAATTGTCATTCGTGAGATATTCGCGCGCGCTTGCGACACGCCCCCGCATTTTCCACCCAAGAAACCCTTGAACCGGGAGTTCGGAAAAGGTTCCATTGCTTTCCCAAGTCCTAAAAAAATATGCGGCAGTGAAAGAGAACAAAAAAGGAAAACAACTTGTCCGAGCTGTTGCCGACTTCCCAACTTTCCCCACCCAGAAAGCGCATACAGTTATGTCTCGTATATGGACTCCTCCTTTCGTCACAAAATCGTCCATAATATAAAGTGCCCATAATAACGGGACAAAAAAATTTGTCAGGTTTACCTTCGAAAACGTGTTTCTATAGCGGGATGTCCGTCTTAACAGGACTCATAGTAACAGTATATGACTGTACAGTAAATGTGTATTCACACGTGACAGGACATACCGCAGTATTCTTGAACCCAACGCAGGATCGGTGGGAATTCGTCGTTACTGTACTGCATCTTGGGAGTTTCATGCAGCAGAGGCAAAAGCATAGGCGCGATCGCGTTGCTTTCAGATTTGCTTTTCTTTCGCGAGCATCCGCGAAAGGAAAGCAAATCTGAAAGTCACTTGCCCGTGCCCATGCCTTTGCTGCAGACAACTCCTGAGATGGTGTATAGGGTTCCGTGGTTTCGGGTATAAACCCAGAAAATTTACCCTCAAACAAACTTCACCAAAATCGCAAAAAAAAAAACAAAAAAAACAACAACACGTAAAAACGAAGAGAAGTTGTTTTTGAAGAAGAAAAGAAAATGTTAGATTTAGTTCGTATATTATTTCGCGTATTTTGTTCTAAATAGGGGACATGCACATACAACATGCTTTGGTGTAATAAAAACCTTCCACAAAAATGGTCATGAATGGGTCTTGCGTAAATTGTTTCCACGTGGAGGTTTGTTTTTCGCACACGACAACCAAAACCCGCAGATAAGCTACTCCAAGTATCCGATTAGTACCCGTACGTCTCGCAATATCCGTAATGAGGAAATTCTAACAATAACCCCGATGGCTCTCAACGATGGCTTTCGACATCATTCGTCGTTGCCACACGCATCGCTTACACCCGGGCAGGATTCCTTGCACGTGTCCATGTAAATGACGCCGTACCAAGAGAACACAACGCAAACACACAGGACGCGAACGTAAGAGCAACGGAGAACCAGAAATAGCGAAGCTTAAGCCGCGATAACTCTGCTAATACATCGTGCAAAAGACAGCCTGGTGACACTGTCTGAAGCATGTTTCTTCCCCTGTATGACGGTCTTTTCTAAAGAGAGAAAAAAAAAAAGAGGTTTGCAAGCAGGTTTTAAGCAAAATGCCTCCAACTTGCACGAGGCATTTCGGGGATACTTCTGTCATCATGTGTGCAAAGAAACTCCGTGTCTTTCCTGTGATGTATGAAGAGTGCGACTGCGGCTTTAGAGCGACGTCGTCGTCCAGCGATTCCCCGTTTGGTTCCTCACCCGCCGCGGCACTGACTCCACACCTTTCCGCATATCTTGTCTTCTGCAATGTCTCGGCGTTTTTTTCCACACACTCAGCAGATCACAAACAGTGTAAATTCGCCAGAATCAGAGAGCTGGTTTGCGGAAAGAAAAACGTCGCCAGTTACGGGACTGCTTGACAGTCCTATAGTTATATGGGATGATAGTAATGTATATAAAGTTGGTACTCTCAGCCCCGATAATGCGTTATGCAGAAAGTTGCACGGAACGCTGGTCACATTGCTTCTGCTTAAAAAAACGCATCGCTCGAAAAAAAAAAAAAAGAAGAAGAAACGAAAAAGTGGTTGGCCTTCTATACTCTGTTTCACCTTATGATGTACCGCAGGAAAGGCTACAAGCGCGCGCTCCTTGCTCTAGGCACATCTCGGCAGCACAAGCTCTCGTGCGTTAAGAGTAGCTCCTGACGCTATGAGCTCGCGCTTTTAGCCTTGTCTGCGGTACAACATAAGGTGAAACGGAGTATGTCCCGTGTCTACGGCGGAAGATGAGACCGCGACAGCGCGCGGTCGCTCTGGCTATGCCACGCGCCACGCGGCCGCGCTTTGGCGCGTCCCGAATAAGGACGGATCCTCGAGACCCCGTCATGTTGCGTACCTCAGGACGTTTTCCAGAAATCCGGGCGAACCTTCGACGCATTTGTTCCATGCCGAGGCGGCGTCGCCCAGACATCCCTTTCTTCTTCCGCCGTGCCCGTGTCCAGAGGGCGAAACTAACGTGCGCCGCCACGGATTCTTGGCACCACGGAGGTGAACTCAAGTATCACAGCTTATTATTGCAACATCATTCGAACAGCAAATGTTTTCATTTCGCTGGCTCGCAACAAACTTCCTTCTCTCCTACGACGGAGGAAAGAGGTGCGTGATAGTGTCTCGAGTGCTGTCTGATTGATTTCACTTGTGAGTACTGTATTGTGGTACTGGGGGGTGTCCGAGGGCCTGTATGACGACCTAATTTGCATAGACATGTTTTACAATAAACCTTCATGATCACCGAACAAAATTAGGGATATATTTGTTCTGCTGTCCTCGTTTCGGCAGCACTGCTTCTGCTGGCTATTTTTTTGTCCAGTAGTATAAATCTTAAAGCAGATGGCGCCACGTTGAACGCACTTCATTTTCTTAGGATTTGAGAGCTGTAAAAGTTATCTTTTTGCTTAGAGCAAGACGTAAACGTTTATGATTCAGCGTCTAAAGTTTACGAATTAACGGATATGTTCAATATCGTCATGAGCAGATACGCAGGGCCACGTGTGGATTTGTTGATGCCTGTTGAAATAGCAAGTTAGAGTTTCGAATGGCAGTACCGTAGAGTAACCCATAGCAGAAATCATATAAACCATGGCAGCCGATAGCGTAAGATTTGATCACAGCGTTTGTCTCTGACGCTGCCGATGATAAGACTGTGTAATAGATTATCTCTAACAGCGCGGCCATTTCACGAATATTGCCTACTGTCAAGGTCCGTGAAAAAAGAAAGCATATATTTGCACATCATTTTGTACCAAGGCCGAAGACAGATACATGTATATCTCAAATATTGCAAGGCATGGTAATGCTTTTTTTTTCTTGGTACTGGCCCATTTAACATACATGAACTATACGCTTTTAATTGTTATTAGCCATAATAGACCCTTTTACCGACACCGCGCCATCCAGCGGCGCCGATTCCAAAGTATGCGCACTAGCTGAGAGTGGTCACGCGCGCTGCTACAGGTTCACATGACCATTTCCATCGAGTGCACATAATGGCGGCCGCGGCCTCGCCGCTACCGGCGAAACCGCCATTATGTGGTATGCGGCCGCAAAGGCCAGTGCTCTGTACTGTCCGCATAGACCTTTCCAGATTCGTTCCTATTTCTGTGCGGCGCTGTGCAAGTAGAAAGGCGTGAAGGATAACCTCCCAAAGATGTAGTATTTCGCTGTAAAAGTGCAGCTGTCAACAAAAAAATGCATCAATATAAACCACAACGGTTAAGTGCGCGCTATATCTACGCTCAAAATGAATTGAGTAGGATATGTGCGCGTGCTAAAGGATTCATTGGGACATCTCGCGTAGGACATTAAGGCACTCTAATCTCGCGCAGTAAAAGGAACTGTCATAGCTACGAGCATACATATTATCTTCGGTCGTGGCGTATAAGCTATTCTGAAATTCCACTACTGTCTTCTTCCGGTTGTTCCCTCTGAATGACTTATTTTTTGCAAGGACGTATTTTTTGAGAATTTCGAGACTGAAGAAATTTCGCGAAAAACAGATCACGCAAGAAAATCACCATATGGTAAGAAATGCAAAATATACCACTCCAAAACGCGAAATATTGTGCCCGCCAAATATTCCCGAATCAAACATTTCGTAAAATTTGCGAAATTTTGAGGCCACGAAAATAAAGATAACGGTATTTGCTTTCAACTTTGCCGAAAGGCCTATGAGGAGGGAACGTTTTGAGGAAAACTGCCACTGCCGCCTGAGCAAACGTTCTCTACTGCTGCTGCCGAAGACACGATATGGGACGCGATCTTGGACGTCAGCAGCGATGGATTGACAAGCAACCCAATTGTCGATGTAAACCGCACCGCGAACGAAGACGCGACATGCGACTCCATCGCTGATGTGGACAGCGTCGCCAACAAAAATGCAACAACCTAGTACTTAATCGCCGATGTATGAACGAAGCCGCAAAAACAAAGTCGCCGTTTCGTGCAAAGATAACGCTCAGCACAAACTTGAACTGCGCCTTCGGTTTTGGTCGCTCGCCTTGCGGGCGACGTAGTTGTACTTTACTTTATCCGCGTACCAATCGGAAATGGCAACGAAGCTGCAGGTCCATATAGTGGATCGGGACCAGCGGCGCTGGTGCTCGCGATTGCGGCCGCACAGCACGTAATAGCAGCGCTTTGCCCGAGCATAGTGGCCAGCCGAACTTACGAGCGCCGTCAAGGCAGCGGCTCATTGTTGCCAAGAGCAATTTCAGGAAGGGTGTATTGTTTTTATAAAATTGACAGTTTTGCTGGCCTTTTGTGGTCAGGAGTTTTCTTATTAAACAACTAAAAAAAATATTTCCGAGTGGTGTTAGGCTAATGCCACTCGCATTTCGGTGTGTTACTCGAAGACAGGGCGATCGAGACTTGTGTAATCAAAGTAAAGAAAAAGAAACAAACATAACAATTTAAATCTCGATTGAAGCTATGCTTAAATTTGTATTTTAATTGCTTTATTGTGACGAAATCGTCTTTACCAGAAAAACAAAAAGTAGGGGTATTTTTTTAATTTAGTTTTTTTTTTATTTGCATACATTTATTTACGGCATAAATTCAACAGTATATAAAACAGTTTCATCTGTGCTTGTGACGGGTTTTATTTGAATTTCCTCGTTTTCTGACATTTGATTTGTGTACGTTATGTTGAAATACCGTTAAGCTTCTATTCAAAAACGTTACAACAAAATGATTTCTCAGACGTGGTGCCACTTAATGATTTCAGTACAAGCAGTAATTTGGAAGACGAAGTCGCGCCAACAACGTGTCTTGAATTCTTGCCACATTTGAACGAAATTTAAGTTGTATACATCAGATTCTCCGTGTTTGTTTTATAACAAAAAATGTGTGTTATGTTAACTAAACAAACTGACCTGCAAAGGAGCGAGCTTTTTATACAATGTATTCTAAACATGAGACCAGTACTGGTACGCGCCGTAACAGCGTGTGGGGCATGTGAAGAGATTCAGCGTAGTCTCATATGTTGATCGAAATATAAAACGTTCTTTATTATCTTTATTGTTATCTATGCGCGATAAAAAAATTAACCCCATCTTGCGCTCAACGAAAGCTGCAGGAAGTGCACTCATGGGAGGTCATGTTCTAAGGTAGAGTTAAGAAACGGTTTAAAGCGGTTTTCGCTTAGTGAAACGAGTTACCGAACCGATATTTTGCATGCGACGCTGAACGGGAACCGAACCGGAACAAAACACAAAGCAACTGAGGCCATATTCGCGAAACTTTCTTACGACAATAAAGTTCGTAAATTTATCTTACGACGAAGTTACGAACTTTTGAGTATTGCCGAAGCAAAATGTTCGTAAGTTTTTCTTAAGTTACGGACTTGGTCGTAACTTACGCAAAACTTACGAACATTTTGCTTCAAGAAGACTCAAAATTTCGTAACTTGTCGTAAGATAAATTTACGAACTTTTTTTATCGTAAGGATGTTCCGGGAATTTGGCCTCTGTTGTTTTGTCCGACGGGTTTAACACCCCCTGAGAAATGCCACAACAATTCCGAGTACAGTATTGTGTGTTCAATACAAAAATAAAATAAAAACTTTATTCTAAGCCGCATCCGAAAAGTTTGTAAAATTCGCAGAAGCTTACCGCAACGATCGGGCAGTGTAGCGACGCCTGAGCTAGCTACACTAAAGGTGAAATGAACCTTTGGCGGAATATCGGCGAACAAAATGTTCCCATTCTGGCAGAAAACTTAACAGGATGAAGTTGGGCAAGCCCTCTGGCGGCACACACTGGCGTCAGCTGGTGCAGCAATGGCATCGTTGCATTGTTTTCGGTTCGCGTTACCGCATTCGTTGCACCCATTCGATGGCCACCGGAAACAACGTAAGGCCGGTTCTCTTCACGGACAAATTTCGACACGCCACGTGCTAACGAATAAATACATTCCGAGGGCAAATAAGGGGGCGGGCTCGGGCTCGTTTCGAGCTGGATGTGGATGTACACATCACACTCCTCTGAAACGAGCTTTCACTCAGTTCAATTCGCACAAGATGGAAAGATGCTTGACTCTCCTCATTGTTTTCTCGATGTTTAATTCCTCCATGACTCGAGCAGCCTGCTCTGACTGCGTTGACGTGTCCACCAGGACGGGAAGCGTGCGGGGAGTTCGACGAACTGTGCTCTCCTTCCAAGGGGTGCAGTCGTTCACGGGCATCCCGTACGCTAAGGCGCCGGTCGGGGAACTACGCTTTCGGAAGCCCGTGCCCGTGGAGCCCTGGGAAGGAGTCTTGGACGCCACGCAAACGCCACCCACGTGTATGCAGACTACGGCTGTGGACGCAGAGAACCTCACCGGATTTCCGTACGGTACGTGGGATGAGGGAGAGACATTGGAGTCGAAATATAGACACTTATATTTAATTTTATTTATTTCTATCTCAAGTCCCGAAGGCATTACAGCAGACTTGGACGTAGTTCAACTACTCAACTCAAACTACTGTAGTTTAACTACTTTTCCGAGTAACTTGGTAACTTCCAACTACAACCTTATTGGGGTAATTAGTAGTTTACTTTAGCTACGTTCTGCAGGTAACTTCTACTCAAATTACTAAATACTTTAGAAATCAGTGATAATTTTGCTCATCACAAAACTTTGGGCTAAGAAATAAATAAGACGCGGGCAGATGAAGTGGCAGTCCTGAGCAATGCACCCCATCACATTCCGCTCCCACGTACACTCTAAGAAAAAGTGAGCACCCCCCCCCTAGTAATCATGCGTTTTGACGGCTGTAACTACCCCACAGGCTTACTTAACTACCCACTGGGCTCGAGCCATTGAGCGTTACCACCCTGTTGGCAAGTGACAAGCATGGGGTAGTCACGTCTTATAAACTCTTGAATTGAACATTCAAGTACATGCAGCCGTTCAATAGTAAAAGTCACTTCAAAAATCTCAAAAAGTACTTGAAACTTGTTTTCTTTGTGCGTTGGTTACCATTTATTCAAATTTGAACCGGTCGAAACAGGCGTGTGGCTCAGTTCGCCTAAACTGGCAGAAGCAAACATGCCAAAGAGTACAAGCAACCTTGGTAGGCACCTACTAAAACCCGAGGCAGGTAAAAAGTATCGCGGTTGTCCGTCTCGGTTCCGTCGCGGGTTTTACCATGTACTGCTAGTAAATAGTTGGCCGTTGGCGTCGTGCTCGAGGAATTTAACCAAATCTCTAGAAAAGCACAGGAAGCTACGCACAGGCGTAAGTTGACTGGAATGTTCGCTGGACGAGATACTCTTGTCATCTTATATTGTGCGGTTCAGTAAAGAGCGTAATCTCATTAAAGGTGTGATCGGTCAGGTCTGCGTGCTGATCAGTTGCAAATAGCCTCCTCGGTTCCGACTAACTTGCACGCCTGTCATACCCAATTTTTTTGCTTTCAAGTGCAGTGAAGTATTAAGCATTGAACACCACGACTGAGGCCGGACAGGACGAACGTACACAGATATCTGGGATCATGCCTGTGTATTTCAGTATTTCTTTGTCTTGGGATATATGATTCGCCTTCACTGGTTCATTTGGCACATTTCATCGAGCATACTCGATAAAAAATGCTTCAAACAAGTGAGTGTCATCCAAGGTGGAGTACTTTGAAGGGGACTAGGATTTCAGGCCTTTCGGCGCGCGTTCCTTTTACCTATAAAAAATAATTCCAAGTAAATTTCCAAAAATAAGGCGTTGGCAAACATACACGTGCTATTCAGTTTAGATTTTTTTTTTTTTTTTTTTTAGAAAAAGTATTGCTGGGGAAGCCAGCAGGTGCAGCGCAGTGAACTATATTCTCGGCGTTCTTTGATGTTTGAGGCCGGTTCAGACACTTGAGTTTGAATGCGTTTGACAGCGTTGCGTCGAGAACCGAAAGCGACTCACCGGCACATCTGTGCTTCGTATAAAGCGTGGAATCCAATTCAAGGAATCGTCTTGGCACGCGATATGAGCAGCAGGGATGTCCTGGTTTCTCGCTGCCGCAACGCAGTCAAACGCAACTGTCTGAATCAGGCTTCATATAATTTAGCATACGTATTTCGCGTTCGCTGTAGGTGAAGGCACGGGCCCGAAAACGGCAATTCTGCACTGTCCTCCTGGCGCGAGCGCGAGCGCATAGAACGCATATTTGAAAGGCACGCGCTTGAGCAGAAACAATTGTAGCGAAAAGAAGAAAACTGAAACAACGTTTCGGGGAGGACCGGCGGACGGACTTCGTTAGAATCACCTGCGCGCGCTCAGTGTACTCAACATTTACTCAATCGCCGCTGAAGTCATTCGGATATGTAAAAAGAGAAAAGAAAATGCATCAGCGTGTTCAGAAAGTTATGATAGCTGAAATTGGTTTCGATAATTAATACAATTAATTAAACAGGCTTCTGTATACTTGAAGTGTAGGCAAGCGAGAAAACGAAACTGATCAAAACGTGGCGTGTAGCGACTATTCAATTTGATTTATAAGCTGCAGTTCGCTTTTTCAATGGATTAGATAAGAGATACGAGCGCTTTCCAAAGGGCAGTAGAGTAAAATAATATATACGGATAAATCTTGGACAGTCTTTTCGTATTTATGCAAAATATGACAGTGGTCACCATCCTAATCGGTCACAGAAAATACAGCAGTATATAAGCTGGTTTTGTCGACTAGTCGTGTATATAGGAATGTAGAGTGTCAACATTTCATGTTGTAACTTGTGCTGTCTGTGACCGCGTTCATGTATAGTATTGTATGGTGTCTGCATGTCGCGTCTGTGTGAAGTGTGGTGTGGAATATGTAGTACCGAGCTGTCAGGCGAGGCGCTCAGAGCAAAGACTTGGTTTCTTTTTTCTTAGTTTGAGCGCTGTCCGTTAGGTGGCGCGTGTCGCCGCCCAATTCAAGGAGTCGCACGTTTATGTGTCTAATTATTTGAATGAAGCATGGAGGCGCTCCATAGCTCCACGGAGCAGCCACAAAGGGTTCGGCTCTCGGCCTCTCGTCCTAGCTGGATCAGTGGATCAGTCCCCATAGCCAGTTGAGTGGGTGTTCCGTGCGGTGTATCCCCACCGCGTCTGTGCGTGCACAGACGCGGTGGGGATAACCAGGGACTTGAAAGTGGATAACGAATGCTAACAGGTGAGCAGGAGCGTTGAACGATCGAAACCGACGCCGCTTGAATCGGTGATGCCTCGCCTCGCCGCTGTCAACCGAAACGCCGGATCACTTGCGGCAAGCACAGCAAGCAGAGTCTCTGTTCAATAAAGACATCCTTTCATTTGTCGCTATACGAGTCCTTCTTTGAATGTCTTCTGGCCGGCGAAGTAAATGCAGCCGGCCGCGCCCGAAAGCAGTCGCGGACAAACTCCCTCGAATGCCCCCCTCACATCGCCGCCCCTACTCGTAATAGGTGTGGCGCCGGTGCTTCGAGGCGCGTTCTGGAGTGTTTTAGAGCGCACGGAAGGCAGCGAACAGGCATGCGCACTTGAGAATCGTATTTTAGCAAAAAGCAATCCTGCTCGCTAGGCCTTACTCGTATTGCTCCACTGTCGCTTGCCAGCCGCCATGTTGCTTTTGGGGGTCTCACTGTGACTACCTGTTGATTTCATGCCGCGTGACTACGCATGGGGTCGTTAGTATTAGTAAGGGGGGGGGGGGGGTAGCGTTATCTGTGACGGCTTCTGACTACCCCAAAAGTAGTACCCTACGACTACCCTTTTGTTGAGAGTGTACTTATACTCGGCAGCCGTAGAAACTGCATCACAGGCGTCCTTGGGCCAAGGGGGCGACGACCAGCCAAAACATAACACCGGCGCACACGAACGCAGGCAGGGCTGATTAACAAGCCTTGGTCAGGTATTTACCTAATCCGGTAAAGGCCGTTCACACTCTTGCGACCGAGTTATACCGAGAGAGACCAGACCGGTTTTTAAGCCTCTCGTGACTTCTTAGGACCAGCTCCGCTGCGTAGCATCCGGTCTTAAAAAGTCGCAAAAGGCTTAAAAAACCAGTCTGGTCTCTCTCGGTCGAAGTCGGTCGCAAGAGTGTGAACGGGCCTTAAAGGGGCCCTGCAATCATATTTAAGCATCTACCTTTTTTGCGGTTTCCACGTCTCTTGGGGTTCGGGCAAGCCAGCGAGCACGGAGAGAGTAACTAAATATCAGTGCGTCATATTTTAACCGGACGACGCGGAAACCTCCTCCACCGACGAGGGTGACCCGCGGTACCGAAAGCGCGCAAAATGTGACGTCTTTGGTCCTGGGCTTGCCACTGGTCAAAGCCGCTAAGAGCTTTTTTTTAGTCGAGATACAAAATAAAAGTGTCGCGAACAGTTTCAATTATGTATGAAAGTAGTTTTTGTTCACTATCTTAGATCAGAAAAGAAACAAATGCAGTTTAGAAAGTACGGAAACGAGAAATGACCCGTCGACATGCCCGCCACCAAGCGGCGGAAAAAAACGGCGCATACTAGAAAAGGCTAGTGGGATGAAGCTACGGCGAACGATGAGTGGAGAAGGGACCCGGATGTAGGCGGCGGCGCTGTGGTCGTATACCGGCTCAAGAATCCGACCGGTTCCGAGCGTTCCGAAGGCCTTCGGCGCGGGCCCTGCTGGCGATTTGGCCATTTGGCGGTGCGTCAGCGCGAAGTGGCTCCCGTTCTGAACTGATCTTTACCCCGTGTTTGCTGTCGTTTGTGGCCAATGAAGTGTTATGCCGAATTAGTGATTAGTCGCACAGCAAATGCAATGCGAGCTGCCCTGGCCGCCCGCTTTATACAGCGTATCCAACACGTGCTTTAGTGGCGCCCTCTCGAGCCGTCGACACGGAGTGCGGCAGCCGTGTACGCTCGATGAGCTCACTACTCCTCCCACTCCTCCTCTAGTTCAAGGCCACTCAAGCCAGGACCTACGACGTCATAAAGGAGGTTATTTTTTGCTTGTTTTTGTAATTCTAATTTGCCTATAACTTCTAAAATAAAGCGAAATTTGAGAAAAGAAAAGTTGGATTAAGTTACTACGTTCAGTACGCTCAGGTTCAGTGCAAATTAAATACCAGTCAAAAAGTCATTGCAGGGCCCCTTTAATGCACGCAGGCACCGCGCCTCCAGCTGCAACTGCGAAAGACGGGGACACTCCGAGGTTTGTTGTAGTTGTTTTCATGTCTGCCTTTAGTGAGTTCTGCCTCCAGCGGTTTGGGGGTTCCACGGGAGACGCCACTGGAATGACCTCGCAGCTGGGCGCCTGTTCCCATGGTCGCCTCGCCGTCAGAGCATACTCCCTTGCAAAGCCGGACTCTCCCGCGCACAAACGCAGACACGCGTAATCCGTTCATGGGGGCACGTTTCCGCTTCCAGCTGCCGCTGTACGAGCGACGATGCTTGTTCACGTAATCCTTCGCGTCCTTCCGACCTTCCACGCCAGGGAGGTCCTCCTCTTTGTTGAAAACGATTTACTTGTCAGGCGCGTCAGAATACCGTAGTCGGCTACGAGGGTTTCGAGTCCCCCTTGAGAGATCCTTTTGTTAGAACTGGCGTCAGCGGCGAAGTATACTTCGTTTCATCTTCTGTTAAACCAAAACATTTTTTTTTCAGTAGCGTAGCACTAGGGTGCCTTCATGTCCCGCAGCGAATATGAAGGCACTCTACGTAGCACTAGCACTGCAACGAGACGCGCAGTCGTCCGGCTGATCTCATTAGGGAGTTTTAGCGAGTCGTTTTTCAAGCACACGGTTCCGAAATCACGAACGGTACAGCTGGTCGGTTCCGTGAAAACGTACGTCGAATTTGACATACTTTAGCGAATCGTGAAAGTGGCGCGACCGTGTAAACGATGATGATGATCATGCTTAATGGTGGCGCCATCTTCTAGTAAGCATGTGAAGCATTATGCAACGTGTAAATCAGTGGCGACGGTGGCGGGCACCGTAGTGGCGGCAGTGGCGGTTGGTGTTTCCGGCGTACGACTGATGTAAACAAGACGGCCGACGTAACATTTGCCGGTCGGAATTTCAAGAACTGCGAAGCTCGATGGAGTAAAAAGTGTCTGAACGATCGTAAAGGTATGTGGTGCGCCTGCGTCATCTTCAACTTCAACGATCGTTCACGTTGTGTGCCGTCGAACTAAATCATTTCGTCTGCTCGCGGTGGCCACGGCAGCTAGTCTGCCCGCAGATCGCAAAAATTTACAAGCATGCCCAGTGTACAGCATTTACGTTCGCTTACCATTGTGAGCAGTCCTCGAAATTATTTGGTTCGACCTCTCAAATGGAGCAGACTTAAACAGGACGGCAAATCGCCTCCCGCTGTCCTAAGCCTAACGCTCGGCTGGGTCGGCGAAGACGGTCGCCGACCCGACCGCCATCTTTTTTTTACCCGAGTCGTGAACGGTGCTGGGTGCGTTGCGGTGACGACTCCAGCGGCCGGAATGGGAGAAACGAACGAGAAGAGCCTCCCGACTCCCCGAACGACTCGCGCGCGCATGCGCAGCGGCGTCGCAGATGCGTTCGAGGGCGAACCGTTCGTGTGGAAACGACCTGCTAAAACTCCCTATTGTCGTGGCGCGAGACGTGAACCCTTGGCGGTCAGGTGCACTTGTTCAGCGTACTTTCCGAACGTCGTGGGAATAAAGGGGGCCCCAGTCATAACAATCTCAACTTGCCGAAGAAAAAAGGAGGAGAGTTGTTATAAAGGCCCTCTAGCAAAAGCAAACCTCACATGTTTCCTCATGGACACCTAAGATGCTGACACTCGCTTACCCCACCCTGCACAGCCTGTTTCTGAACTTTAAAGCTGCCGTTCCATCCAGCGCGTCGGTGGAACGTCTTTTTAGCTTGGCTGGGGTCGTCTTTAGGAGAAAGGGGAAAGCTCTCCGATAAGAACTTTGAAAGTCAACTGCTTCTGCGAGCGAATAAACTATTTTGGTGAAAACGCAAGCCATCAAATGACTGCATTTATTTTAGGCTCGCAGGGCTTTTCACATATAAAAAATGCTCTTCATTTTTGCGACCACAAAAATATAAAAAGTAACTTCGAAAGTACCTTTAAAGTAACTCTCTTATTTTTACAGTAGCTAGTAGTTTACTCAATTACTATTATAAATGAGTAATTTCTACTCTATTCCAATTAGTTTTAACGTCGATACTTAGTAACTTAACTTAAATACCTTTTTTTAGTAATTTGTACATGTCTGTGGAGAGTTCGAAACCCCTTAAAATTTTCACGAGCCCCCCACTGCAGCAACACTGCTACGAGTCGCGGGGAACGAACATACAAGACGCAAGAGAGGCCGAGAAACTGTGGGATTAGCGCCGAAGACTGCGTTTCTTTGTGTCCCCAAACTCAAAAAGACTTGACGCATCCGATGAAAGGGCTCGTCCCCGCTTCTCCCCAACATAGGAACTCTCGCCCACTACTGGAGCTGTACACACTGCATCCTCACTTAAAGGACCCATGAAACGAATTTTGGGCTGGAGTAAATCAATTCATATTGGGATTTTACTAATAGCACATCGTTCAGTGGGCCAAAAGAACAAAGGTAGAAAGTCAGAAGCCTGACTTTCGCTACGAAAATTTGCAAAACATAGCGGACTATTTCTTACCTCCTTCCCTTCGTAAACTATCCGCCTTTTCACTGTGATACATCCGCGGACCCCGCAGCGCGTCACCGGGCTACTAGCCACCATAACCGGGCCCCCGCAGCGTGTCACCAGGACCCAAGCCCACGTCACACGACACCGGACCTCACTTAATCCCTTTACCCCTAAGCTGACATTGCGGTGGAAGCTACGCGCTTGCCGGACCAATCAGCCGCCTCCCTTTCATCACCTGACCTCATTCTCTGCGGGTCGGTATGCGCGAGGGAGCGTGATCACGTGAAAAATGTGTGGCTGGCCCAACGAGCATGTAGCTTCCACAGCACTGTCAGCTTCGGGCTGAACGGGGTGGGGAAAGCAACTAGTCGGAATTTTGAGCAACGGGCTAATCTTCTAGGGGGACAATAGGGAATTGTAGTAGAGCGTTTCCGCAGCCCGCTAAGCACCCGGATAGCGCTCCGTAATCCGCCCCAAGACCTTAAACTATGCAGACAAGGCTGGCAGCGCGCTTGCGCAGATGCACCGTTTTCCGGGGATACCGTAGCGGAGGAGAGAAACGAACTACTACAACTCCCTAATGGCTGTGTCCGGCTACACAAGCGAGATTCCGAGCAAGAGCAGACTCCGACCTTTCCGACTTCTTGAACTGTTTGGTACAATGCGCGATTTATGAGTTGAGGAGGAAAGCTAAACAGAAAAAAGTTGAAAAAGCGGTTCATGACTTCTTTAAAGGCGGCAACAAAATGCAGCACCTGCTCTGAACCTCATCTGATGCTCCCGTAGTTTGTGCTGTACTCGCAGAATTGCGTGCTGAAGGGCAACGTGAGGGTGACTTTTTCTGTGCCTGTCCTGCCAAAACTGAAAATCTGCAGATCTTCAGAGATCTGAAGATCGTTCGAGAAACCTTAGTGATTCCCCCAACGTTTTTATATAAAAAAATAATGAACAAGCTCTGTTGGGAAGAGCTCTAAGTACATGATACTTGAAATACCACTTTTTAAAAAACTTGCACTTCAAATACATTCTCTGAGCATCTACCTATACTTTACTAAAGTATTTTTGTCTGTTTTTAAAGTAAGACCCCAGACTTCAATGTACTTTTCCCGAATTTAAAAACAAAAAATGGCCTATCGTCGAGTGAAAACGCGCTTTTTCGAAACGTTATCTGGTCATTTACCCTAGTGAAGTCATGGCGGCTATAAGACCGACACAAATGCCCTATAAGTTGATTATGTCAAATGGCTCGTCAGCGAGAGTAAAACAACTACTCTGTGGCGATTTGACTTAATACAATATTTGGTGCCGTTTCCGTTAAAAAAACTGATGCAACTCCGATTATTCCCGGGGCAATGCATACGAGTTAAACAAAAACACTGTATAGGGAATGAAAGTGCATCATGAAAGATTGTGTCAAAAGGACTTCTACTTTACCTTAGAATATATTGTATATAGTATGTTACTTCAAGTACAATGCACCAGGTGTGCGTATTACTTTACTTTTTATTTTTATTTAGACATACTGCAGGCCTTGAACAGGCCCCTGCAGGTGTGGGGTACATACAAACAATAAAACTATTCATATGAGAAACATGAACCACATGGCAACCATATATATTGCTTATACAACGACATATATACATATGAACGCCATCAGCATAATAAACGTTCCAAAATCAACGCCCAATATATAATAAAAAATTGCATGTACAAACACCAGGAAAGGAAAACAATAAAAAAAGAAAACAAATCAGGTAACACTCATTGTCCCAATAATTATAGACCCATTTCATTAACCAGTATACCATGCAAACTCATGGAACATGTCATATGCTGTCATATGGTGTCCTTCCTCGAAACTAATTCTTTTTTTAGTGTGCATCAACACGGCTTCAGAAAGAATTACTCATGTGAAATTCAACTACTCGCCTTTACTAACGACTTATTCTCTGCTGCAGATCACTTAATCACTGTTGACTGCATTTTCATCGACTTTTCTAAAGCATTCGATAGTGTCTGTCATAGTCTGCTCCTCTATAAATTAAGTAAACTTAACATGGACCCTAATATTTTTAAATTGATAGAATGCTTCTTGTCTAATCGCACGCAATATGTAACCACCAATGACCATAACTCCCCTCACTGTCCTGTAACGTCCGGTGTCCCGCAGGGGTCAGTGCTAGGGCCCTTGCTTTTTCTTATTCGTATTAACGACCTACCTAGCTGCATTTCTTCATCTATAAAACTTTTTTCTGACGACTGTGTTGTTTATCGCAAAATTCTGGAACCTGCTGATCATCATGCTCTTCAGTCTGACCTCGATAACATTTCATTTTGGTGTGACACCTGGCTAATGAAACTTAACCCTGCTAAATGTAAGTCAATGAGAATTGCACGTCATTCAAATTGCATCCTACCGTGTGACTACTTACTTAACGGTGTTCGTTTAACGCAAGTTTTGTCCTACAAATATCTTGGCATTATCATTTCTGCTAACCTTTCATGGCAAGATCACGTCAACTACATCACTAGTAATGCTAATCGCGCACTCGGTTATCTACGGCGTAATTTTTCTTTAGCCCCAACTAACTTGAAACTCATACTTTATAAAACTTTAGTGAGGTCAAAGCTCGAATATGCATCATCAATCTGGGACTCTCATATCAACTCCATTATTCTTCAAATAGAAGCCATTCAAAACCGTTCCGCACGTTTCATGTTCTCGAATTACTTTCGAACTGCCAGTGTCACTTCTATGAAATCTAATCTTAACTTACCCGATCTTCCATTGCGTCGTAAACTATCTCGTCTTTGTCTCTTTCATAAGGTTTATCGTTTCAATTCTCTACTCAGTAACTCTCTCTTTCTGCCACCATCGTACATTTCTTCCCGCAGCGGCCATCAGTTCAAGGTTGGCGTCCCTAGCAGCCGAACCAATTTGCACTTCCACTCGTTCATTCCCAAAACCTGCACAGACTGGAACCACCTCCTCGCCTCCATCGCTTCAATCACTGACACCTACCGTTTCAAAAGTGCCGTTTGCAACCATTTTTTGTAATCCCCCGGCTGTGTTTATGTTTATGTTGTATTTTTTTTTTTGCTTCACCACTCCTCTCTGTAATGCTTCGGCTTTGAGCGTAAATAAATGAAATGAAATGAAAAAGTGCGATTCTCAAGAGCACCATTGAAGTCGGGGGCAAAACAAATGTCACAAGGGAGGGCGTTCCAATCCGTAATTGTGCGTGGGAAAAAGGAATACTTAAAAATGTTAGTTCGAGCGAATATTGGTACCAGGGAATACTGATGATGGTGCCTAGTTTCCCTAGATGATGATGGGAACAAATATAGACTTGATTCAATGCGGAGTCTGTTATGATAAAGCAAAGACAAAAATTTTAGTCTCGTAATTTTTAGACGATGCTGGAGTGATGATATATCGTTTGCTACCATCAATGAAGATGGGGAATCTAGTCGATTATACTTTGCATAGATGAAGCGAATAGCTCTCCTCTGAACCATCTCAAGCTGTGACGCATCCTTTATGGTGTTCGGGTCCCATACTATGCCAGCATATTTTAATTTCGGTCGGACCAAGGAGTTATATGCTTGTAATTTAACAAAAGGGGCAGCGCTTCTAAGTTTCCGACGTTCCGACGTATGAAGTGCATAACCTATAATGTACTTTGTACTTCAATTTTTTTTAGATATTTTTTACGCAACACTTTAAACAAGCAAACACTCTCTAAGAAAATCAAGCTCAGGCAGTGCTAAACCTAAAAGTAGAAATGATACATTCGTAGTACATCATTGACAAAAAAAAATAATAGAAGTACAAGACAATTAGGCACGCAGAAGCAGAACCAGCTATTAACGCATTTCTGTGAAAAAACAAGCCGATTCATATTTGGCTAGCACAATTTCGCTAACAGATCAAAACCTATTTACTTTCTTGTTACCATAAAGGCATATAAAAGTAACTTCAAAAGTAATTCCCTACTTTTTTACGATAATTAGTAATTTTCTCAACTACTTTCCATTTGAGTAATTTCTACTCCACCCAAATTACTTTTGAGGCCAATACTCAATAACTTAATTACTTTTTTGAGTAACTTGTACATGTCTGACACAGACCTACCCAGACATGTACACGTTACCCAAAGAAGTAACTAAATACAGTTACTCGTTACTAGCTCAAAAAGTAACTAAATGCACGTTACTCGTTACAGATTCTCAAAAGGAACGCATTACACTACCTCCATGGTAGCGAGTTACTTTTCTCGTTACTTTAACGACCTAATACACAACTGCTTTTGTTTCATGGCTTCTTGTTTTCTTTTCAGTAGTTGTTACAACTCTCGAAGTTTTCATCGGTTTTGTTTTCCCGCTTCCTAGAGAATACATCTCCGGCGACGCTGAAGAGTCATTCTACTCACGCGCTCGAAGAAACGGCAGTGTTGTGCTTCAGGAAGAGCAGATGAATATGTGATTCCCCATTTCTCTTTTGTTTTCTCTGCTTCTAAAGTTACAAGTTGACAACAGCCTCCGTGCCTTCCCGTGTTGGCAACCTTCGGGTTTATATTCGGTCTGTTCACGATTCCAGAAGGCTCTACCGACGAACATTATTGTATTCGTTGGGTGAAGGACATTCCCAGCTGTACAATCCGACTGACGTGTTCAGCGGTAACAGTTGCCATGCTGCCATACTGTTCGGTTGTTTTTCTCGTTGCCCATCTGCTTTTGCCTCAATAGACGTATACTCGGGTTAGAATCAAAACGAGGCTGTTTAAACGGTGTTGTACGCGTTACTCCTCAAATTTAACCAAATACCGTTACTTGGTGTTAAAAGTCACTAAGTAAGTTACTTATTCCTTTTAAAAAAAGTAACTCAATAGGTTACTCGTTACCCAAAAAAGTAACTAGGTAGAAGTAACACGTTACGTACATGTCTGAACCACCAGCCCTACTTCATGGCACTCGTCGACCACTCCGATCCCTCCGGAGAATTCATTCGCGCAAGTTGAACCGGACGGCCTTTTAGAAAATATAGACCTTTCCACACTCCGCCGCATGGGCGCTGCCATCTTGGAATCACGTGATGCGGCCGCCATTAGGTTGCTTCAACTCGTCGCTCCACTCTCCGTTCCGCGACCTGGCGGTTGCGCTAAATTCGTGTTTTTCGTCGCGTTTCACCTAGTCGCTTGCCTTACTCCGTAAAGTGTCTTGCGATACTTATACTTACCATGTGATTGCATTACATCATTATGTGCGCAACTTCTGTAGTTAATTTTGTAACGCGTTTTGAATATTCTTTACCATCGGCTTGCGGGATACGTGTGAAAAGGCTATACAGGAACAGGAATCAGCGTTAGCACTTGCGCATATTGAAAACATGTATGACTTCAAGAGAGCCGGAGGGTTCAAATACCAATCACCTATTAGAACTCAGGTTTGCTTACTAACAAGGGCGGAACATTCGCAATAGGAAGCCCAATGTAATTATAGATATGAGTGCACATTTAGGGTCTCATTGAAGGAAACAAAAATACTCGGCGTAATTCGCCACGTCTTTTTCCTCAGACCGAAAGCAGTTTCTTTTGATTACATCAGGGATCTTGTGGACAAGATGTGGGAACAAACGTTTAGTTTGAATTATTTTTTTGATGCTAGAAATATTGGTACGTCAACATTAGGCAACTTGTTGGTTCGCAATATCACACCTATATTGCCGCGCGCAGGGTCACGGACTTGTAGAAAGTTCACGTTCATTCTTGCTGCGGACATAACTATCGTTCATCCTTGTTTTTGTTGTTCTAGAAAGTGCTTGTTCATTCTCGCCCCGAGCGCGCTACGCTCGAACCTTCTCCGCCGAATCTTCGAGATAGTGACTCACTCTAGATAAGAGGCCGCCCGCGACCTTGTCGAGTCAGTTTCGCCCCAGCACTCGACTCTGCTGTCTCGCCGACCTCGACGCTCGCGACGCTTTGTTATTATTTTCTATTCTCTTTTTGTTTTGGCACAAGTTCGCCACATTAAACGTATAGTTCTTCCTGTTTATTTATTGTTATTCTGGTCACCACCCGTGACAATATCTGTTTGGCGTTCTTAATCGCGTGTGCGATATAAGCATTCGCTTGACCGGTTTATTTATTAATTCCACCAAATTGTATATCGTGCTTGGTCCTATGTTTATTGTCTATAGCCATGCAGTTACAGTTACTTTGTTTCAACACAAGGATTGGGACTCCCCACGTAAGGAACTGTCACAGACAGCTTGATAGTACCTGGGATCCACAATATGTGGCGCCGAAGAGAATCCTTCTGCATGAAAATCACCCGAGTGCAACCGGTTGTCGACGGCGAATATAGATTTACTTTCAGTAGCTGGCGACGTCAAAATGTGCAAAGCGCATCGTCTCAAATCTGTAAACAGCTTTTTACACAGGTCCATTTGGGGGCGCCTGGCGTTCGGCTTCAGCCAAATTTGCCAGAGATCACTTATTTTACCCTCTTCAATTTCATTTGGCAAATTTTATGGAAGATAAATATCAGACTTTATTTAAAGTCTGACATTCACTTATCTCACAATTTTCATACCTTGAGAACGTGATAAGCTAATGTACATATAACAAATAGTTTATTTCATAAGGTCAACATTTTGAAATGCTGTTAATAAGTACTTTAGTTAAAGAAATTTTCTTCTCAGCCTAGGTTGACCTATCAAAATCTCGAGAGCTTAATGTCTTTGACCAAAACAGGCCGAGACAATATCCCTTCTTTTTTATATTATCTACGTGATTATATGAAACTTTTCCAGTAATATAGGAGACTTCTCCATTCTCGAAGTTAAAAAAAGTTCGGAAACCAAACACCGAACAGCAAACTTGTCAGTTCATCTGTTCTTGGTGATTATGCTGATTGTTAATCATGTTGTCAACCTGCTTTTTCACTAAGCGCTCATGCAATATAGTCTGTTGCAAGATAAGGTTAGCAGTAGCTGCTCTGACTTGAGCGCGAGCTATCTAAACTTCCGTACTGCTCGGTACACGCGCAGCCAAAGCACGGCGGTAGGCAACCAGCGCACGCTGCAAGCGGAGCTTGTAATGTTCTTTATTTATTTTTTCTTCTGGAAATTAGTGTCCACGGGTATGGCCGTGGACAATGGTAATCCTCCCTGTGCATCAGCGCAGTTGTTTCACCACCGAACCTGGCCGAAATTAAAGGTGGACGTAATCAGACACATATGGTGTTCGTAAAAAAGACGACAATTTAGGCTCGAAACCACTTCGTGGTTCGCCCAGTGGCTGATCAGTACTATTGTTTCATTCGCCGTGTGCTACAAGAAAGAAATTTATATCGCAAAATTAAGGGAAAACGGCATGAAACAGCAAAACAATCGCGTGCACATTGAAACCGAAACCGACCAAATTGAAGCAACCCAATGGCGGCGAGTGCGCCAGCGCCCTCTACCCACCGGTCAGGCAACTACTGAGATGAAAGAATCTATAGTTCACTCCCTCTCTCTCTCTCTCCAAGGGCCGCTCATGTCTTTCCTGTGCCGCCATTTACTTGCAAGGGCCACACGAGGCAACGGCCCTCTGCATTGCCGCATTTTACGCGACTTTTAAGAGAAACACATCAAAGGCCCACAGATAAGTCCGAGTAGGTTAGAGAAGGTTAAAACAACTGAATCGTCGCCTAAAAACTAACACGAAGCGAATTCTCCGTGTTTGTCCATGAGCAGTTCCGTAACCGATGGTAAATTTGGAGTACCTAATGTACTCGCTTTGGGTGTATGAATTATGGTATGTTGACAGTAAAACAGATCGTTGCACTCTAATATTGTGCATTTCTATAGACGAACTCAACTCTCCTACGTCACGCCGCGGTGGTGGCGCGCCGAACGCACCTCCGGTCTGGGGTGGTGGGCAGAAGTCGCCGTGCCAGACATGCATTTCTGTGTTCCTTTGAAAGAAACGAGACAAAAAACCTGCCTTCTCGTCAAAATGCTGCGATGGGGGTTGCACCAAAAGAGTCTGGAAATGTTTGAAGATCAGTTTTCATGTGTTTTTGTCCCCTCCGTTCGTCCGAGAGCGTGGATAGTAGCCGTGAAAAGGCCAAACCAGACGCTGTCGAACTACGATTGCGTGTGAGGGCAACACTTTGTGGTCACCAGACGTATTTGCTTTGTTCCAACATGAACGAGAGAAAACTGCCAAATTGTCCGGACCGCCCACGGGTTCAGTGCGTCTTCAAATTCACACGGCCGCCTGATCGTTCGAACTTTCGTCTGCTCTTCCAAACTTGTCTGCTTTTTTTCGTCTGCTCGTTCAAACAAGAGCGGCCCGTAGACCAAACTTTGATCCAGTGATTGCGATAAGAAGTAATTGCAGGCCTCGAAAGACTTAAAGGGAAGCTACGGAGCTTCTTGGAAAAAATGAGTTAAAAGTGAATTCTAGTGTATTTTTACCCCGTGAACCCGAATACCCACACCATTTGCTGCGTAAGTATTGTTAGACGCGAGAAAAACGCGAAAGACAGTCGCCGTCCATGACGTCATCGACGGCTCTTTTGGCTGCCCAAGGCTAGGGGGACGGGGCTTCAGCCCTATTTTGAAATTGCTCTTGTGGCTCTCCGGCGCGTCGCATTGAAATATAATTTTGATATCTGTTATTCGAAAGGCCAAATGAACGCAATTCAAGCGTTTTTTCTCAAATGTAGAAGTGCCCCATCTTCCCTTTAAGTAGGCTCGGTGTAAACAGTATAGATACAAGATGTTGATCATTGGTACTGGTGGCCATCACCGACTTGTTACGCTTGGTCTGTTCCCGCTTCCGATTTTCAGTGTCGACGTCGATCATCGCCGCTACCTTCTACACTTTTGTAGCACGAGCGACGTCGCGACCGAAAATAGCTAGAAGAATCTCATCATGGTTTTGGCGTCCATTCTGTGGCGTTCATGCGAATGAATCGCCGCACGTCAAATTATTTACGGAAAGTTAAGCGGCGTAACGAGCCTTGATAATTTCTCTCAGGCGATTAAAGTGGTAAGACACTGCGATGAGGACGTAGAATCGAAAATTCCAACGCGAAAAAGAGTGTGCAGACTCACACAGACGCCGACAACGTGACATTCGAATGGTTTGTTGACGCGGGACGCGGTGCTTCTTGCCCGCACTCCCTTGCGCATCCGTTCGAACTGTCGTCTGATCTTTCAAACTTGGCTGCTTTTTGTCGTCAGCTCGTTCAAACGACAGCGGCCCGTAAACCAAACCTTGACCCGGCAACTGCGATAAGAACTAAGTGCAGGCCCCAAAACACTTTTGAAGGTTTTTTGGGGTAACTAGGCTAAGTGTAAGCAGATACAAGAAGATGTTGATCATTGTTACCAGTGGACATCACCAACTTGTAATGCCCGATTCTACTTGCGGTTTTTAGTATCGACGTCCACCATCTCAGCTACGGTCCACGCTTTTGCAGTCCGAGCGACGTCGCGACTGAAAATAGCGAGCAGAATCTCATCGTGGGAGTCAGGCTTTAGCGCCTATTCTGCGGCGTCTACGTGAAATGAATCGCCGCACGTCACATTATTCACGCAAAGTTTTGCCTCGTTAGTTTTGCTGAAGTCGCTCAAGTAGCCAGACATTGTTAGGAGGATGTAGAATCAACAATTCCAACGCGAAAGAGAGCACGCGTAGGACTCCCACAGACGCCGACAACAACGCAATTCAATGGTTTGTTTATGGGCGACGGCGGGCTTCTTGCCCACCATCCACCGCGCATGCGCGGCGCCGGTGGCGTCCGCTAGGGGCGCTCCGGTTTGTTTATAAACATGAGTTGGTGTATACTTTGGAGTATATTGTATAGGGAGTTTAGCGCAGTGCGTGGCTTAGGTGACAAGTGTGAGCTCAAGTGAGTTAACATTGATTATTATCAAGTTCAAAGGAGCAGCCGGCGCCGCTATAGCAACTGCCAATGTCGCCATCTTTTCCCCCAGTTATTAAAAAGCGATTCAAGAGCCCTCCACGCTCGCGCCTTTACTGTTGTGGATGCGAGTTCACCCTTGCACGCTAAAGATGATACTAGCAAAAAATTGTCCTAAAACCGTTGCATATCCCCCAACGGAATTCCCCATGAGTTGATCCAATAACGTTGCCGCACACGAAACACACCCGGGAATCCGCTGCGAAACCTTGCCAATAGCAACTGCCGCCGTGAAAGAGAGCTAGCCTGCCCATCCACTTAAGGGGGTCCTCGTCCGCACTCTGGAAAAAAGAGGGAGCTAAGATAACTAAATTTGCACGCTCATTCCCGATACCACTACAGCCGTGTGTCGTTAACACCGGAACCGGTCAATATAAATACCCCGTTACTCACACGAATTTTTCGGGGATGAACGGCGTAAATAAATGCATTTTTATCTTGTTATTATGGACGACTTACACTATGGCTGATGTTTCTTGGAAACAAAAGTGTCCATATTAACGAGACCAGATTGAATTTTGTAATGCAAATGGTTTGGGTTTCATTTTCTAATGCCTCAAAACGTGGTCGAAGTCTGCACTTTGCCCTTCATGACTCCCTCCCCCTTTTTCCCTCGCCTAACGTCCGCTGCTTCTCCTTGCACACTTTTGAAAACCGGAGACGACGGACGGTCGTTTCCGTCGTCTCCGTCGTATCCGGTTTTCAAAAATGAGCAACATCAACCAGCTTGCCTACCTACTTTATGCTTCTCCTTCTTTTGATCCTTCAAAGAAAGTTGCCGATGTGAAAAGAATGAGTAAGCGACTGAATTACTACACTTGAACGGAAACTGAAGCGGTTTTGTATGAGGAAAAACCATTAAATCGTCTTTATTTCACCTCCAAGATCATGAACATCACAGTTACATTTCAGATTGATGTGCCGAGTAGTCACAACAGCGCTTTAAAAATAGCGCTGAAGCCCCGCCTCCTTCCCGGCGCGTTCAGTGAAGGGACGAAATCGTGGCGTCTGCGGAGGTCTCAACATTCCCGCGCCTTCCGCAAGCCTTACCCGAGCAGTCAAAAGCGCTGCCCATATTCCCTCACAAGCGGCACGCACAAGGCAGTTGAAACCTCTGGGTATGACTTTACCCCGATGGTTAGTTTTTCGGTTTTCTCGCGTCCAGTGATACGTCCGGGTCAAATACTTGCGATATTCAAATTCACGGGACAAAAATACACAAGAATTCACCCCTGTATCGTTTTTGTTTTTTTTCAAGAACCTCTCAGTTTTTCTGAGAGGTTTTTTTCTCTTTATTTTTATACTTTATCACTCACTGCAACTAATATTGCAATGCTTCTTCGTTTCAGATATGCCCGAGAGTGAGGACTGTCTATACCTGAACATATGGGCTCCGGAACAGAACACGTCTAAGAAGCGACACGTCATGGTATGGATCTACGGGGGCGGGCTTATCGTGGGCTCGGCTAGCCTACATCTCTATGACGGTTCAATCCTATCCACATACGGGGACGTGGTCGTAGTCTCGATCAACTACAGACTCGGTGCATTTGGATTTCTCTTTGGTGGAACCGATGATGTGCCAGGCAACCAGGGGCTGCACGACCAAGCGCTGGCGCTCGCCTGGATTAGCGACAACATTGAACGCTTCGGTGGAGACCCAAAGCTAATGACACTGTTTGGACAAAGCGCAGGAGCGTGGTCCGTTCAGTTTCACCTGCTTTCGCCAATTACTCAGTCCATGGTACACAGGGCCATCACGCATAGCGGAGGAGTTGACCAGAAAGAAATAGTGGCGAGTTCAACCTCAATGCTGGAAAGAGCGCACGACTTTGCCGAGTTTCTTGGCTGCTCGGATGGCAATAACGCGACGCAAGCATTAAGCGCAGCTTTAATCAGTTGCCTTCAAAACGCGAACGCCACACTCCTGGCTGTGGCGGAAAGGTTATTTACGAAAGGAGCGGCGGCGTTCTTCCGGCCAATATACGGGGACTCGTTCATGCCTGTGGAGCCGCGACAGGCAGAGTTTCCCGGAGACAAGGACGTACTCTTGGGTCATCTCGACAAAGAAGGCGCATTTTTTATATATCAAGACTTCAGGGACTCCTTCTCGATGACGCAGCCTATTAACAAGGCGGACATGAACTACTTCGTGGGCGAGATATTCTCCGCGTCGGATTTTTCTACACTGCAAAGGCTCCAAGAAGAGTACATGGGACATCTCGGAGACTTTGATTACGATGGCTTAAGACGCGGGTTAGCCGAAATGAGGGGGGACTCGCACATTGTTTGCACGACTCTGGGCACAGCTCGCAAGCTGGCCAATGCAACGGCACTCAACGGCACCGGGGCGGGCGTCTACTACTACAAGATCAGTCGGGGGCCTCGGTGCAGTCAAAGGCAATCCTGGTTCGACACGACGCACGGGGACGAGCTGGCGTACGTGTTCGGGATTCCCTTCATGGAGGGGGGCTGTATCCTCGACGCCGATTTCAGCCGTGTCATGATGACCGCCTGGACTGAGTTTGCCAAGACAGGGTAAGTGTGGAGTGTCCAAAGTCACCAGGTTCGATCTAAAAAGGACCGTTAAGGGGTATTCACACGAGGGACAAATCCCGGGGATTTCTCCCCGGCACGCGCATCCCACGACGAAAACGTCAGGCTTTGCGATGTGCAAAAGCCTCGCGTTTTCATTTCGTGATGCGCGCGTGCCGGGGAGAAATCCCCGGGATTCCTCCATCGTGTGAATACCCCTTAAGATCGACGCCTGCACGAAGCAATGTAAACTTATCGTCAAAGGTGAATTTCACAGGTTCGTTTTCACTTTTAAAATTACAAAGGGTAGGACTTTTTCTGTTAAAAATAGGGCCAGAAATATTATCAGGGTCAACGGCGGAAGGCGATGCAGACGACCGAGTCAGGTGGCGGGGAACGTTTGGCGCACGTATTGATAGATGGCGCTACCTCCTTTTCGAGACGGCTCACGACGACCGTGATTTACTAAAATAAAAATAATCTTTTGTAGTGTATCTTCGGTTTAAATATCAATATGGACAATAAAAGCAAAACTTGAAAAGAGAAAAAAAAAAGCGGTTGCATAATGGCGGCGTTCTTGCTGACGACGGATTTCGTTTGCGTGTTGTCGTCTATCTTCTCCAGAGATGACAAAATTACTTTCAAAAACTAGTTAAATTACATTACTAATTACTTTCTTGAAAATTGCAAAACTGTAATGAAATTACATTACGAATTACCGCAGACTAAAGGTAATGACATTACATTACAATTACTTTCTAAAAGTAATGAAATTACTTTGAAATTACTTTTAACATTACTTTTGAATAACTTGAGGCAGTAATTCGTGCTCACTTTATTTACCGTATACACGAACACAGTGTTTACAAAACAAGCCCTCGTTTGCCCACACAGTGCGTGTGTAGCAACCAGATTCGGGAAAAGCGAGGCGCTGCGCAAGCGCATCGCTGATAGCGGCGCCACCGCAGTGATGTGACATCAAAGATCTGAGTCGGTCCATATGCACCAAAGCTCACAACTTTCCGTTCACACCGCAACAACCTTATGTGTCTCAAAATGAACCATACTGAACAGCGGTTTTGCTTGCGCACACGACATAAGTCTTAAGCCTGATGAATATAGCTTTTTTCGATGTGAGTCAGAAAGGCAGTCAACTCACCGGTTTCGCTGTTCATTCAACGGTGAAGGTTTACTAAAAGAGTGATGTGTTTCCGTCTTCCTGATTTAGAAGTTGTAGTCCGTGTCAGTTTGTTAAGTCGGGCAACGGCAGCTCGTTCTTACAAGGAATCGTCACGTGGAACGTTTCCCTTCCGCCTCCCCCCCAGACGCGATCTAATTCTATTCTTGCGACAACGCTTCTTGGAAATACAGTGGAAAGGAGGAGAGGCCGCGCACAGCTTTACTCAGCACTTAAAATGAGAGAGGAAACGCGTGCCTGTACCCACCACTGCATTGCCAAGAAGAGTTGTCGCCGAGTATAGTTGAACTATTCTCGGTCATTCCTTTCAAGGATAATTTTTTTCCAAACACCCGAAGAGCCAAAGTTTTTGCGCATTGTCACACAAAGGGCCTGAATAATTGATAAGTAGAAGCATCGCCAGTTGAGGAATGGCGCGAGCTTCCTAAATGTTGTACTTTCCCAACAGACGGGGGGCGATCTCTCCTTGTAGGCTTATTCCCGAATAAACTTCCCAAGGGAGGGCAAGCACGAGCGGCACCTGCTTTGCTCAAGGACGCACGAAACGTTCTGGGGCTTTGACAAGGCATTTGGAATTAACTGTTCATTCCGGTCGTTTATTGTTCACAATGGTCGAAGCTTAAGGTTCGACCTTGCTTGACAAAATTACGAGACCCGGGATCTGTTTGTCCTGTCCTCTCAGGTTTTAGAACGTGCTGACCTCACTGGTGATGTTCCCTTCGCCTTGTTGCCTAAAAGCCGTTCATCTCTAAGCTGGCAGTGCGGTGGAAGCTACGTGCTCGTTGGAACAGTCACACGTCTATCTTTTGACACGTAATCACTCTCTTGTTCATGCCCACGCGCAGAAAAAGGGACGAGTTAGGTGATCAAAGGGAGGTGTTTAATTGGTTCTGGTTAGCTTGCAGCTCCCACCGTTCTGTCAGCTTAAAGATGAACGAAGTGTAATATCGTCGTGATGACGCGACGCCGTGAATCCGTCGTGCCTGGAGTTCGTAAGCCTTTGTCTTTTAGCGATGCTTACACGTAAGCCTTTTTCCTTCGCCATTCCAGCCCTCCTTTGTGCGCCTGTTCAGGTGGCCGTCAATTATTTCCTCTGACGCTCTGTCACATCGTTTCACCATGCAAAATAATTTTCTCTTTCTTAAAGCTTGCAAACGAATTTTCTAATTTAAGACATAAGTAATTTCAAAAGTAATGAGTAATTTTATCGAAATTACTGCCTGAAAGTAATTAATTGCATTACTAAATTACTAGCCCAGAGAAGTAATTCATTAAATTACTCATTACTCCAAAAAGTAATTTAATTACTGTAATTCCATTACAGTGATGTCATTACTGCCATCTCTGATCTTCTCCCGCTGGTCGGCTATACGTTCCGACGCTGCTCCCGACGACATCTATCAATACGTGCGCCAAACACACCTCGCAACTGAACTCGATTGTCTGCGTCGCCGTGCGCGGTTGACCCTGGCAAGTTTTTTGGCCCTATTCTCGCAGAGAGCTACGCTTTGTAATTTTACAAGAAAAAACAAACCTGAGAAATACATCTTTGACGAAAAGTTTAGCTTGCTTCGTGCAGGCGTCGATTTTTACTGTACATTTTAGATACAGCCTGGCTACTTCAGACACGCTTTATAAGACCTTGTACTCGGTGCTGAGGATGGCATGGCACAGTCACTGTTATTTTGTGAGTAGATAAAACCGGTAAAACGCTTTGTAAACTATTAAAAAAACGTAATTATGTCACCGCAAGAGCGAAAGCGGAAATTGCGGCGCGTTGCTATTAGGATAATATTATGTTGAAATTTCGTGATTGTACATATGCAAGGAAACTTTGTTTGATGCGTGTAAGCTGTGTCGGTAACCTTTGCTGTCTTCCGGTCTTCATCCCACTTCTGTCATGGTTTGTACTTTCCCGACCAGTAGTGTAACCAGGAATTTAAGAAAAAGAAAGGGGTGAAAATGGGGGGGGGGGGGGGGGGGGAGCTTCAGCCACATAAGGCTCACCCCCTGCTGTGTGTCTGATTTCGTACTTTTTATTTTATTTTTTACGAAACCTTAAGTTAGTTTTTTCGGCTTGCGACTGATCGTTTTGGCTTATTTCAGTCATTAACATCACAACTAAAAGAGGAACTTTAGGCTAAAGGATGCACGAGTGGTCGTCCTAACCAAAACTCACCGGAACAATTTCAGGCAGGTGCAATTCGAGATTTATAACTGGACTTTAGAATGAAAGATGATATGAGTACTTATGCATAAACTATACCCGTTTTCACCTCAAGAATTGTAGTAAAATAGGCCAGTCTCTTCGTGGAGCCATTACTGATTTCTCCCTTTTATGTAAAGTAAGGTATGTCTAGGTGCACTTTAGATACAGGTTATCTTATCAAGACGTAAGCGTTTGAAATGCCAAAAGCATCGCGTCTTCTTCCTGCAACCAAATGTTGTATGAACTACTTCCCGCGGCGTACGAACAATGCGCAAAAAGTCCTTAAAATAAAGACGAGTATTGTTTTTTTTTTTTTTTTTTGTTTCTCTTGAATAATGTTACCATCAAAAAAAGTCGCGGCACGCAAAACAATAAACCGAGAACAGTGGCGGTCTTTACTAATTTCGATAATTCTTTTTTTTTTTGGCAACTTTCAGCTTATTCACACCTTGTATCAGCTTAAATCCAGACGCAGCCGAGGCTACCAACTAATGGGATCAATCAAGTAGCGTCAAAAGCGCAAATCACTGAGCCTTTTCTCATCCGTCTACAATTGGTTCAGAGATCATAAACACGTAGATACACTACAGACACCATGATGATACGTTTTTGACGCTATCTGATTGGTTACATCAGCTCGTAGCGTCGGCTGCGTATGGACTTAGGTGAAACGAAGAATGTGGAGCGTAAGTTCGTCTGCTTCTTGGATATCTGTTGCGATGATGTCGGAATGCCGAGCTCTTATGGGCTTATCGAAAACAAATAGTGAGTAGACCTCGAGGCATCTATGGCACTGAGGTTTAGCCACTATCCTTTCAAAGCCAATCAGCGCCCGGCATCGTTTTGACGTCATCGCAGCTCCTGCACAAGCAGCAGACGGCTTGCTTTCCGCACACTTCAAGATTTGGTGTGCTATGGCTAGGAAGAAATACCGAGGGCTTAACAAATCTTGCGGTAATGCTGGCGGAAGAACCTTAAATACTATGTTTCGTAACTACAGTGATGTTGGAAATACTTTACACCAATACCAGCATAATAGAATCTAACACACGAGGCGAAAGAAAAGGTCTACTTTACTATTTAGTTATACATAAAAACGCACATATTTCTGGGGTTCTTCGTTAAGAACACAAGTGCCTTTATTTCCCATTTTATTTTTAAATAACGGGGACGAAATGCTGCCGATCGAAGCATAGAAAATTTTAGTAGCTTAGTAGCATAAAAACACTCTCCCGTACGGATGAATATGAAATAAAAATCAGTTGGCAGACGTAACCACAAAAAGAGCTCAAACTTATACTTTTCGTAACATGTTCGTATTCGTACGATCTTTTTGGTTAAATTTAAATATGTAGTGAGAAAACGTTATCTCGCCGTTCTTCCACTCGCTTAGTATGGATTTCGCAACTATGTAGGCGTAAACATGTTTGACGGAACTCTGTTTGGTTCGGTCAGAAATGAAACAAATACCGACCTTCACCAACTAAGTCCTAAAGAGAAAACGTTTCAAAACCGATTCGATTTTTTCATCAAGGGCGACTATTTTCACGTGGAGAGCAGCAGCTTCTTTTACCTACGAGTCACAAAGCCTCGGAGGTTATAACCCTTCTGTCCAAAGCTAAGAACATCTGCTCCTCAGAGATAGACAGAAAACGAGAGAGTCATCAACAACCTAAAGTGAAAAAAAACAAAAAAAAAACGAACCATACGCAATGCTTTATCGGTCGTGAGGTCCGCCGTCAGAATCGTGGTCATCGAAACCTGCATCCTCAAAATAATACGCAGTCTCGCCGGAACACCCTCATTCGCGTTCCTTACGTAAGTGGGACTAGCGAAGCGTTGGCGCGTACAGGGGCAAAATAATATATTCAGGTGGCGTACAAGCCGGTACCAACGCTTGGGCGGGAGATGGCACGATCCAAAAACCGCCCTCATAAAGGAAAAGCTCAAGGGGTTGTATAGAAAAGTCCGTGCTCTGAATGCTCCGGCAGTTAAATCGACGAGACAAAGAACCTCAATGAAAGAATTTTGAAACGCAACAATGATGTGTGAAAATTTGATGAGTAGTGGAGTGCTTCTGCAGAGCACTGCGACAACAACAACCACATATCAATTTTGACACCACCAGAATAATCAGCGTTGAAACCAACACCCGCCAACGACTTCTCATGGGATTCTTGCATATCCATACAACGCCAGGAAATATGAGTAGACCATATTTCACCTTATGTCCAGCGCGGACGATGTTATGAGGCGAACGGACAATCAAACAGCGCAAAAACGGAACGTCATGGCGTGCTCTCAGCGTTTGATAGGACGAGCCGGCGAATACCGGCTGGTTCTATCAAAGCTGTGCCTCTTTCGCTGTTTGATTGGCCCTTCGGCTCATAACATCGGCCGCGCTCGGATCGAAGCTGAAAAGAAGTATAGGTCGACAAACACTTTACCATCGGTGTATATCAATGGGCTAGGGCATATCAAGAAGAAAGAGTGAGTGAAGCATACGCCACTTCCGTAGATGGAATTGAAGCTGCTTATCTTAGCGTGCAATAGTCGCCCCTGATGAAAAACCCAAATTGGTTTGGAAACGTCGGGCTCCTAACTCTTTAGGACTCTGCAGGTAAAGGTCCGTCTTTCTCTCATTTTGTAACTATGCATATTTTGACGAGCTTCGGGATATGATGCTTCATTGAGACGAAACGACGGTACGGCACCAATCAACCTCTAAAACGGGACTGTCCCGGCAGTGATGGAAGCGTCATTGGACCTTTTGTAGCGGGTTTCGTAGCAGGCAAAAAATTGGTTTGGAACAGCCACTGATGATATTGGAGCAGACGCAAACGCCTGTAAGCAAGTCCCATGAAAATCTGATTGCATCGCTAAATGAGTTCGCATAGATCTGGTAATGATTAAGGGTTTTTACTTGATACCGAAAAATATTACTTATTATGTTCTGTAGAAAAAATAGATGTACAAGAATCACAGAGCCTTCCTTTTAGAAATAAGGGTGAGGTGAGGGCAAGTTCAATTTAGAATCGGTTTAAAAAAAAAAAAGAAACTGGTGAAAAATGAGCTAGAGCAACACTTTAGTTAAGGTAAAGCCTCTCTCTCTCCTCCCCACTTTTATACTCAGTAGTTAATTTAGCCTGTAAATTCCCATAAAATGTCGGAAAAAATCAGCATATCCGCTGAAAAGTTTGCAGATGAAAATACATCCCCGCAAGTTTTATGAACACCGAAATCGGGATTCTAGTACAATAAACTGCAAAAACAACCACCCACTCAAAAATATCATTAAATTTACATTTGTGCTTTAAAGGTGGCCGACGCTATGGCGGCGCTCGAACCAGCGTTAAGTCGAAGCTCGCTGCCCTTTCGATTGACTGCTGCACAGGAATTACCTTGACTACCGTATTTCTCCAAATAGAGACCCGCGTTTCGTTTCTTTTCTAGGCACATTCTTTTAAAATTAGAGGTCAATCTACAGTCAAGGCCAAAGAAGGTCGACCTGTAATAGTGCTCCGCCAAGACATCTACAAGTTACTCAAAAAGAGTAATTACGTTACGTTACTGAATATTGGCCGCAAAATTAATTTAAGTTGAGTAGAAATTACTCAAATGGGAAGTAATTGAGTAAATTACTAACTACCGCAAAAAGTAGCGAATTACTTTAGAAGTTACTTTTTACTTTTTTATGGTAACAAGCAAGTACATGGGTTTTCATCCGTAAGCGATAATCTGCTAGCCAAATTTGACGTTGCCTGTGCTTTCACAGAACTGCGTTAATAGTTGATTCTCTGCTGCGTACCTAATTGTTCTGTATTTTTTGTACTTTGGTCAATGATGTACTGCGGATGTATAATTTCTACCTCGAGGTGTAGCACGGCCCGAGCTTGACTTTGCGTTGGTGTTTGTTTCTTTACAGTGTTGCGTAAAGCATATCTAAGAAGTACTTGAAGTAAGAAGCAAATTAGATGTTATGTAATTCAACTAAAGTAGGGATGACAATCGGGGTTTTATGGCGCAAGAAAAACTTAACCCATATCGTGCCAAAGTCAAGTAAAGTAGTAAGTACACCAGGTGCGATGTACTTAAAATAAAGCACTATAAATGCAATGTATTTTCAATGTAAAGTACTATTTAGCACAGTCTTTCATGATGCCCTTTCTTCCCCTAAATTTTTTTTAACTTTATGCATTTTTCCAGGGGTAATCAGAGATGCATTAGTTTTTTTTTTGGAAATGGTGGCCAATATTGGATAAATTCAAGTTGCCACAGACTAGTTGTTGTACTCTCGCTGACGAACTAAACACAGTAAATGTATAAGGCACTTCTTCGTATCGATTTTATAGTCGCCATTACTTCACTCAGAGAAGCGTCCAGATGGTACTTTCCGCGGCAAATACTATACAAATACTTTTGTAAAGTACAAGTACATGCTCAGAGAATCTACTTTAATTAAAGTGCAAGTTTTTTATACATATTGAAGCAGTACTTTAAGTACCATGTACTTAAACTACTTACCAACACTGTTTAATATTTGTTATGCAAAACGTTGAGGGAATTTCTAGGTGTTTTTGAGCGAACTTCGGATCATTGAAGACTTCCATATTCTGAGATTTGGGAGAAAAGGCAGCGCGTAGAGGTCACCTCTGCCTTGCCCTTTAGCACACCGATCTTCAAGTACAGCACAAACTACGGGAGCAACAGCCGATGCTGCAATTCGTTGCCTCCTATAAGTGAGGATGCAGCGTGTACACCTCAAGTAATAGGTGAGACTTCCTGTGATGGGAAGAAGCGGGCACAAGCCTTTTCTTCAAATACGTCGTCTCATTGAGCTTCGGAAAAAAAGAAACACCAGTCTTCGGCGCCAATCCCGCAGTTACGTGGCCTCACCTGCGACGTGTCTGTCCGCTCCCCGCGCCACGAAGCAGGGTTGTTGCAGTAGGGGGCTTGTGAAAAGTTTAGGGCGTTTTAGACCCTCCAAACCACTAGCACCCCCCGCCCCTCCCCTGCCTAAGCCCCATGCTCCCTTCCCCCTTGGTAAACATCAGCTGATCTTCCAACATCTTGTCTCTTTTTCTGCAGGAATGTTTGTTGACCAACGAAACTATTACTAAAATTCAACAGTAATTTGTAATTTGAGTAGAAGCTACTCGAAAAAAGTAATTGAAGTAAACTATTAATTACCGAAAGAAAAATGTAACAGAAAGTTACTAGACTACTCACAAAAGTAAAACTAGAGTAACTTGAGTAGAATAGTTGAACTACGTTCAAGTCTGACTGACCGTTATTTCCAAGCCAATCGCCTTAACTCATGCGTTCCCCCATGTGAACCGCTGCTTGACTCCGTGAAGGTTGGAACGAGAGGCGAAAGTGCCACGGCAACCTATAGCCACGCCATGGAGGGGAAAATAATCAAGTGATTTCAGCAGGAGTGAAAGACACTGGGTCCGTCTTATTACAGTACCCGCCATCCCACTGTTTTGTCATTTCTCTCCCGACTGTTAGCCGCTGACATCGACGACATCTGCGAATTCAGACGATGACGGGCCAGCGCAGTTGAGAGCAATCTCTATACATGGTTTTATCTTAAGTCAAAGCGCAGGCGACGCCACGAGTCAATAGGGCCAATCAGGCAGCGTTAAAAGCGCGACATCAAGGCCCTTGTAAGTTATCGGTGCGGGCCATTTTATTGGCCCGCACCAATCAAAAAGGCTGCGAAGGTCCCTAGATTTCAGCTTCTAGAGTATGTTCGTGAGCCTTCGACTGTGTTCTGCCATAATGACGAAACACTATATGGTGGGTAAAGACGCTGCGAATACATATTTGTATCATCTTCGTTTCCTTCAACTTTTCTGAATGCTATTAGGATCGAACACTAATAAAATATTTTTGTTTTTTGCTGCGTTCAACTTCACCTCACCGCAGGCATGGCGCAATTCTTAGTAGAAAATAGCGCTTCGGCGCAAGATGTAGCACAAGCTTTCGTTGATGGCGCAATTTGCAGCAAAATGGCGCATGCAGCGCTTCCATCACTGCTGCCCCGGTCAAAACGGGACGGTCGGTCTTGGTTGGTTGCACGTGGTTTTAGGAAACCGGGGATTTTGAAGATGGCGCGGATACCACGAAAGTTTCGCAGACGCGATTTTTGGACGATGATTTGTAGATTGTTTTAATTGATGCGCCAGATTGGTTTAAATGATGCGCCAATCTCACTAAGCGATCCACAGATGCGTGACGCCGCCATAACTTTGGTTTGTAGGCAAGGAGGTTATAATGGGCAGGAGGGGGCGTCCCTATCCCCAATGCATGGAGCGAAGTGTAACGGAAGTAGGCGTGGCCACGAGCCGAAACGAGCATTTCTTGACCAATGGGAGTCTAGTGAGTAAGCGCCGCCATTAATTTCCGTGCAAACAACCGCGTTGCGATGACATTTCCGTGGCGACGCGACTGTGTGCACCGAAAGTAATGGCGGCACCCACTGTTATTTGAAACAGCGCTGAACGGGAGACTTTTAAACCAATATGGTCGGAATTGGATGAGATTATTATAAACGAACGCCTGGTTGCCCAGCAGAAAGTAAGTGACTAGAATTGAGACGCTCTAGACGACGCACCGTGAAGGACTTGGCGGTGCGCAACGCATTTTTTAATAAACAGCAGCAGCAGATCGCACGAGCGCGCATGCAAAGCCAGGAGCGCACAGAACAACGGGCTCGCGCTTCCAGTTCTGACTCGGCTCGCAAATAATGTGGAACTAAGTATAAACACTCACGCTGCCAAGCATCGTGGACGCCCACGGCGGACGCCGACCGCATCGAAAGCTAGCCTCGTGAAGCACACGCCGGAGCAGAAAGCAGACGAACCGCCGGTGCGCTACCCCACGGCCTCGGAACGGGTGCGCAAGGCAGTCTGGGATTAAACGCCTCTTCCAGCTTCACTCAGGCCGACGTCATGCCGGGTCCTGTCTGTTTAAACGTCCTTGTTTGTAGGAGACAGGCGGCAGTGCACGAGACGGCTCGTGCCATCTCATGCTCTGCGCGCGCAGATCTCCAGTGAGCTTGTCCCACGTGCAGAAAGATCGAAGTTTCCTCGATGCATTGAGGCAGCGAAGTCGTAAGGAAACTGGTTGGTGAGATCGGTCTAATACAACACGGTCTTTGAGATGCGTTTGGTGTCGTGACACCGCGCACTCCTAAGCAGACTGAAGCAAGTTCGGTAGTGATATGAAATATTGCTATTCAAATTCTTTACGCCATCAAAAACATCTTATTCTTTCATTTTCAGACATCCAGGTAACATCTGGGACATCGAGTGGCCAAACTTTCAAGCGGACGAAAGCAAGGCTCTCCACATCTTCAACCGCAAAGCGACCGCGGTGAACATCGATGTCGGACCACGTTGCAATGTTCTGCAAGAGCTTGGTTTAATATAAATAACAATAATACAAAACTTCATATAATATTCATAGACAGCCCAGCGGCAGGGTGTAAGAATTGCTAATTTTCTTGTATATAATTTTTTGCGTTGAAAATGTCGAAGGAAGGAGTTTGAATTGATGTCAGAGACGACATCGCTGGATAATTAGAATGCGAATGCAATTATAAGCTGTGTTTGCGTCTTAAATGGCTTAAGACATTAAAATTAAACAGGTATATTATTTTGGAAATAGAATGCTCGCACGCTACTTACTATATGCACCAAGTTCCGCGATTTTTAGAGTTATACTAATTGCAACATTCAATTTACGAATGTTAATAATTTTCGTCTGGCGACCAGGCAACACCGTTCTAGTCACACCATGGCGCCCATAAACCCCTTGATCATCATATTCAGTTGAACCCTATCAGTCTAGGAACGCTACGCTCGCCCAAGCTCGCCTCGCCAAGGTACGACCGAACATACTCACGCTACTCGGGTACTCCACGTAAACTCTTGCTCTCGTACCCTTGTTCTTTGACCATTTAAACTGCATGCCCGTGCGGGACGCGTATTTCCAAAACCTGGCCATTCCAGATCTGCCGCGGAGCGGCGTGCTCTGATTGGCCAGATTACCGCCGCACAAAATATTGACGGCGACGCACATACGGCGCCGGTCGCCGGCAGGAGCGTCTGCTACACTCCGGCGGATACTTTGGTGCCGTGGTCCGTGGTGACTTAGTGGACGCCTTGTTTCATCTGCCGGTGCATATCCATTGAGTTATTCCGCATATCACGCGTCTAAAAGTCGGTAGCAGAAGTTTCGAGCATGCCGATGTCCACAGTTCGACTGCTCCAACCTCGGCGATTCTCTACCCAAGCTCGAATGAAGTAGGCCTCGCTGCTCTGTTCCGTAATTGAAACCGTGTACACGTGGAGTGCTTGCAGTGCTAATGCGCAGCAGTGCTTTTCAACCGTAATTCAAGAAGCGAGAACGATAGCCCTGCACAGCGTGTGGGGCTGGTGTCAACAGTTTCCATGTGGCTCTTATCAAAGTAAGCCTTGTCGCCTTCCTACGCGCCCGCGTAGCGCCCGCAATGCTGTCAATCGTACTGCTCAATTCGCTGTTTTTCTTGCTCTGAAACGCTATGCAGATTTTATATCCACTTCAATGCTTCACAGCTGAATGAACACTTGTTTGCCGCTGAACAAGATTGCCATGAACGGATTTACTTCCACGGTTTTACGCCCCACAAGTGTTTACTTTTTCTGCCGTATTTTCACGTTTTATTGCACAGACTGCTTTGATTTGTACCAGTTTTAGGCTATTTGGCGCATACCAAGTTTTGTGAAATTAAAAGGACGCGAATTGGTTTCAAGCTGTTTTTTTCTTACTCCCATCATGATTTCACGTCGTGCAATTTTGATCAGCACTGGAGGTGAGCTTGGACTGCTCCAATACGTCTTTTAAACCCCAAGGAGCAGAGAATAAAAACCCATACAGAACTCGGTTCCAATAGATAGGGGCCTTTTCCTGACGCCTTTTTGTTCACTGTTCCCTTCTCTGCACTTGATAGATAGGTATGTCACCTGCTCTTTCAGCCTGTGGAGGTCCATGGGAATTAGAACGGAAGCATTAAAGTCATCTTCAGAATTACTTGTGCATTAAATCCTGTTACCCACGGGACATTCTTGTGTGAATCCAAAGTCCATGCTATTGAGAGCTTCTCCATGCTAGTGATAGACTCCAGCTACAATCTAGTTTCGTCATCTTTATTCCGATCCCATCAATTTCCAGCTGCTGATGTCATCACTGTGTAATGCTGAAGTTCTAAAGGTCCCATAAATTACAGGCAGATCCAGACAATCCAGGACACTGAGCACAACGAATGCAATGCTGCTGGTTCTCACGACCAGCGACTTATACGCACAGACCTCTAACATACCCCAGGCCGAGTTCCTTATAACCGCATCCCACTAGAGCAACAGCGACAGACGAGAATGAGCGACATACAACACCGACAAACAGCCCATTTGTCCGAATCCGCTGTCCCACCTGGCGGACACGACGCAGAAAAAGGGGACAAGGAAACTTGTATCCTAGTGGGACTGGAGTTGTCAACAAAACACTTCAAAATACAGAGACAAACAGAGTATCGCGACGCGGGTTTCGCGTTTCTCTATTTGGCCGTAAAACGCACCGACAAACACGGTGAAAGTGGAGACGATTACTTTATTTCTTGTTTAAAGCTTCTGCTTGTCTTCATTTGCAATTGGCGACTTTCTGAAAACAGTCGTAACAATCGACACCCAACTCCTTCCAAACCAGAATTTCTGAATCGTTCCTCTTTTGGGTCGTTCGAAGCATTCCAGATGGGCACCACAGAATTTCACGTCGATTTGAGTACGTTTTTAATTTCATATCCGAATGACCGAGGGCCGGCGTTTTATGGGGGACAATACGGGGGTGGTTTTATGGGGGACAATCACAGAACGGATGACAAGTCTCGTTTTGCCGGAATGGCTTGCCGCAGAACTGGTGGAACGTCGTGTCCTGCTTCGGGGTGAGCGGTCTTACTTTGGTCAGTCCTCGCACATGGGTGTATCCATCCTGATGCAGGGGCGTAGACTTCGGCATCTTGAAGCACCAGCTCGCGCACCAAGTTTTCGCGAGCAAAACCAGCCACAGCAAATTCCCTTTTGCAACTTGACATCTATAGCAAGCAAGCCATGCCCGCGACCACTACGAGCAATCCAGGAATCGGAACTGCGGGAGCGGGAACGATCAGTGGCCGCCAAGGACTGAGTCACGAGAGGAATGGGAGGAAGGGTAGGAGGAGGGTGGGGAAGACAGCAACAGAAGGCACAAGCGGTCGAGAAAATTAAGTTTGTCCCCGAGTGATGTTCCTCGGAGGGCCTGCTTGCTGCGCTTCAAGTTCAACGAAAGACAAGAACTTGTCCGTCGTCGATGGTTTGTCGGCGTTTGTCGCGGGTGTTGGTCATTACAGTGGAACAGCATCACCAACACAAAACTTTGTGGTGTTGCAGGACAAAAATCAGTATTTGTCGCTGTAGTGCCGGGGTGGCCAGGCTGACCCGGCCTAAGAGCCACAAACAAAACTACGAAACTTTCAAGAGCCGCGGGGGGGACTTTTGTCTACAGCAATTAACGAAGCTCGAACTACTTTCAATCTATCCGAGTCAAAAGCAGTACAACCTTACGTAAGGTAGCAGTAGCGCAAGACTATCAAACTGTAACCTGTCTTTCGACTTAAAACGCGTTCTTTTTTTTTTTTAGAACTGCTCGTGTGATCGGGAGGGAGGCGGGCGAACGGGAGGAGGAGGAGGGGGGGGGGAGGGAACCGCGAGCTGCACTTTAACACGCGAAGTCGCGAGCCGCAACTTGGCCACCCCTGCTCTAATGGGACGACGCTATAAGAATTTTCTACTCAAAGTATGCAAATCTACGCTATATATCCCTAAGGAGGCCTTTCCCAGAATTAGTAACACCTTCCCAGATTGACAATCATGGATGAACCCCTGGTCTCAATCCTGGCAGTGGTGGGCACTGCAGATGCCTGTTCTGCTGCGACTCACTACCAAGTCAGTCGCGGGAGATTCAAGGAACTCCAAGTTGGGACGTTGCGACCAAAGCAACATTTTCCCCCCTCTGCTTGGTCCCTTTGCTTGAACTTCTGGAACGGGCCACACCGGGATCAAGACAATCTGCACCAGTATATGTCAGCTACTATGACCCATCTTTTAACACCTTCATCTCAACCGCCATTCTCCAGCAGTTCTTTTAGGCACAGTTTTCAGAAGGTAATCAAAAGAGCATGCACAAGCTACGTCAGAGGTCCAGGTGCAGTTCAAGGTCTTGCATACGAGAAATATTTCTCGACAGTCACCACATATGTTGATGAACACCAGTGTTGCAGGCAATCATCTGCCAAGAAGCCACACTTGATCATGCAGACGCTTGCTTCCCAGAGGTTGATTGCGCAGAACCGGATTGCGCAGCTTGATCCTGCCCATGAACCAGGTTTTTGGCACGTTCCCTCTGTGTAGCATTGCAGATGCTTGAAGTAGACTGTAGACTGCCTGCCTGATGGGGAAACAAAGACCAAGCAGTCAATTCAAGCCACTCTTGAACCAATGTGCAGAAAAGAAAGTTCAAACATGGAGATATGAAACGTGCTGTAGTCAAGACAGATTGTAGGTCGCTATGCTTGTTCTGGGTGCGTCTTGATCAATCCATTAAGTGGGAGTCGGAGACTCGCCCTTCTAAAGGGCCCCTGAAAAAAAAAGGTGTATTTTTTAACAATCTATAGTCGGTGACAGGTCAAGAACGAAGTGGAAGCTCGTCCCACCTCTTTCCACTTTAGCAGTGCGAACTCTGGAGAGGAGGCGACCTCCTCTCCACCGTTTACTCCGCTGAAGTGGAAAGGGGTGGGAGGAGCTTCCACTTCGTTCTTGACCTGTCACCGACTATAGTTGGGACACGTGTGTGAAAAAAACTTTTACGCGAGGAAAAATGTTTTTTAGAGCAATATTGACGGCGCAAGACCCGATTTAGTCGGCAGTCACGTCCCTTACGGCTTGTTTTCTCTCTCGGCATTTCAGGCGCATGGAGCAGAGGTCGATCGCCTTCGCCTTCACGACCAAGATGTCATTTTGGAATGACCCGTGACGGTCATGGACTTCGCGCACAATTTCAATTAAATCTCTCGCAAGCAATATTGCTCTAAAAAACATTTATTTTTTTTGTAAACTTTTTTTTTTTTTAGCACGTGTTCCACTAGACTGTTTAAAAAAACTTTTTTTGCTCTTCAGGGTCCTTTAAGTTAGCCACAAAGTTACTTCCCAACCAGCAAGTTATCCCTTGAAGTCCTGCTGCATGCTACCTTAGGAAGAAAGTTGAAGATGGGAAATTTGCATCAGAATGTGCAAGAATGCCTTCCAAGGCGAAAAGCATTGACGTGCATGCTCCGCCAAAGCTACATTTCCCCGAATTGTCATGAATTTATGCCTACATTGCACCATAAGGAAGTTTTCGTTTATAACTACTGAAACTAATAGTTCAGGCGTCGCAGTACTGCCCGATTGTTCCTGTAACATTGTGCAAATCGTTCAGAACTTCCGGTTATTGCTTAGAGTAATGTGCGATTTGATTTGATTTACACACCGAACACGACTCAGTACTCGGATGTTTCGTGATATCTCTCATTGTACGTGGTATGTTCGGGCAGTCTAATTATTTCCATTGAGCGCGCTTCTCACACCATGCACTGGTGCACTGCCGAGAAGCTACACCCGTGGAGTAGGCATTGCAATTCTGCATATGTCGCTTTGCCGCAGCGCAGCCATGTCTTAAAGGGGCACTAAAGTGCTTTTCGAGATCCTCGTATTATTGTTATAACTCAATCTACAAGCACTAACCATCCTAAAAAAAAAATTACATTCATCTGCGGTTGATTTGCATACTAAAACAATTGATCGAAATTCTCGAGACTTAGCGTCAGCGCAGAATGACAGATGGCGCTACCGAACCTTGGTGAATATGGTCAAACAACGGACGGCACGTGTCGGCCACTCGCGCGCAATTGAGTCCACCGTGGACGAGGTGCCGACCAGTCATGCTCGTCCACATGGGAACCCATCGCTCGCGAGTGGCTGACATGCGCTGCCCGTCGTTCGACCATATTCAGCAAGGTTCGGTAGCGCCATCTGTCATTGTGCGACAATGGTAGGTGTCTGGAACCACCACTTTCTTAAGATACGAATCGGCGGCGGATGAATGTAACTTCTGGTTTTTTAGGATGATCAGTGCTCGTACATTGAAGTATGACCATAGAACGAGACTCTCAAAACACGCCTTAGTGCCCCATTAAAGGAATATTGAACCGAAATTTGGATTTCGCAAAATAAGGACGCATGAGAGTTGAACAAGACGCTGGGAACTCCAAAACATGGCTCGTACATCAGTATCTCCAACGGATGGCCGCACTTTTGGAAAAAAAAAAGGGCGCAATCAAGCGAGGTCTTTGACGTCATTCTCCTCCGGCAGAATTTCAGAATGAGGGGAAGCGACATCGCTTCTCTCCTCCTTGCTTCGGTTCACTAGCTCGAAGGGACGTAGCGAGAAGGAAAGGGAATGGGAATCGTGACGTGACTTGTCTTGTCGACCGTGTTCACTCGCACACTTCTTTTCCAAAAATACAAAGATCCGATTCGTTAGAGGCATCGCTGTATGAGTGTTGTTTTGAGGTTTTGCAGTGTCCCGCCTATCCGTCCAGCCTTGTTTTGTGAGCTCGAAATTTCTGTTCACTATCCCTTTAAGGGTAAAGCACAATTGCAGGGAGAAAAGGTGGACAACAAAGCATGAATTAGAAAAATAAATATATATGTGAAAGGAACGGGAACTTGGTGAATGCTGATGTAATATTTACCTTACACTAAACTTTGCTAAATAAAACTCCAGTTAGTCTATATCAGGGGTGGCCAAACTGCGGCTCGTGAGCCGCATGCGGCTCATCACGGGTCCAAGTGTGGCTCGCTGGTTTTGGGTAAGGATGCTGCCCTACCCATCCTGTGTTCCAAAGCCGAACAGACTTTTAGAATTAAAAACAAAGCTCACAGACTTGGCAGCCTTGTATTACACAACGTAGATACAGCTGGACTGGTTTTTAACACATTAAAGCGTCCAATGACACTGTTTCCTTTATCGTTCTAGAGAAAATTTCGAACCGTATACGCATAACAGACGTCAGGGGCAGTGGCTGGCTAGCAAACCAGCCGAAGCTTTCATTTTTGCTGAGCGGTTAAAGTACCATTCTGCTGCTTGCTGTTATTTGTTGTAGTCAACAATTATACTTGTCCTTTTTGGAAACCACTGTTCCCTCCATATAGTTTTCTTTTAAGTAGCCTCCTTTCCTTTACTTTTCCTGTGGCGCTTCGAACCTTTGTCGTTTTGCCTGCAGCTCTAACCCCTTGTCACTTTGGCCACCCCTCGCCTATATGATAGACGTTGGCACCTTGAAAATATTACACACAATTCCTTTATGTGGTTAGCATACTTATTTAATGATGCTTGCTTATCCAAACGTGCTCATCAGTGAGTAAATAATAATCGTCCCCAGAGCCCGACCTGTATTTCTGGGGGTGTGCTGTGTAGTACGTCATTTATATATGTCAAGACTGACTCCAACACAGAACTGTGAGCTGGCAGAGGGTTTGCAACATTACTGTTGCTTTCCACACTTAGGCTTCAATTTGTTAGGTGGCAATCAATCCAGTTAGTTATTGCTGGTTCCATCTGAAATGTTTTGATTCTGGCCACAGGTCTCCAATGTGGCACTCAATAAGAGGCCTCATATAAGCCTACAAACCATATAAACCTGGTCTCTGTCATTTAGTGCCAATGCAATGAGCTGTTTCCTATGCTCTGTTCACCACGAAGTTGGCAGTGCGATGGGAGCTACACATTCACTGGGCCTATCGACCGCCTTCCTCTCGTCACCGGACCCTGCTCCTGGCGCATGGATGTAGGCGGGGGAATGTGATCAGATGGCAAATGATGGGCGTCCAACTGGTCCAGCAAGCACGTAGCTTCCAATGCACCGTCAGCTTAGGGGTGAGCGGAGTATACCAGTTCTGCGACTGTACATAGGCCAGGTCAGGAAATGAGATACATTTAATTCCCTCATGAGCTACAAACAACCGAACTAAATAGCCATGAAGCCTTTATCCATGACGACACATACGTAGCACCCAAAACGAAGGTGTGGGATGGCGAAAGGTGATACCATTAAATGACAAAGCAGTACCACATCATGCTTGCATTTAATATCTGTTAAAGTGCGTGGCGGTTATGCAATAACCCGCACATTAATTTGAAAAAAAAACTAATTCGCAACTAGCAACATGGTTTTGTAGAAATCAAATATTGTTTGGAATTTTTGTGTGATGCTTGATGTCCCCAGTATTTAGGTTCATCAAAATTGAGTGCTGAAAAAACATTGATTCAAGGCTTTTACAGCACCTATTTCCTCATTCCATTTCATTGAATGGCAGTGACAGCACCATAGGAATTGAACAAAGAGTGAAATCTGCCACCTTGTTGACAAACCTACCTGCTGAAGGTGGCCACGAGATTCCCTTGTCACCACTTGGTCACTTGAATAAGCCGTTAACTATTGTATCTAGATGTACTGTGGCAGCAATGTTGTAGCTGTGATGCTCGTCGGGCCAGGTCTCTTTCAGATGTGCATATTCCCGTCGAAAAGTAGCCCATCGCCATGGCAGCTGGTATGACAAGAGTATAAAATTATAAATACATTAGCCAAAAAATTGAACAGTCAGACAAGCTAGTCTACATGCCACAAAATTCTACACATGGAGACTAAAAAAAAAAAGCGATGCAACATTGTCTTTACAGGACTGTGCATCTCAACTCTCTTCCCTAGCCTTGCGTTGACCAAGACGTGATGTGTGCATAGTTGCAAGTTCAGACAAAATGGGACAATCTACCTACGTCGATCTCTATAGTTTGCATTGCAAAAGCAAACCATGTTTTTTATGTCGGCAGTGACAAGGAGACTACAGGCATAATCTGAGGTTCTTTTTTAAAACAAAACAATTCTGTAAAGCGAACCCATGTTACAGCCTGTACCGTGTCTTAGTGAGGAGAGGTAAATTCTGGTTTCTCTGCTGAATGTTTATAATAAAGCACTATACACCTAGCAGTGCTAGAGCATTTCTTTGTCAAAGGCTACCCAGCAGCACAAAGTGAATAAGGCACAGAGCTTCCTTCAGTTGTCTAAGACCGGAGGATGAACCTCTCACAGGGGTGAATGTGCTCGAAACGCGCCATTTAGGAATGTATAACAATGAGTGCGTTGTGGGCCAGATCAAGATAATACGACACATATACACTTTATGATGACATCTGAACGTATGTACAATGTCTAGACATGCGAATTTGCTGTCCAGCCAAACGTCTTCCCCACAGCTTTATTCTGAGCGACGATTGCTACTCAGTAACGTCACTGCAGCGTGGTGGTTTCAGACGGTGCTGTGTCATTAGCTATTTTCAGACGTTGGAAACTTAGCAGCAGACGGAAAAACTACTGTCACAACTTCTACATCAAGTCAGCCCAACTAGCTGACTAATAAAATCATAACTAGGGATGTCGCAAACCTGCTGAGATTGCAGGAGTTAAGGTTTGAACTTGAAATGTTTGCAAATTTCAAACCCTGCTGTGTTTCGAATTTGAAAAGTTTGATAATGTAAAGTTTCTGAAAGTTCAAGTTTGAAGATTTCAACTTTCTTTACAGATTGAGTATGAAAAGTTTGAAAATTTTGAATTTCTTTGCTATTCATGTTCGAAGAATTCAAATTTAGGTTTTTGAATCTCAAGGTACAAGATCAAATACCACAATTTAAAATAAAGTTTTTGAGGGCTCATCTGGAAAAAAACCTGAAAGTGCTACAAAGTTGACGAAAAACGCTGCACATTTTATTTTGTGCCATATACTTTCTCCTCGGTACCGGGTTCTTAGGATACTTCTCGTTATTTACTATGATTTACTATGGTTGGACGGTTTAGCGACAAGACTTGAGGCGGTCTGGTATGCATCAGGAATTGTTACCTCTTTGCAAACTGGAAGCAATGTGATTGAATACCCCTAAATGAGATGCTGGCATGAGACAACGAAATACGCAAGATGATGCGTGCAGACAAAGTCGCCAAGGAAAGACATCTTGCTTCACAAAAATTTGTAGTTGCTCTGGGTGTTTATTTCTAGTGGGATGACCCGTGGGGCAGAGAAAACACTGCACGCTGGTACAGCACCCGACAGAGCTCAAGGCCAAGGAGCATGCAACCAGCCAAGCTCGCAGGTCCCCCGGCGCCCCCAAGGTACACGTGATCAGGTAATGACCGGTCGTGCATCAGGCTCACTACACTGCCGGTGTCTTTGGCCCCTCAGTGGCTCCAAGGCAAGGCACCAGCGTACAGACACCAGGTGGCGGATTCTATTCCCGGCCCAGGGGCCCGTAATTTGACAAAGGCTTATTGCGGAGAAGGTCTTGTAATCAAGCTTTCTTTTGCACGTCTGATCCCCAGGTGGTCCAAATTAATCCTCGGTCATCTGCTGAGGTGTTCCAAATGCTTCTCGTCGGTTTGGCTTGTAAAACACCCAGACTTGATTTTGCATAGCTGGTTCTTCACGCTTTCCTTAGAAAAATAAGAAAACAAGTGGAGATATTAGTTGCTTTAATATGCAAGCGGATACTGACGATAATGGATCAAGTGCCGATCCAGTGTTGCCTCTCACAAGTCGGTGTCGCTTTCAGTGCGCGCCTTTCCCCAACCAGCCACTAACACGAGGAGATCGGGCAACTTGCATTCGAAAACAGCCAGGGTTATGAACAATGCCCCAGTGTCACGAGCCCGGCGACGACGGAAGGTCATCACCGAGACATGACAATAAGGGGGTGGTCGTTCGATGCCCGGCGTAGCCGGTAAGCAAACGCAGAGAATGAGACGGAGGCGTGTTATAAGGTAACAACAACAAAACAGTGTTTATAGGCTCGAAACGAACAGATAAAGGGAATTTAAAGTAACAGAACGTACATTTTACAAGACAGTGATGCTACGAGCGACAAACGTGTCGAGTTAAGCACAGAGAAGTACGTTACACATCCAGTTAAGTACGCGTGTACAAAGATCAAGACGAAAGTAAGAGTCCAATTAGCGACGGTCGAAAGGAATGTTCAAAATTGAAGCAACATACAGTTAACCAGGGAGCACGGCGGCAGTCCATCCACAGAGACGACACACGTAGAGCGGCCCCCGAAGCGGCGGTCCTTCCGGGGCAGCGGGTGGTCGGTCTCGGAGATGCGGTGCGGCGGCTCGGGTTCCCGGGAGTACGCGGCGGCGGCTTTCCCCCCGAAGAGCGGACTGGTGCTGGGGTCCAGTCGCCCTCTTTTTAACGGCGTCGGGCGCTCACGGCCGAGGCCCTCGCGGACGCTTGTTCACGCACGGGGTCGGAGTCGAAGCAGCACAACACCAAAAGCACACAAAGTAGTTCATACAAAAAGGGAGGACCACGTAGACACGGCACCTTTGACACTGCATGGCCGCCATGTTGAAGTTAGAAAAAGTAAGACATAGCTAAAACAGGAGGCCCCTACGTCAACAACTTCTGTCCTGCTAAGGGTGACCTTGCAGGCGAGAAAATTTTACCAATACACAAATGGAGCTTAAGACTTTGGGCGCAGTGAGGGTGACTTTGAGGTTGGAAAAAGTAAGAGAGACACAAAACATGAATCACGTACACCCCCGCTCGCGAACCGCGAGAGGTTGAGCTAACTAGGAAGAAACTAACAGAACAAAACAACGCGCACGTACACGTGCCTTTGCAGCAACCGAACCAGCGACGGAGAAACATACAGGCTACAAGGAGAAATATGTGTACGGAAACGAAAACGCGTTATATTTAAATAACGTAATAAAAATAAATTACAGGATGCCACTACTTCTGTGACACGGCCCCCCACTTTCGGAATATTATCACATAATATTCTAGACCCACAGAAGTCGGCGCGCAGGCCTGTGTACTAATAAGAATGCACCACATAACCCTTGCCCAGACGAGCACACAAGTCAAATCAAAGTACACATGTAGTAACATATTTAGATGTCAAAACAGTGCAGGCAAATAAAACGCGACCAGTCTACAACCTGCTGAGATAATCAGCTCCCATGTTTCCCTTGCCCTTGATATGCTCGACGCTAAACTGATACTCTTGGAGCAGCAAGCTCCAACGGAGGACTCGGCTGTTTAGCTGCCTCGCTTTTTGGATGTAGCTCAGCGGTTGGTGGTCCGTCTGCACTAAGAAATGCACGCCGTATAGGTAGGTGGCGAACTTTTGCACCCCCCAAACTAGTGCTAAGCACTCTCTCTCGATGATGCTGTATGCTGCTTCCCTGGGGAGCAGCTTTCTGCTAGCATATGCGACGGGGTGGAGCGTGCCGTCATGCCGCTGCATTAGTACCGCTCCAAGGCTGGTATCTGAGGTATCCGTGCGCAGCACAAACTGATTGGAGAAGTCTGGGAGTCGCAGTATTGGAGGGCTTGAGACGCGGCGTTTGAGCTCCTCGAAGGCTTCTTGATGGGCCGACGTCCACCTAACGACGTTGTTGCCGCCCTTTTTCGTGAGCTGGGTGAGCGGCTCGCTGATTTTGGCGTAGTCGGGAATGAAGGCGCGGTAATACCCTGTCAAGCCGAGAAATGCTCGTACCTGTCGCTTTGTTCGCGGGGCTGGCGCCGCTTGGATCCTGTCGAGTGTTTTCCCGAGTGGTGCCAGTTCACCGCCGCCAATGCGATGCCCCAAGAACTCGATGTTTTCCCTTCCAAATTCACATTTGCCTGGTCGCACTGTTAGTCCGGCTGTCTCGATTCTAGCAAACAGCTGGCTCAGAGAAGTGAGATGCTCCTCCCACGTAGCATTGGCAACTAGGACATCATCGTAGTAGTGCTGCACCCCCGGAATTCCCTCCACAACTCGGTGCATCAGTTTCGAAAATACGGCGGGGGCTGTCTTTATGCCGAACGGCATGAAGCGGAATTGGAAGAGTCCCGACGTGGTTGAAAATGCGGTTTTGGGCTTGGATTCTTCGCTCAATGGAATTTGCCAATAGCCTTTGACGAAGTCTACTTTCGAGAAGTATTTCTTCTCTCCAGTCGCAGCGAAGACCGCGTCAGCTCGGGGCATGGCCTCCGAATCGGCAACCAACACGTCGTTCAGGCGCCGGAAATCAATGCACAGGCGGTTCGTGCCGTCCGGTTTCTTGACCAAAAGGACTGGAGCGTTGTAGGGCGACTGAGATTTCTCAATTATTCCAAGTCGCTCCATCTCCTGCACCTCTCTTTCTACGCCCTCTCTCGTCGCAAATGGAAGCGGATACTGCTTTACGTGGACCGGAGTGTCGGTAGTGAGCTCTAACCGGCACTCGGCCCAGTCCGTCTTGCCCGGGACGTCGGAGAAAATGCACGAGTGTTCTGAAATCACATCTCGGAGCTGTTTCTGCTGATCCACCCCCAAACAATCAGAAAGCCTCACATCTCGCTCGTCCTCGGATTGCCGAAACGCTGGAACAGGAATGGCTCCATCGCTGTCCGAGTCAGTGACGCCGCAGATCGCCTGGCACACCCTTTCCACCGGTTGGCTTCCCCGCTCTTCGTATTTTTTCAGCATGTTAGCATGAAAAATCTTTCTCCCCCCTGCTGTCTCGATGATGTAGTCGGCCTCTCCCTTCTTCTCCTTGACCTCGAAAGGCCCTTTCCACTGAAGCAGTAGCTTGTTGTTATCGGTAGGCAGCAGAATCAGCACTTTGTTTCCTGGTTGGAAGAACCTTTCTTTAGTTTTCCGGTTGTACATCTTAGCGTAGCGTGCTCCGGCCTTCGCGAGCTCCTCGTGCGCTAGCTTGCATGTCTCTTCCAGCCGATTTCGGAGGTCAAAAACGTGGTGATAGGTCGTCTTCTCCTCCTCGTCGAGGTGGTGGTTCGTCCACAGCTCCTTCAGAATGGCCAGGGGTCCCCTCACATGCCGCCCATACAACAGCTCAAAGGGCGAGAAGCCCAAACTTGCCTGGGGGACCCCCCTGTACGCGAAGAGCAACGCCGCCAAATAGCGGTCCCAGTCTCTCGGTTTTTCGGCGCACATTCTCTTTAACATCAATTTCAGGGTGCCATTGAATTTCTCGACCATCCCATTTGCCATAGGATGGTACGGCGTTGTATGCAGGTGGCGTATGGAGAGAAGTCGGGCAACCTCCTTCATCAAATCGGAAGTTAAATTGGTGCCCCGGTCGCTTAGGACTTCGTTCGGGACACCAAATCGAGAGAACATTTCTACTAGCGCCTCAGCGACCCTCTCCGTCTCAATACTCGGCAGCGCCACGGCCTCCGGGTATCGGGTCGCGTAATCCATTAGGGTCAGGATATACCGATTTCCATGCTTGGAAGGGGGCTGAATTGGACCCACGATGTCTATGGCCACTCTTTTGAATGGGGTTTCAATGAGCGGCGCCTTCCCCAGCGGCACACGGGTTACTCTGCCCTTTGGGATCGTTCTCTGGCAGATGTCACATGATGCGACAAATCTCTTCACGTCTGCGGTGATGCCCGGCCAGAAAAATTCCTCCAAAATTCGGTCCTTCGTCTTTTGCACGCCCAAATGACCAGCCATTATTCCGTCATGTGCAGTTTTCAATACCGCTTCTCGATGGCACCTAGGGACGACCAGCTGACGCACCACGTGTCCGGTTTTCTCGGTGTAGCTGCGGTACAGTACACTCTAAGAAAAAATGACTACCCTGGGTGGTCAAATGGCGCTTTGGAGGCTTTGACTACCCCAAAAGGCGAGTTACGACCCCAAACCGCTGTGGAATGACCGCCTTTCTGCAGGTGACGACAGGGTGGTATTCACTTTCGAATCCGATATTCACGTGCAGGCAGTCGTAAATAATATTAGTAACTTGGATAACTACTGGAAGACTATAAATGATATGCTTCCTTAGCTTTCGTGATCTTTTAAGATCCGCCAAGATCACATATGTTGTGCAATTCGCGTAAATTGGTGGAATAAACATTTTGTCAGCGCGCGCAGCAACACTGGTCTCGACAGCCGTGGACCGTGGTGGGGCGTAGCGTGTAGCTGTGGCACCATAACAACAACAAGCGGCGTGGGTGTTTGCTGAACTGAGGTGAGGATATCTTTCTGACCTATTTTATTGCAAAGAATATTTTAAAAAAATGATTAGTTGTATATCTGATCGTGTTGAACCATTGAACACTGGGACCGAGGATCGGCAGGGTAAACATGCTCAGAGGTATGTGTCTGTGTCGCCCGTACTGTTTTCATCAATCTCGGACTGGTTGAATGTCTGAGCTGCACCCGTCGTGGTTGTATCTCCTGGCTGTACGTACGTAGTGCGCGAACTTTCCAACTCAGTAGCAGGTTGAGATTCAGTGGCAGCGTAGTAATTGGCTTTTACTAGATTGTTGTGTCGTCACGAGCGCTATTTGTGCTTTTACAAGCGCCAGCGCGAGCCCGAACTTTCGCCTCTTTCACCGTTTGCGTTCTTCTGGTTTGATGTTCTGCTCTATGATTTCTTAAACCTAAATCTAAAGGTCAATCGCCTCTGCCTCGTCACCCATCAGGACACCCCATAGCGCTGCCGCTCTACCGGCCCTTCCTGGATGTCTCCTGCTGCCAAGTAACAGCCGGATCGTCGAACCTCCATCATCGTCGCCTCTCCACCAGAGGATCAATACATTTTGGTGCGTCAGCTACCACTATATTTCGGCGCGTCAGCTACCGCTATATTTTGGTGCGTTGGCCGAGCCTGTCGGCCCGTCCCGTTTTTTCGACTGTTTAACTCTTTTCTGGACACAAAAAGAGCCCCCGAGGTTTTTCACAACGTTCTTGCGCTCGTGCTCGTTCAGTTTTTTCATTTTTTTTTTTAAATGCAATATATAAGCTTCCGAGGTTCTTTGCAGTGTTCCAACACTTGTGTTCCTTCAGTTCTTTTAGGACAGTAAATAAGCCCCTGATGTTCTTCACAGTGTTCCAACGCCCGTGATTGTTCAGTTTACCAGTCTGCCTTGCAAGACACGCCTTTCAAACCGTCTGATCTTTTCCCCTTGGCCGGTCGCTCTGCTGTACCCGGTTTTGGACTTTACGAAATTTCATTGCATTAAGACACGCTGCCCTATACTCCGTTCCATATATGTAGAAAGTTTGGCCATTCGCTGGGAAGTATAGGAGACAAATGAGGAAGTGCCATTGGCCGAAAGCAGGCTGGGCGTGTTCCAGGGCGTCTTCACAAATTCGAATGTGGCCAATCAGAAGCCGGAAATAATACCCTGGCGGTGGTTGCGAGAAACAAAATTCATAAGTGCGTCGGAGTAACTCTCGGTGACTGAAAATGTGGTACATGTGATGTTTCAATCACGTCATCCAAAATTATGGTGAAAGAGTGCGACTGGCGGAATGATCGACATAATCCGTGCGCCGAAGGCCGGCAATCTACCGTCTGAGCGGTCACACTCTCCCCGAGCAAAACAGAGTTGAGCGGCACATTTGTTTCTTACATCTTTCTGCATGATCATGATTGTAACATCCTGTGCACCCTATTTTAAACCATGAAGGGTCACTACATTTCACATTTACGTGCTTATTAAAACCATGCACCAACATATACCTATGGTTAAAACAGTTTCTCGCTACTACCGCTAGGGATTCTTTTAGGCTTCTGGTTGGTCAAGAGAGAATGTCAAGCCCACTTTCTGCTTCTGGTGCATGCCCAGGCTCTGCTTGCGCCTAGCACTGACCAAACACTCTCTAAACACGGCTCTGAGCTGAGACTGCAATGGGAACTGCTTGCCCGCCGAACTAATCAGCCGCCTCCCTTTCATCACCTGACCCAGTCCTCGGTCTATGGATATGAGCGGGAGTGTGATCACGTGGCAAAAGAGGGATGTATAACTGGTCCATTGAAGACGTAGCTTTCACCACAGTTTCAGCTTAGGGATGAATGGAGTATAGTCAGTGCGCAGGATGGCCACCCAGCTCCGGCCTCCCAAGAAGTTGGTGTTTACAATACGGCCGCTGTCTTCATTGGTCTCTTCGCTCTAAACCATATGCTGAAGAACGAGCGTGCACCAGCATGCGACACGAAGCTTTATCGATGGCTGCCCGTACGCGGACGAGCTAGCATCTCCTCCGTTCTAGACGGGCGCTTTCGGTGAATCGCAGTGCTGTGAAATTAATTGTTTCTCTTTCGATTTTTCTTCTAAGAAAACGTTTTTATCATAAATGCCTGTGACCACAACAGCTGCCATTAAGTCAACATTTTTCTCTGATTGCGACTATCTCAATTATGACAAACTTTCCTCGGATATGAAGTTTTTCCAATATCATTTCTCATTGATCACTTGTGTGTATTAGAAGATAAGTGTTGTGTTCTGGTATTTTTATTATTGTAGTCTTCCTATAGCTACTGTTAAAAAAATATTAAGAATGGGAGAGCAGTAGTTTTTCCTTCTGCTCTAATGAGGTACGGAAGCAACATTTTAGCGACTTCTTTGTGTAGACATGGTCTGCTTCATGACAGCAGCTCACAAACAGTAGTCTTTCGTCTATAAATGCAAGAAAAGCAATTTTAAAACAAATAAAAAAATGTCCTAATACCACCTGGTAGTTGAGGTCTGAGCTTTGTTGGAATGTCTCACGTCACGGGCCCATCAGGAGCTACACCACGGTGTGGCGTGTCCGATGGAGGCGTGCGGGAGCGAGCGACGCTTGGCGCACGTATCAGGTCTAGTACACCGTACCTCGGGCATTCCGACTTGTCAGAATTGTAACGCGCTGACGATAAAGCTGGCGCCACCTAGTGACGGCGATCGTAATTACTATACCCTTGGCCTCGTATGGGCCCGTGACGTTGCGAGCGTGACGTTACGGGTAAATATCCCGAGATTTGCGTGCCGACTCGATGGCTGTTTTTGAAGCGCTCGCCAGAATCTGTCGGTTGGAACAAAAAATATAGCCATCTGCTAAAAATACAAGCGTGCCATTATCATTTACAGATATCGTGGATCATATTTCACTTATTTCGAAGTGTTCTGGAAATATTCCAAGTTTTGATTCTGTACCCCCTTAATGTCTTTCTTGGGGTTTTGTTTAAAAAAAAATTAAGGAAAGGAGAATCTAATAATTGGCTTTTACTAGTTTGTTACATTGTCACAGACACTATTTGCACTATTACGAGTGCAATTTCGAGTCCGACCTTGAACCTCTTTGCCATTCTTATTCTTCAGTTCTGATGTTCTGCTCTATAATTAATGAAATCTAAACCTAAAAGTCAATCACCTCTGCTTTGTCGTTGGCAGGGTTCGCGCTGACTGTGAACCCCGCCACTACTCGTCTCCCATCAGGGTACCCCATCACCTGGCCGCTCTACCAGCGCTTTTTGGATGTCTCCTGCTGCCAAGGAGCAGCCTGATGATTGAACCACCGAACCTCCAACATTGTTGCCTCTCCGTCAAAAAACTACTACAGGTAGGCTGGCCCACTTGTGGGGAAGCTGTGTCCAGAGCTGATCTGCCTGGTGTTTGTACTGTCCTCTTGAGGTGCCTACTGTTGTCATTCGTATACCATCAAGTGAGCAGACAATTTCAGGAATCCACCATAGGCCTAAACTGCGCGCCCACACAGTCTGTCCCACACCAAAAGGATGGTTGCCTCCCATGTGCGGGGACGAGTCCAAATGCATATAGACAAAAATCAATCAAGGATCTGATGTGGTAGCCAAATAACAGTTAAGAAGAATACTTCCTATCTTTTGCTGAGGTTCTGCAGCAGTGGAACTTCAACAACAGCGGGGAAGTGCTTGCAAGCCTGGTGCCAAAAACTGTGAGGTTGAACCTCATAAATTCCCCCTTGTCTCCACATATTGCATGCTCGGATAACCTGATGAACTGCGGGTTATACAAAGGGGTGGTGGGGTGATGTACATGACTGTTGTAAAAACTGCTTGAAAACAGTACTATTAATCTGGGTTTGTTGTCGTCAAACACAAGTGTCCTTGGCTGTCCAAATCGATCAAAGATGTCGCACTGGGCTTCCACTGTGGTCTCGGCCGATGCTTCTATCTGCTTTGTGTCGATCAGTATCACGTAACTCTCCAGCTGTACAACATAATATAAGCCATGTTCATCGTTGCTTGGTATCCAATCAGCTGACCCTAACCTGCACCAGGGGCATTTAACAGGACTGGGCACATGTTTCGCACCTTCTTACATGGTCTTAAATGTCTTTGTCAACACCGGGGTTCCAGAAGATGGTTTGTGCCAAGCTCTTCATGACTGACCTGCCTGGGGCCCTATGTCGCACTTTGTGGACTCCCACGGCGGCTAGGAACAAGGAAGTGACGTCAACAACGCAGCAAGCACAGATTAAGTGTGGATTGGTAAAAGTCGCTGATGACGAATTTCCGCAGAAGAAAACAAAGCTCACTTTTTCTTTGTTTTCTTCTGCGGAAATTCGTCATCAGCAACTCTCACCAATCAACATCCAATCTGCGTTTGCTGCGTGTTTGACGTCACTTCCCTCTCCCTAGTCACCGTGGGAGTCCAAAAAGCGCAACATAGGGCCCCAGGATAGGGATAGGCGTCATGGAGCATAGCCTCCTGTAAACTGATAATGCCTGCTCAATTGCCAGTTGCCAGCTATCACTACAAGGGTGTGTCGCCTTCCTATACAAGGCAGAAAATGTGAATGCAAATAAGCCTCTCGTGCGTTCTTGTATTCTTGGTGCTGTTTTTGGCATTTGTCGTGGTACCTGTGGGCAAGAACTTGCCGGGGCTGTCATTTCACGAGACCCCAAGCAACACTCGGGATCACGGAAAGTGACTAAAGCTTATTTTGAGGGAAAACTGCGTCCCAAATTCGACCTCCTATATACTTAATAGTGTGTGGTAGGCACCTTTTTGTGACGTACATGAAGGAAGGCTTGTCTGGTCCTCTTTCGTGGATTCTGCTGAGGTTCCACTCAAAGCCCAGCTTGGCTCAGGCTTCTCTGGTGTCAAAGCTGGATGAGCCCATGTACCCTTCCAGGTCCTGTTTTGGTGCTGCTTGACTGGCTGTTACTGTTTACCTACGCACATCTTTCTCGCACTGCTTGAGGTATATAGTGACGGGCGCCTGACAACAGGCACAGTGCGTCATTATGAAACGTGAGCCCTGGCACAGCTAACACCTTCCACAGTGCTTATGTGACTTCGTAACGGTTGTTACCCCAGAGGACCCTGACTGTTGCAATTCCTCTTCACCTTCTGAACTTTAAAACAAAACCGATTATGCAGCAAAACCAAAGCATGTACTACCTTTCAGCATTTTAGCACCGCTTCTCGGCATCATTGTCGTTGTTGCAATGCTTTGTTTGTTTGTAGTTGAGATGGTGATATCACAACACCTTCCTTGTCACTCATGGTGCTTGCAGTAGCTTCGCAGAACACAAAAACATTCAAACTGCATACACCTGACACTGCAGTGAAATTACCAAAATGTGAGGTTGCAATTTCTGCTTGCGTCGGCCAGCTCCCCACAATGCGACATCGGGACGTGCCATGTCACAGTGTCATAGGACGCCAGCTACGATTCATGTGGGAACCATCATACAATGCCTGTCTTTGTTGTGCACGTGTTTCACATCTACTTTGCCTACTGATGCAATGAAAAGAGTTTTTGTTGAAGGCTACTGAGTTGGCAGGTTACAACCGCCTGAGCATTCAGCTAATTGGTGATTTCACTTGGCTACTCGTTTCAGTGGAATGTGTAATCTTGATTCTGTCTGTCCATAATCTATTTATTGGCTGGTTTGTTCGAAAGTAACTCAGTCGGTCTATCTAAGGAAGCTTCAAGAAAAAGCTTTGCTAAGGCAGCACTAGCCTCGACAATTTTTTTTTGTTGAGACCAAGATAAGGCCACCTGATTTTATTTTGAGCAAGCCAGCACACTGAAGAGGAGGAATGACCCAGATTTAGCATGGAGTTATAGGTTTCACATGAGCACATTCCATTTGTAGCTGAAAAAGAGATGTCACTTAATTAGAAAGACAAGTGAAATAAAAGCAGTCTTAGGTATTTTGGTTAAGAAAGCTGTGCATACTTTAGCTCAGCTTTCAGTATTTTGGGTACATTTTGCTTTGTAGCTTTGAGTTTATCTATGATAACTATTAGTTCACTTAAAGCATGTAAAATACATTGGTTTTGACAGACAACTGCACTTGGGCATCTATCATATGTCTGAGCTGAGCCTTAATTTTTTTTTCAGCTGAAGTGTATCTCTCGCTTGGCTTGATCAGTATCTACTTCATGTACTGAATGCCTTTTTACAGGGTTGCGTTGCCACAGGAGACTTGTGCGCTTGTGGGTGTTCGGTGAGTGGTGTCACCAATCACCATGAGCCCCGAGCCCAGCATGGGTTCAGACCCCCTGCAAGCCTGGCTGTGCTAGGTGTCCCCGTGTCTGATGAAACTGGGGTCTTGGCAGTTGAGCCAAGCCCGGGCTAGGTTTCCTTCAAAGGCCACCCATGTTAGGCAACACACCACCCCAGCCCACGCCCAGCACAAACAGGTGTCCTGCGTTGGCTCGCCTAGGACGATTCGGTCAGTCGCTTTGCTTCACCACTCCTTTCCTCTGACGTTCTTCTCCATCCCTGTTTTCAACCTCTCATCTTTCTGATGTAACAGAATTCTTTGAAAGTGAAGAGGAATTATATAGCCCATGGGTGTTGAAAACCACCAGGGTGTGACATGACGACACCAGATACTTTACTATGAAAATATCTCACCCCATGCGAACCCAATGGCCTGGACACAAAGAGGCTTTGCATGGTTGGAACGACTGGATGTGCAGCAGCCTCAGGGTTTTTGCCTTTGAATAGACCAATCTCACCAGCCAGTTTCATTAAGCCGCCGCTGCCACAATGCATCAAAGAAACTTAATCTGCATGTGGGAGAATCTGCTGGAGCTTTGCACGTGACGAGACGACACGAGCTGTCTCGTGCACTGCCTCCTGTGAACTAAAGTTATAGCGGCATCACGCATGCGTGGATTGCTTAGTGAGATCTGCCTATTGGGACAGTTGATGGCAACAATAGACGACTGTTCCCGTCTATGGTTGTGGACACCTGGAGCACTAGTCAAGACAGCTGCCTCTGCTGTCTCGGCAAACCCGGTATCTCGGCGTGCCCATGGCAGCCCTCTCCCTTGGTGCGGCATGACTGCTGTACAGTGTGGACGGTGTGATCCTCATGCATACTCTCAGATGCGTGGTGTCTACACCGTTAGGAGAGCAACATTTGGCAGTGTGGGTGCGCCGGCGTAAATGAATGGAGACAAATGTATTTTTCCTGGTGAAGCATTTGGTGACACTGTCAACTGGCATGCTTACAGCCAGGCTAGCAATGGCCGTGATAAGGTGACTCGTATCCCAAATGTCCCAAGATGTCTCTGTCACATTTCAACGACTGCATTAGATGTGCTTGCAAGAATGGGACATTCACAATAAAAATATAACAATTCACTCAAGATAGATATTAAACATATTTTTTTAATGAGCCTGTATATGCTTGTAGTTTAATTTCATTATCACTGCAGGATCAGAAGGTTAATTGACAACAAAATTTGATTGCTTTAATTTTTTCTAGTTTTGTAATTTATGGTTCTAGGTGCATCAGCAAAAGACATAGGCATAGTTGCAAGTGATCACTCCGAAAGTTTGGGTCTATGCAGCATGAACTAATTGTATTTTTGGATAGCGATCATACCAGAAATAGCATGTTGCTATTTCAGCGGTTGCTGCTCGTGAACTCAGGAGACTGGAATTGCAGCTATTGCTACTTCAAGATGTAACGAGATTTCAGCTGCTCGTCAGACCATGGCCAGGCGGTGGAATGGATCCTCAATCCTTTGGGGGGCGTGCTTGTTGGTTTAGATTGTGAAACTTCCACAATTCTGTTCGCCTTGCAATGTCAAAATGCTGAAAAAGATTTTTCGTGTGAAGCCAGCCTAAAACAAATCTGTTTGCTACATTGTTACAGGTTTGTCACCCTGTTTTTTTGTTTTGTTTTTTTATAGTGATTTAGAACTGTAGTGGGAAACACCAGTGCCCACCGCCGAGCACAGCACCTCATGTGGCAAGCACCAGCAAAAAGATGCGAAAGAGGGTTAGCAGATAAGGCCCACCATGTAATAGATGCCACCAGCCCGACAACCCACAGGACCACGTATTGTATGCAATGAATCAGTTGTCGTCGTTAACCTGTCTCGACCACAACATGCCGGCAGCGGTGGGATCCAGTGTTGCCCATGAGAAGAACAAAGGCTATATCAAAATCATAGGAGACAAGTGAACATTGCAGTATGCGCTTCTGCTATTTGTATTGCAGCCAACAACAGCTTGTCAGCTACCCTTGAATAGATTTTTTTCAAAAGTGTGCACCAGTTATACTATGTTCACCCTGCCGGACCAATCAGCCGCCTCCCTCTTATCACCCAGTGATGTGATTGCTGCGCCAATTGTGCCAGACTGTGCCTAAGTGCTTATTCTGCTACACTTGCTACATTTGATCAAAATGTGAGGAATTTGCACCAACAATTGCACCAGGACTTAAGTTCAATTAAGTAATACTGAAAATATAACAGCTGCAGGCCGCGCTGCCGGGGCGAATCGTTAGCGTAGGCTCGTGCGGGTTTTCAGGACTTTCGATAATCGTCTCAAATAACATACTATTCGATTTGATTTCGCACCAAGCACTGACAGTGCTTAGAAGTTTCACAACAAGTTTCGTGTTCGTGGTCTGTTCTGGTGGGTTAGTTAGCTTTGTTGAGTGCGCTTCTCACCGCGTGGTGTAATGCAGTGAAGCAACAATTGCAAACTAGGCGTCGCTATGTTGCGTGTCTTGCTTCGCCGCAGCACACCTGCATATTAAGGGGAAAGGTACTCCTCCAGAGCGAGACGGGGTGCAAGAAGGTATATATGGACTCTTGTAGGTTTATTTTTTATGGGTTCTTTTTTTCTGAATTAAGAGTTGCAGTTTTGTTGCAACCACCCTTAGAACTTGAAGGACACATAAATCTAGGTGCTCAAAATGATTGTATTTTAACATTTTTTTAGTGGGATTTCGTACCTAAAATCATCGTCCACAGCCGTTTGCGCTGTTCTTCATCAGTCGTTGTCTTGTTGCCGTGTCTGGTGCTTCCACAAGCAACTAAACAGCTGGTGTTTGTTCTCCTAATATTTGCCATCTCTCCTCACATTTGCAGTGATATAAATGAAAATGAAGTGTGCGGTTGTGCTCCAAGAGCTCTTTTTGCTTCTCCAAAATGAACTTTTGGCTGCTCAAACAGCTGCTCCAAAATGGCTATGACCAATCACATCACAGCTTTTATCACCTGACCCAACTCTTTGCGCGTGGGTATGGCCGGGAGCGTGATGATGTGGCAAAAGAGAGGCGTATGACTAATCTAACGAGGACGTAGCTTCCACCACAGTCTCAGCTTAGAGGTGAATGGAGTATGGTAGCTGCAGCACCAATTATCGAAGTCTGCCATTATTTGGGCACATACTGTGGCTGATGTTGCTTGATGTTACAGAGAAAATTGCCTCATCTCAATTAACTTTATGCGAAATTGCTTGGTAGTCTGACAACACTGAGAGCGTCACTGTTTTAATGTTAGCAGGCGTTGTCGGTACTGAAGCACGGTGGAGGGCAGTGTGTGATGGCGCGGCAGCTGTGTTTTCCGCCTTTTGGCCATGGAACGGGGACGAACAGTTTAGACAACCTACCGCAACTGTCTGATGAAACTTTCGGAGGCCTGTGCACACGCTGGCGACAACCCGCAGTGTGTAAGCTTGTACAGCAAAGGCGAAGGACTTGCTCCGCTGCTTCGACGAGGTTGTTGCCAGCGTGCACAGGCCTCCTAGAGCTTCATCAGACAGTTGTGGTTGGTTGCTTAAATTGTTTGTCCACATTTCATGGTCAGAAGGCGGAAAACAGCTGCTGCGCTACCGTACACTGCCCGTACGGCTCTCTCTGATGCCTCCACCGTGCTTTGGTACCGACGACGCTTGCCAACATTAAAATGGCGACGCTCTCAGTGTTGTCAGATCACCAAACAATTTTTCATAAGGTCTATTGAGCCTCTTTGACTGGTCGCCATCTTTTTTTTTAAACATGGCATATATCGAAAGCTTTTGGTGCAGTGATTCGTTCCAGGTTGGATGCAAAAGTAACCGGAATGAATTTCTGAAAGGCGGGCTGTTTGTAGTACCAGCTTCCGCCGCTAGCAGCGCTTTGCAGCACCTCTTCCGAGCGAGTTTGCCGACTGGCATTGTCTGCTGCAAATATTTTTTCCAAGCACTTCAAAATCTTTTTTTTTTTTCAATGTCTGATATGAAAGAACAACATGGGGCTGTGAATTATTGCTTTAGGTAAAACTGTGCCAGAAACTCTTGTAATGCTTCAGAGAGCTTACAAGGAAGATGCTAATAAGAAATTGCAAGTGGTTTTCTCGCTTTAAGACTGGTGATTTTTTGATCGATGAGCAACCTCGTTCTGGGCGACCTTTAACCTCCTCAACTGAAGAAGAACACAAAAATATTTGGGCATTGATCACTCAGAGTTTGTTCCTCTTGGTGAATCTGTTAACCAGGTGTTTTACCGGAGAATTTTGCGACACTTGCGAAACTTAGTAAGGCAGAAATGCCCCGATAGGAGGGAAAGGGGGAATGATAGTTCCATCACAACAATGCCTCAGCAGACACTGTCCTGGCATGACACCGCTCCTCAACCTCCCATATTCTCAGGACCTCGCCCCGTGTGACTTTTTTCTGTTCACCCGTATGAAAAGTCTTGAAAGGAAATCATTTTATGGATGTGGAAGGTCCTTCAAGTCAGACATTGCAAAAAACAAGGAATGATTTTGAAGCGCTTGGGGAAATTCACAACATGCCGCTAGATCCTTAGCAGACGCCGCCGGTCGGCAAACTAACTTGGGAAGGGTGCTGCAAGAGGTGGATGCTGGTACTACGAATGCCCGGCCTCCTGAAATTCATTCCGGTTATTTTTGGGTACCCACTCATACTTTCTTTTATTGTTGAAACTTTGGTTTTATGGCGCAGTATCTTGCTTGGTGTAAACCCTATCCCTTTTTGTGTTATACATATTTTCAGGTATTCTTTTTTTAAAATGGTGAAGTGACTGTGATGTTGCATATTTTGATGACTTAATATGTTTGTAATGCATACATAACATTGTTTTTTGGTTAAACGTTCCCTGTTTCCATGTAAGTTTTCTGGTTTGTTTCATATTCAAAGGGTTGTTTCTGGCTTTTGAAAGTATCATTACTATAACTATTATAGTTTGATAGTCCGGTGCTGGAAAAGGACTCCTTTTCAGATTTCCATTTCCACAATGTGTCAAAAGTACCTACAAGGTTGTTTTATGAGTTTTATTTATTTTTTAAAGGAAAATATTTTCAATATAAAATTGTATAATCAGGTTTGGAAAATAAAAGAATACAAACAATTGCCACCTGAGCACTTTGTCTTCATTATAGCCACTTTATATATATATATATATATACACACACAGTATAGTTTTGGTTGTAATGTCCTAATAATTTGAGCTTAATACACTGTTTATATCAAGTGTCCCCATACTTGAAAAGTGCCAACCTTTTGTTGTCAACAGAAAACTGAAAGATTTAAAATAATTTGATATCGGTGTACATGTTCCCCAAAAGCAGCACAAAAAAAGGAAGAAACCTTGGCTATGCTAGTTGTTTTTGTTTCTTTTACAGGTACCCCAATCTTTTTTTTTCACACGAGTATAATTTAGGGGATTCTAAAGTGGAGCGAGTGGAGCGACTCATCGGTCACACGATCAACACGGGAAAGTGTGCCGCCAGCGTTTGCCCGCTACAATTGTCACCTATTTTCAAGCACTAAATTTAAGTGACGAAAATAATCCCTGGAGAAGGGGAACAAGAGGGACAAAGGACAAACACAAATCTCCAAACACAGCTAGGTGACTGGTGCGCGACCGAAAAGATCCGCCTGGTCCGGGTATCGAACCCGGGACCTCTCCATTACAGGTGGAGCGCTCTACCAATTGAGCTAACCAGGGGTTACACATCAGTAGAGCAAACGGGTTTTATCAGCCGCCACCAGTCTAACACCAACAAGGGTGAAGCTTGCAATTTTAAGGTTATGATTATAATGCAATTAAATGCAATTAAATTCGTCATTCTTGTCCAGCTCGCTTGCACATTTGCATTTAATTGCATTATAATCAAATTTAAGTGCTTGAAAAATTTAAGCCCAAACATATTTCTAGGCAAATTAAAATTGTAGAAACTTGTGTGCCTTTATTTATGGCTAAGGTAAGTACATTCATACAAAAATAACAATGAAATTTCAAACCAGTAAAAAATTATTGAACATATCAAATATGCTACACTGGGCTTTTCTGCTACGTCCTTGCCAGCTGCAGTCTCGTGGCTTGTGGTATGCAAAGAAACAGTTGCGTCGCTTGCTCAGACTCGGAGTTACAATGCATTTCGCGCACACAACCGTGCTAAATGTGTTCACGCTGGGCACACAGTTCCTGCATCGAAGTCGGTTGCTCGCCATAGTTGGAAGATGCCCAACCCCGTCTTTTCTAACGTCATCTTGGGGATGACTTGGCGTGAACTTCCTCTTCTTCATCAGAGGCGAAGGCAGACTGACCGGCCATCCTCTTGGCGCATTTCCAGTAGAGATTGGGCTTTCTGGTAAACTGGCAATGAAGGTTCTCAGCTTGAGTGGCCGCTCCTTCAGCTGATGGCTTTGGCGCCTGTGAATATTCCAGGCATTCACGACACAGATGAAGGTAGCATGATATATGAGGTACGTGTACCAGAGCCTCAATCGAATAGTGTATTTGTACAGCGACACCTGATAATTATGCTGGTCGATCCCCCCCCCCCCCCCCCCCCCAAGCTGTTGTACATACCAACAATTGCCGGGCGTGTGATGTCAATGTGGAGTTTGGTCTTCCGGTCATACCGTTTGACTTGCTGAATTGACTCAACAGAGACGAAGTTTGACACTAGGGTGACAGCTTTCCTGTCAAACCAGCGAACTACCACAATTCCTTTGTCATTGTCAACTCTGTAGTCATGTGAGCCTTGCCCAACTTTTCTCAGAGTCTTCTCATCCTGGAGTTTGCAGTCTCTCAGCTGATTTTGCCTCAGAGTTCCAACGTACTGTATTCCTCTCGTTAGCCTGTCAACAAGGTTCAAAGAGCTAAAAAAATTGTCAGCTGCAACCTTGAAGTCTTCATTTGAACGTATTTCAGAGCAGATGCTCAGGACAGTATCACCACAAGTCCAAAAATGTAGTTTTCTTTGGAGTGGCCTTGGTATACCTCGAACTGGTAAAGGACACCGGTTGTGCCTGCCCGTCCCCAAAGCGTGAAACCCCACGGCATCGGTTTGTTTGGGATGTACTGTTTTAGCGAGCTCCTTCCTGTAAATAACACCATTATCACATCCACCGCATTGAACTCTTCTGGTTCAATGCTCTAGAGGTGCTGGAATAATAAAATCCAAGGACGAATCTTCCACAACTTGTCCTCCTTCGCTTCTTTGGTGGTTTCCATGTTGTTTACAGCATGCATGCATTGAATCAGCTTCAAGAAACGATTTCTCGACCTCTTGTCAGGGATAGGAGAATACCTTATCCCATTCTCGCAGTAGCATATGACGTTCGGCATTTTGTAAGCCCCATTTTCAGGTATATTCTAATATACTGCTCCAGCTCTTGCAGAGTTGTGTCACGGAGCTGCCGTATTTCTGCGTACCGTACACATTTGTTTGCTCCACTCGCATAGTGAGCACATCAGTCCTTAGAAACTGGCGGAAAAGGAACAATGGTGAATCTATGGCATCCGGCTCAAAGAATACTTTGGAAAATTCAGCATGACTGTTTTGGAGCAATTCCTTTCGCCATTTGTTGTATGGACGAGAAGACGAAGCTACAGATGATCCGAAGGAATTTTCTACGGTTTCTTCATCATCACTTGTCTCAGAGGGCTCAGCCACGGCGGGGGGACTAATTTTCGTCACTTTCCGACATATCACTAAAATCGCTGACATCTTCGCCAGCGACGATGTTGTTCAATATGTTCCTAACTTAGGAACCTAAAATTAGAAGGAACAAATCAATAAAAAAAAACGGTTAAAACGTGTACCATTCAAAGCTTTACCAAGAAAACGTATCAGAATTGGTACAAAAATTTTGCCATCAATTACGACCCACTGTATCGAAAATAATAATGCTTTATTCGGTTTCTAAAAACCCGGGCGACAGTGAAAAGGCTATTGCCCATGCCATAGAGGCCCACTGTACCCGCTACACAGACATATATACATAAAAAAAAAATAAAAAAAAATATATATATAAATCTTTGTACACTGGGATTTGGGTCGGATTGAGTGTCAGATCACAGTTCTTTCAGATGGATGGTTGCACATTTACACAGTTCCTTTATGTCCGCTTTGCTTTCAAATGTCCCTTGTGTGACGTCACTCGGGAGGGAGCGCCAGAGCTCGATGGTTCTCGGGAGGAGCGTGCTTCTATGACGCTCCGTCCGTCCAAGGAGGGGTTGTAGTTTATCGGCGCGATTCTTCCTCACATACCCTAGGAGAGGCGTAGGAGGGCCACCCAGCGTGCAGGCTAGGAGGCGGAGCGAAGCCACCTGCCTACGGACAGACAGGCAGTTCCACCCCACAGCTCCGAGAAGTTCCGGGGTGCCAATGTCCCTGTATTGCCTCAGCTGCGGCGGCGATTGGCGACGCAGGATAGCATAGGCCGCGCAGAAATTTGAAGCAACGTTACTAAGCGGACGGGGCTCAAAAACAACAGCGAACGGAATAATGTGGTTGCGCAACACTTTCTGAGCAAAAAAAAAAAAAAAAAAGAAAGTGCCGAATTTAGGACGGCTTACTGTTTTTCGAGTAAAATGACGCCGACGGTATGCCTTCGAGCGAGCTGCTGCGTGCGGCCATCTTGCTCTAGCTGCCAGCGGCAGCCTGGCGGGGCCTTGCTGAACTACCCAAATCGGAAAACTCTGTCAGCGTTTGAAAACCGATACTGCAGGCTTTGGTCTTAGCCATAGAGTTATTACAATAATAACGCTATGGTCTCAGCTTCACGCAATTTATTGTCACTTTTTGAGTTATCAAACCCCACGTAGCAAATATGATACGCTGGGCTTTGTGGGGTATATAACAACACAAGACTAAGAATTATGTTACCTCTAGCCGATTACTGACTAGGAATGCAGATATTATTGTAACCTTTGCTGCTATTACACGCGCGGAACGAGCATGGGGCAACATGGCATTAGTAAGCTTATCACTGCGTGAATCTGAAACCGAAACTGATCGGGAGCATGCCATGTGGTGTTACTTTAGCCGATTACTTTCATATCATGGTGCCTTTCAAAGCGTTAGATTAAGAGAAGTGTCTAGCCGGCCAATCTAAGTACTCAGAACAACTGTATACTAATAATACTTGCAGATACTTTTTGTATTCATCAACTAAAATGCGGCAGTCACCTGCCTAATCCTTGTCAGAACCGGGTAGGGCATATATAAGAATCGGGTCGGTTGGGTGGTCAGAGTAGAGAGTCGCGGTTGTGTTGTGGTTGCTTGTGCCTTGTTGTACTGTTCATATGTATGTGCCCGTAACAGTGTTCGGTAACGTGGTTGGTGTGTTGGCGCATGAGTTGTCATAGGTGCAGTACGTACGTAGCTCTAGAGCCTCAGGAGAGTTAGTGAAGGAAGAGTATTTTTTTTTAGTGCATCTAGCGGTTACTACTACACCTCCTAGGTGGCGCAAGCTGCCGCCTGATTCAATAAGCTAAGTGTTGTGAAGTCCTGTAGCTATTGACTACAAACAGCTGGCTACGGTCCAGCCGTCCAGGCTCTGCGGTCCACTGGGCTCCCTACGTGCCTCTCAGATTGAAAACAATCGTAATAATTGTTTCACTCGGCCACCTAAATTATTGTTCTGTGTCGAAGAGCTGCGAAGTGCAGGCAGCAATGGATAACCACGTCGGTTGAGGTAGGCCCAAACAAGAAGAGATAGGGAAAAAAAAAAAGAAAGAATGCGGGGCGTTGGTGCGAGTTGAACGCCTCCCGTCGTGTCGACGAAGGTGCCCAGCGATTCATCGCCGCAAACGACAAGCATACGTTGTCTTCAATAAAGTCAGCATACCCATTCCTCGCGTTACGATTTCTTTTTTGAGCGTTCTCCGCCGGCGGTAAAAATACAGTCAATCTAGCGAGATGCCGTCGGGTGCAATCGCGACGATTCCGGCAAACACGCTGCCGTCCTCCCCGCTAATAGGTACGGTACCGGTGTCTAAGGACGGATGCTTAGAGTGTCTGGTGGCGCCTGGAAGACGTCGAATAGGCGTATGCGCCCTATTCTCTAACTCGGCCGAAAAGCCGTGCTGTTCGCTAGGCCTTACCGGGGAATCCGAGCCTCGCTAACCGTCCGCCATGTTGCTTTTGGGGGTAGTCAAATTTCACTACCTGCTTTTTGACTACGTGTGGAGTCGTCATTTTTACCCTAGGGGTCGTTATATTTGGGACAACTTTTTACCACCCCAAAGGTAGTCACCTATGACTACCTTTTTTTTTAGAGTGTAGCCTACCCTCCCGGTGGAATTCGATATTTTCTTCGGAATCTCTGCACGTCAGTATCTGGCCAATCTGAGAGAAGCACGGCCTGAGCAACTCGTCCGCTTCCTGCTCATCCGCGTAATTCCTGTTTAGCGGCTGTGCTGAGACGTCGGGGGCTTTGAGGGTTTGGAACCTTTGGGGTTGGTTCCTCATCTGCGAGCGCGTTACAACTGCTGCTACAGCTTCCTCAACAGCGGGCTCGTTGCTGACGGGTTCTTCCACTGCCGCCTTTGGGTCGTCGGGTGCCCTCGCGCCTTCTATATTTCCAAGGATTAGGTCATAGAGCGGCTCCGCCATGCAGAGCACCGTGATGACCCCTGAATAGTACGGGGTGTCGATCTCCACCCGCACTTCGGGCAGCATCCTGGCTGTTCCGTCGACTACATAAACGGGCCGGGTCTCTCCTGTGAGCTGATCGTCGTGGATGAGCTCTCGTCTTATAATCGCCGTATTGCATCCGGTGTCTCGCAATACCGAAATCGATTTGCCCTCATACGTTCCGGCGACCACCGGCAGTCCTTCGACTAGAAACCTCGGCTGTGTTATCATGACTGCATTCACGACGGGGATTCTTTCCCCATTCTTCAGCTCTAGGTAGCCGTCGCGAATGCCCTCCCGATTCGTCACCCCGACGGGGGAGTAAACGCACGATGCCTGAGGCCTATCGTTTGTTCCCGACCGGCACGCGTCGGCCTTGTGGCCCTTTCGCCCGCACTTGAAGCAGGTAAGGCTGTGGTTGTTAGTGGTGTGGGCCCGGCAGTGTGAAGCCTGATGCCCAACGCGGTTGCAAAGATAACAACGAGGCGCTGTTCGTTGACTGCTTCTTTTCTCGTCAGTTTCGGGCCTCCCGATATCATCTCGGTTATCCTTCTTTACTTTGGCGAGGTTAAGGCTTCCCTGCGCTTCTAAAAACTGGTCGGCTAGATCCAGCATCTCTCCCAACGATTTCGCCTTCCTTTCCTTCAGATAGAGCGCCATGTTGGAATGACACCCATGTAGGAACCTTTCCTTAATCAGGAGCTCTCGGAGGTCTTTGAACTCGTGTTTCGTATCGGACAGCTCGATCCAGCGATCGAAATAGTGGCTGAGACGCGCCGAGAACGGAGCTGCGGTCTCACCATCCGCCGGTTTGCCTGAATCGAATTTGTCCCGAAAGCCGTCCGCCGTGAAACGAAACCGCTTCAAAAGGGCTGTCTTTACCTTGGAGTAATCCGCTGCATCACCCGGCGGCAACCGCCCGTAAACACTGAGTGCTTCCCCGCTCAAACATGTTGCTAGAGCTGTAGACCACTGGCTCTCTGGCCACTTCTGGCTTTCCGCAAGGCTCTCAAATCGTCTAATATACGCGTCTAGGTCATCCTTCCGGTCATCGAACGGGATGAGAAGCTTGCTTGTGTTCAGTTTCAAGCTTGGCTCCGCGTCTTTTCCCCGGCTTCCTTCCTTTTCTCTGGTCTCCTTCTCCAGCTGCTGACACTCTATTTTCAGGCGCATAAGCTGAATCTGACGCTCGTCAGCCTCCTTCGCGGCTGTGCGCTCATCCTCCGCTGTCTGCCGTGCAAACGCTCGATCCTCTCGCTGTTTATCTTCTACCCATTTTCGGAGCTCAGCGCCCGCCAGGCCAAGCTGACTACCCATCGCTAGCAACTTTTCCATTTCCATGCTTCTATCTCCGAAACACTTTCAACAACCCAAACAGGCGCTCACAAAAGGAAATCCCGTTCATGCATCGTACGCCTCAAATAACGCGGCACATTTCCAGAACTCGTCTCCCTCTCCAGTCACCACGTTTCCTTCGCATCGAACGTCCTGTCGCGGACGCCAGTTTATTGTCACGAGCCCGGTGACGACGGAAGGTCATCACCGAGACATGACAATAAGGGGGTGGTCGTTCGATGCCCGGCATAGCCGGTAAGCAAACGCAGAGAATGAGACGGAGGCGTGTTATAAGGTAACAACAACAAAACAGTGTTTATAGGCTCGAAACGAACATAGAAAGGGAATTTAAAGTAACAGAACGTACATTTTACAAGACAGTGATGCTACGAGCGACAAACGTGTCGAGTTAAGCACAGAGAAGTACGTTACACATCCAGTTAAGTACGCGTGTACAAAGATCAAGACGAAAGTAAGAGTCCAATTAGCGACGGTCGAAAGGAATGTTCAAAATTGAAGCAACATACAGTTAACCGGGGAGCACGGCGGCAGTCCATCCACAGAGACGACACACCGGCCCCCGAAGCGGCGGTCCTTCCGGGGCAGCGGGTGGTCGGTCTCGGAGATGCGGTGCGGCGGCTCGGGTTCCCGGGAGTACGCGGCGGAGGCTTTCCCCCCGAAGAGCGGACTGGTGCTGGGGTCCAGTCGCCCTCTTTTTAACGGCGTCGGGCGCTCACGGCCGAGGCCCTCGCGGACGCTTGTTCACGCACGGGGTCGGAGTCGAAGCAGCACAACACCAAAAGCACACATAGTAGTTCATACAAAAAGGGAGGACCACGTAGACACGGCACCTTTGACACTGCATGGCCGCCATGTTGAAGTTAGAAAAAGTAAGACATAGCTAAAACAGGAGGCCCCTACGTCAACAACTTCTGTCCTGCTAAGGGTGACCTTGCAGGCGAGAAAAGTTTACCAATACACAAATGGAGCTGAAGACTTTGGGCGCAGTGAGGGTGACTTTGAGGTTGGAAAAAGTAAGAGAGACACAAAACATGAATCACGTACACCCCCGCTCGCGAACCGCGAGAGGTTGAGCTAACTAGGAAGAAACTAACAGAACAAAACAACGCGCACGTACACGTGCCTTTGCAGCAACCGAACCAGCGACGGAGAAACATACAGGCTACAAGGAGAAATATGTGTACGGAAACGAAAACGCGTTATATTTAAATAACGTAATAAAAATAAATTACAGGATGCCACTACTTCTGTGACACCCAGAAAAGTGCCTTTGTCGGATTTCCAACCCGCAGACAAGAAACCTGCAGGTTACTTTGGGGCAACCTACACAGTTTTACACGGTAGAGGCTCTGTGACAAAAGCAGGAGAAAACACTTTCAGGTACGACGCCGGCCGCCACCCCAAAGCGAGTCGTTGGTGGCACCACATCTTTGTGTTAATAATATTTAGGACCTTATATGATTTGGGTAAAGTTTCTTCACAATTCGTCAAACTTCTGTATGTTTCACATACCCAATTTTTCCCCTTCAACTGGAAACCTCAAAGATTATTTTTCGGTTTCCAGTTCAAGTTTTTTCCAGAATAAAAAAATTATAATGTTTCGAGTTGACTCCAGTTTGTACACAAATTGGAGTTTTTTCTTATGTTTGGTTTTCTTTTCACTTCGATGCCCTGGAGGATTAATGAAATCCACTGTCTACGATACAGATTACCTCTTTCGTCTTTATACCTTGAAAAATGTACAGACCGCCAACGCAGCATCAGTTTGTACCGCCACCTCTGTCACTTAATCGTCACTTCAGTGTCGCGTCGTGCAAGCAACCGAAAAAGGGGTCGGCTTTCAAGGCACAGTGTTATGTAAGGAAAGTAATGGTGACCAGTTCCCGTCCCGACCCAACTATCCACCTCGTGCAGAGCTTGTGAGCTCCGGTTGGAATGGCCGGGAGGGGCCATTACAAACAGCTGATTTTACTCTCTTTGAGCACATAAGTTATTCAAGGTTATTGCGTTCCGTAACTTCATTGTACTGATACCTTGCGAGCGCATGAGGCACCGCCATACCCGGGGCCATGTAAGTAAACTTGGACGGGTGAAATCCGGGCGGTCATGATATCACGAAAGCTCGCCTGCACCGTCAAAAAGTAAGGAACAATATGTCAGAAACAATCTTTCTCTGAATTCAGCACATCTACGAACCTCCAACGAAGTTGGCCCTGCGAACAGGAGAGTTTACGATTGGTTTTCAAGGCATTCCGTTACGGGGTTCTGTCAGTAACTGATATTTTCTGTTTTCTTTTTTTTTTCATAGTTTTAAAGTGGCAAGATGTGAATGAGTATAGCGCACACCTTAAGAACGAAAAGCTTAATCCGTCATTCTTTACTTAAGTACCGGGTATAGCTTGATTACATAAAGCTGGGGTCATACTGCTTATACATCATACAAAAGACAGTCTGCATACAGATTTGAGGGCAAGTCACCATGAGATCCATGCTTCGAATGCAGCCTGGCAATGGGTTCAAGGAGAAACTTAGCATGCAACATTCGAACCACACATATTGTGGTGACTTGCGTGTGCAGACTGTCTTTTGTATGATGTATGAGCAGTGTGACCCCGGCCAGCTGTCTTCTGGGCAAAAACACAATGTCCCGCTATCACATTGAGGACCCGGCCAGCTGACACGGGGGATTCGCGTCATAGGCTTCTGAAACACGAGCTCTTGAAAGCAGGGCAAAAGGGGCAGGGTGCTTCACATTGGGTGCTTTTGTGCACCACCCGCAAAAGGCTGCTGAAACCTTATAAAAAATTTCATTTGAACCATTTTTGCTGCTATTTGCACAACCTACAGCTGCACAGTGATGAGGCATAACAATTATGAAGCCAAGCCGTAAGAATAGCGGAGGTAGTCAAGCCAAACCAATCCTGACTGAGTGGACGAGAAAGCCCCCAAAAATGATGCCTTTCCCTTTCCTCTTCTCTCTGAGTTCACACATGTGCCCAGGTATACATGGCTTGCATTGACGTCACATCAGCCGCCATTGTTCCATACCATGTGCCTGTTTCTGTACCTTCTGCAGCATACATTTGACACCATCAAATTTGTCTTCTGGGCAAGGCTTGCTGAGAGAAACAAATTGAATGGTGCGAAATGTATGCTGCACAAAGTACGGTGCAGCAGTGGCAGCTGGTACGGTGCCATATGACGCCCCGTGCAAGGCATGGTTCCCGGACATTTCATCGAACGCCGTTTCGTCAAACGCTGTTTCATCGAAAAAATGGACGTTTCATCGAACGCCGTTTTATCGAATTGCTGACGGGAGTTTCATGAATGTCTTTTAAATAAGAAGTGTGAAAGATGTTCTTTTATGCAAGTATCGAGTGCATTTTCGTGTCATTCACCGATTTCATCGTCAGGTTTTTTAATGTCCAAACTTGTGGCTGTTACAATTTATTTTGATGCAAGTAACCCATGAGGATATTTGTACTGATCTTTATGTTTGTTTTGAACATTGTGCCAATCTGTTCACCCCTTCTGTATTACCCGATGGGCCTTGAGGGTATTGTAACAAATAAATAAAAAGTCCCACTCCCGGTAAGAGCGCACTCCAACTCATGGAGGCCAGAAGATGACTTAGGTTTTGCGCAGGCGCAACAAATTTCGCCATGTGAGCCTCCTAGCCTCTCATGTCTTTCTATTGATACTTTTTTACTGCCCGAATCTTGTAGTTGCTAAAGCTGAGGTGCTATTTATGAAACTACAATGAAACATTGTCTTTTTTTTTGTTTTAAGACTCAGTCGAGTCATGCATGCTGCGACAAGCGAAGAAAGATTATTACATTAATATGTTTAATATCGATGATATACGTCAAAGTGACGTGATGTGGCAAAGACTCAAAACATTGCTTAACTACAAACCACAGGTTTCTATGCCAGTTGAAATTAACATAGATGGTTGTATAATATCGGGGATGGATATGGTGAATGCTTTTAATAACTATTTTGTAAATCATACCACATCTCCTGTTTCTACTACTACTGTAAATAATGCACTTCAGTGCACGCCTTCACCCTTGCCTAATTTTATATTTCTTTTTCCTACTGAAGTATCCGAAGTCTATAATATATTTATGAGTCTAAACAATAGTAGAAGTATTGATGCATACAATATGCAAATAAAGCCAGCAAAGTATGTTCTAGATATCCTAGCACCATACCTAACTTATATATTCAATCTTGCACTTGAGTGCGGTGAGTTTCCTATCAAAATGCAGATTGCCAAAGTTAGTGTATTGCATAAAAGTGGTGACTTAAATAATATTAACAATTTTAGACCAATTTCCATACTTCCAGTATTTTCTAAGCCACTCGAAAAAATCGTTTCAAATAGAATTGTCTCTCATCTTGAGAAATACCTTTTAATTACAAATTCTCAATTTGGTTTCCGTAAGAGTTATTCAACTGAGTTAGCATTACTAAAACAAAAAGAAATAATATTAAGAGCACTAGATAATCGCTTATTAACGATCGGTAAATACTTAGATTTCTCTAAGGCCTTCGACACGATAAATCACAATGTCCTCATAGCAAAATTAGAATACTATGGCATTCGTGGGAAAATATTAAGTTTGTTACAATCTTACTTACGGAATCGTACCCAGTTCGTGTCTATATTTAACTTTAAATCTGATATTTCAAAAATAACAAATGGTGTACCCGAAGGCAGCATTTTAGGCCCCCTACTTTTTATTCTTTATGTTAACGATATTGTGAATGTAAATCGGGATCTTAAAGTTGAGTTCGTAATATATGCTGATGACACTAGCATCTTCTTTTCCGATAAAGATATTTGTACTCTAGTAACTAAATGTAATACCGTTCTTGAACGTGTAGCAAAATGGACAAAAAATAATCACCTTAAGTTAAATTCGCAAAAAACCAAAGACATTTTCTTTAAAAGTCAACATGCTACAGTTATGATCCCAAACCCACTGATTTTGAACAATGAAGAAATTGAATTTCTCGACACTATTAAGACTTTGGGTGTTTTGTTTACAAATAGTATGTCTTGGAATAAACATGTTGATAATCTTTCGTCTAAATTGTCAAAAACAGTGGGGTTGCTAACCAAGTTTAAATCGTTGCTACCTCGTTGTGTTAAGCTCCAACTTTACAATGCTTTGGTATATTCCCAACTTAATTATTGTCATCTAGTTTGGGGAAATACAACAAAAACAAATATAAATAAACTACATATTTTACAAAAGAAAGCTGTGCGTGCTATTGCCAATGTTTCATACTATGATCATACTGAACACTTGTTTTCATTGTTTAATATAAAACCAATTTCAAATATTTACAGGTCCCGACTTCTTATGGCGCACAAGAAGTCTACGCAGTTTAAAAATAAAGTTTTTGAGGAGTTATGTAACCTAGTCCTTTTCACTTCCTCATATCAACTCCGCCCTAAAGAAAACTGGTTTGCTTCACCATCACATACATTATATTATAACCACACGCTAAATTACCATTTAACTACTTTGTTAAATGAATTATTCTAAAAGGTGTTCATATTCATGCAATGACGCTGGCAGAGGTACGAGCATTATTTTAGGGTTGTTTTCTTAGGTTCAGCTAAGGCACAAGGATCACTAAACCATTGCATACCACAATGAATGCATTAATTTTTGTTTTTTCTCTTGTTTTTGTTTGATCTATGGTCTGTACATTTAAAATAGTGTTCTTTCTTTCAATGTAGCTATTGTCTTTGTTTTTGAAATTGCTTAGGGATAGCCTGCTGTAAAGGGGGCCAGGACCTCCGTCAAGCTGCTGCAGCAGCTTTTTGTCTTGGTCCCCCGTTTCAGTGATGAAACAAAATAAAGATTTATTATTATTATTATAAAAGTAAGTACGTCACATTAAATTTTATTTGAAAACTTTCGGGGGTTCATGTGCTCGTGCGACAGCCATTCACCGTTTCAAATGATGAGCAATTGCTCTCAAAAAGTTCCCCACAGCCATGGTCCGTCGGTTCCCTATTGGAAAACCCCAATATGAACAGCGTATTATGGATATTGGTAAACAATATATTTTTATTGTATTGCAATACAATATAGACAGTGTATTGGAAAACATTACATTTATTGTATTGTATTACAATAAGGATTTGTTATGGGATTCCAATATCCATAATACGCTGAAAATATTGGAATCCAATACCGTATAAACCCTTATTGGATCCCCATGTGTCGTATGGGGATCCAATAAGGGTTGACGATTTCAATATACTCAGCGTATTATGGATATTGGAATCCAATATATTATATCGGCTACCAATAAAACTATATACGAGTTGGAATATCACGTTCAGCGCAACATTTCTCTGTAATGCAGTCTCTTGTGTGTATTTCTGAGTGATAAATTAAAAAAAATGTTGCTGTTGTGAAATTGTGAAAAAAAAGCAAAACACTCGACTTATCCATACCAAATATATTTAACATATTCCTGAACTGGAGGATCTGGCATTTACTGCAAAAGAAAGTTAATTGTTTAGGACTCTCACTCAAAAACTTGATGTTTGAAAACAGAATGTGAAATCCTCACCTTAATGAAAACAGCACCTGCTAGCTGTAGCCATATAGAAACTGCAAAATAAAAATTTGTGATTAGTTTGCGACAAGTAGCAATCCTTCACCAAGCGAGTAGATTCAAAATTATGTCTGCGTTTGATTATGAAAAAATAAGCTTCAATGCCACTGCCAGAGGTCAGTCTGAGCTCGGTCAATTAAATATATGTATCCGCTCGTCTGGCCTCACTATTCCTGCTTCGCACCTAACTAGAGTATCTGGAATGCTCACCTTTGAGGAAAAACGAACTGGTGCTTGCTTGCTTGTAGGCCGTGGAAACTGGAAGAGAGATTTGCGGTTAGTTGCGTCCAAGTAGCAGTTACTTTGAGTAGCCACGTAAAGTACACTAAGTCTGAAAGATGCGCGGGACATAGATACATACATGCGCGGGACATATATATCCTCTTGCGACGTAACTGGGCACATGTCAATGTTGCCCGCTTGTATTACAGAAAAATAAGCTTCAATGCAGGAGCTCCCAGTCGTTCTGAGCTCCGTCAATTAAAAATGCTGTACCAGTCGTATGGCTTCAGTATTCCTGCTTCGGGAATCTGGAATTGTCACCTTTGAAGAAAAGCAAACTGGGACCTGCTGGCTCTTAGGCTGTGGAAACTGCCAGAAAGATTTCCGATTACCTGCGTCCAAGTATCAATTTCTTTGACCAGCCACCTACAGCACACTAAGCCGGATAAATTCAAAATTACATGTGCATGACATAATATGCCTCTTGTGACAAAACTGGGCACACGTTTTGTCGCCTACAGCAATACTGAAGCCAGACAGACAAGCGGTACGGCACCTTTAATTGACGGAGCTCAGAACGAGTAGGGACGCTTTCACTGAAGCTTGTTTTGCTGCAATACACGCGTGTATTGCAGCAAAACAAGCTTCAGTGAAAGCGTCTTCAGTCGTTCTGTCAATTAAATATGCCGTACCGCTTGTCTGGCTTCAGTATTGCTGCTTCAGAGCAATCTAGAAAATCTAGAATCCTCACCTTTGAACGAGAACGAACTGGCGCCGGCTGGCTTGTGGGCCATGGAAACCGCAAGAGAGGTTTGCGATTAGTTACGTCCAAGTAATAATTTTTTTGGGTAGCCACCTACAGCACACTCAAAATTACATGCACGGGACACAGATGCCTCATGTGACGGAACTCCCTTCGTCCTTGTTTTCTGTTAACTCTGCTCACCTTCACCACTCGCCTGCAATATCTGCGCTACTTCTTTAATCTCGATTCCCTGGTTCCCAAAGGCCATGCCATGGCTTGCGCCAGTCACGGATCTGTCAGCTCTGCGACTGGCGCTATTGTGGCAAAGACGCCACAGCACCTGGTGCTTGATGTGCTCTTTCAATATTTTGAGCACCGCTCAAAACAGGTGGATGGGTGTCTGGTATGCCCTTTGCTTATTTGCGGATCATTCCGAATCAGAGGGTAGGCGCTTCTGCGACCTGGGCTCGGCGACCTGGGCATGCTCGGTATTTTACAATAGTTGAAACCGAACTCTTGAAACATAACAAACAATGTGCACGCCAAAAGGCATAGCAAATGAAACACCCACCATCTATCTATTTTCGTTTCTTGTCCGCAAGAAGCGGTCGTATATGTAGCCTCCCTTGCTTAAGCCGTTCCTCCCTAGTGTCCCGGTTGGGTCTCGTCTTGATGAATCGTCGGTGGAGACCTGAGGAGCGGTCACCATCAGATGAGACCTTTTTGAGACAGAACCATATACTTGCTGAGAAGTACACCCAAACGAATCTCAGGCATGTCATTTAGAGTGCGTTTTAAATTGAGACGCATGATGTAAAATGAGACGTCAATACCGACGCACCCCTTTTGCGAACCCAAAATTTTGAAGGCCTTGTCCCCCTCGCTAGGGGGACAAGGCACATGAATCCCGGCATGTGGATGAAATTTTTACCTTAACATCCCGACTCAATGTCCATCCCTGAATATTCGACCACCACATTTTTAGAAAAAAAAATATTTTTTTAGAAAACACCGAGTCATCTACCACCCCTACAAACACCTGAACCAAGCATACTCATACCGTGGCTTGTTTGCTCCGTGCCGCCCCCGAATTAATTCGGGCTGACAATGTTTTTCTTTTTTTTTAAATGGAACCCACATTCTTAGTTTTGGTTTGTCTTGTAGAAGCAGGTGGATACTTTTATAAAGCTTCCTCCCTATGCGCTTCCGAGTCAACATTTTTGCAATGGCCGACCCCCGGGCTTTGATTTTGCGCTCCTTGATGAGCTTGGCATTCTTCTTAATGACTTCGCATTTTCTTTTGACGTGCTAATGCTGACCGAGACGTGGTTTATGCAAGAATCAGATGTTTTGAACTTTGATGATTTTTCGACATTTTATTTAAATCGCTGCTTTAGGCGCGGTGGTGGAATAGCCATGTATGTAAGAAAAGATACTCAGTGCAGTCTCATGACAGACATTACTTCTATGACTAAAAATTACGAATCCCTATGTGTGAAACTCGGAAACACTCTACTTGCAGTATTGTATAGACCTCCAAATGGTGATTCATCTGCTTTTTGGAGATTTCTTGAAAGAGTATTTCAGTTAGTTGGTGAAAACGGTTACAGTTTAATTTTGGGTGGTGATTTTAATATAGATATGAGTTGTGCTACCGCTTGTCAAGTTGAGTTTTCTTTTTTGTTTCAATCTTACGGTTTTTCTAATGTGATCACGCATCCTAATCGAGTGACGTCACGCAGTGAAACGGTTCTTGACTTATTTATTCCAAACATACCTCTGACCCGGATTACCGCGGGTGTTGTGTGCTCTGATGTCAGTGATCATTTTCCAATTTATATTTTTTCTGATTTCGAAAACCTAGGAAAACCGTGTCATAACAGTGCATTTTTTTCTCCGGTTGTTAACGCGGAAACGCTAGGTATGTTTAGACACCGTGTGGAATCTCAAAACTGGGACGGGATACTCTCAATGGATTCGGCCGATGAAGCGTATGATTGGTTTATTAATACATTTTGTCTATTATATAAAGAATGTTTTAAACTTCGAAAAATAACGCCACACAAAAAGTCTAGAAAACCGTGGATTACCAGAGATATACTAAAAATGATAACAAATAAAAACAAGCTTTATGAGCGTTTCGTGCGGACGAAAGACCTGGATGTGCTTAAAATGTTTAAAAAAGTGTCGGAATGAAGTAACTAGTATGTTAAGAAAAGCAAAAAGTGCATATTACTATAAAATGTTTTATAATGAAAATAGAAGCGACGTTATCTGGAAAAAAGTTAATAATATCCTAAATCGTAACGGTAAAGCAAACGCTATCAAAGAACTTGTAATAAATGGTATAACTTTCAGTGGAGTAGAGTTAGCAAATAAATTTAATGACTATCTTACGAATCTATTTTCCCCTGTTCAGTTACAAAGTGGTGATCTTTGTTTAACTCAACGCATAGCAGAAAACTGCTTCTTATTTCCTACTGATGAGTGTGAAGTACGTTCGGTGTTTTTAAACCTCAAAAACAGTAAATGTGTTGATTTTAATGGTATACAGGTGCAGCCGGTAAAATATGTGATTGACATCATTACGCCGTACCTCACAAATATTTTTAATTTGTCGCTCTTGTGGGAATTACATAAGGAAGGAAGATTACGCACCTTTCACGTCCGAAAATCGGTCCGGTGCTCAAAGGGGAAATCCGCTACCCGTCCCACCGCGCGGCCGACGGCTACCAGCGAGGGCGGTCGCCGCGCCGGGTTCGGCCAACGCCATGCCAACAACGATGATCCCGGTATCCAACAGCGTTTATTGAGTACCAGGGGTCCCCAACAAGACACTGCGGTCAAGCGAGCCGCGGGCACAGTGTGCCCGCATCACCCGCCGACCTGAGAGCCAAAGGGGTAATTGCGAGCGGAGTCATCGCCGGTCGGGCGAGCTCACGCCGCTACCCGTCGTCGCAGGAGTTCGGGGCCAGGGCTCTCGGCAGACGGACGTCCACAGGTTGTGCGGACGCCGACTGTCAGAGCACGGGGAATCGCTAGCGTGGAGTCATCGCCGGTCGGACGAGCTCGCGCCGCGACTCGACCCGTCGCCCGGAGTCCGATCCAGGACTCCCCGAGCACACGGCCGTCCACTCGGAGGGCAGGCCCGACTCACCTTTTCGCGATGTCGCTGTTCCCCCGAAATGGGGGGGACGCGCGGAGGAGTGCGAGAGAGTAGGTCAGCATGGTGACGTAGTCTCTTCGACACGATACGGAGCGACCGGGCTCGAAGTCAAACGGCTTCGCCGCCCAGAGCGTCCTCGGCTTACGCCTCCTCGGGGGAGGGAAACCAGTGGCTCCCACACTCTCGACTGGCGTTTTTCCAAAGGGTATGCAGATGGCGAAGGTGTCTGTTTTATATAAGTCTGGAGATAGAAATGACATGTCCAATTACAGACCAATTTCAGTCTTACCAGTTTTTTCTAAGGGCTAAGAGAAGATTATACACGCTAGACTTAACAACTTTTGTGAAAAAATTCGATATTTACTGATTTTCAATATGGCTTTCGGAAAGGTCGCTCTACTGAACTAGCTCTTCTACAGCAAAAATAAATGATTCTAAATAATATAGAAAACAAACTCTTAACGTTGGGGATATTTATCGATTTTTCAAAAGCTTTCGACCGGATAAATCATAAAATTCTATTTTAAAAAAAATAAATTTCTATGGCATTCGAGGGCATTCTCTTGTTTTAATTGAAAGTTACTTAAGCGGTCGGATGCCAACAGTTGAAATTAATGGTTTTTCTTCTATACTGAAAGCAGTCCGAACAGGGGTACCTCAAGGTAGTGTCTTGGGGCCACTGCTTTTTAATTTATTTATAAATGATGTAGTCGCTATTGCAAGTAACGCCTCATTTGTCATGTATGCCGACGATACTAGTATATTTTTTCAGGGAACAATATTGATATATGATAGCCGATGCAAACACATGTCTGCGAAAGCTCAGTTCATGGACTGTCTCAAATTCCCTAAAAATAAATGAAACCAAAACAAAAGCCGTTATCTTTAAATCAAAAGGTAGAGTGTGCAATCCTAATGTAAAGTTCATGTTGAATTCTTCAGAAAGTGAATTTGCAAGCACTGTTAAAACTTTAGGCATAATTTTTCATGAACGTATGTTATGGGACTCCTATATTCAAAATCTTACACTTAAGCTTTCAAATATCGTAGGAATTCTATATAAGCATCGCCATATATTACCATCTAGTATTAAACTCTTCATTTATAATGCATTGTTCAATTCTCGTATATCCTACTGTAACCTGGTGTGGGCAACCACGACCAGTACAAACCTTAATAAACCTTTTTTATTGCAGAAGAGAGCAATTCGAGTCGTAGCCAATGCGTCGTATTACGCACACACCGATCCACTTTTTTGTAAGCATAAAGTAATAAAAATACAAGAATATTACAAATATAAGCTTGCGACAGTATACGCGGCATCGCTTAAGTATTTTAACCACCCATTACTGCGGTTTTCCAGACTAAGTGTTAAAAATACGGTATACGGAGTACGTAGCGCCGGGTCCCTGAGAGTACCTCGTCCTAGAACAAATTATGGGCTTCAAATGTTACAGCATACATTGCCAACATTACTGAACTTTTTAAGAGACCACCATGTCTGTCTTGATGCACTAAATAAGAAAACAATACGCACAATATTCACTTCTAACTTTCAAACTTTTTCTCCTGCATAGAAATGCCTGTTTGGTTTTTCGCCTTTAAAATGTTTCTGTTAACGTTTCCTGTCTGCCGATCTGCCGATAGGGGCAGGGGCTTTGTCAAGCTGCACATTTTGCAGCTTTTTTCCCTGTCTCCGTCACCCATATGTACAAATGGGAGTAAATAAATGAATTGAATTGAATATAATACAGGCGGGCAATAGCTCGCCTTGAAAATACTTGCTTTTGGTGGCCGAGAACAAACTCGTGTTCCTGATTGGCAGCCACTTGCTTCCGAGAATTGCTGCACATATCCTAAAGATTAGTCTAACACAGATGCTTTGGCCGGACAGAGACACAAAAGCCTGAAACAAGGCCACTATACAGACAGGACATAGAGTGTTTGTGAGGAATGAAACAAACAACTCAGATAGGCATCAATCACTCACCTTGAAAACACTTGCCATGCGCGGCAAAAAACAAACTTCTGGCCTTGATTGGCTGGTTCTTGCCACCAAGACCTGCATGTATAAGAAAGAACCCGGTCTTAATTAAACTTGGGTGCTTTTGCAGAAGAGAGACAACAAAGTACTAGTGCAAGACCACTACACATAGAAAATGGCATCCAAAAGGAATGAAACACAAAACTGATATAGGTGGGCAATAGCTCACCTTGAAAATACTTGCTCTTAGCGGCCGAGAACAAACACGTGTTCCTGATTGGCAGCCATTTGCTGCAAAGAATACCAGATATCCTAAAGAACCGAGTCTTAGTCTAACACAGATGCTTTGACCGGACAGAGACACAAAAGCCTGACACAAGACCACTATAAAGACAGGACATAGAGTGTCTGTGAGGAATGAAACGCACAACTCAGATAGGCGTCAATCACTCACCTTGAAAACACTTGCCATGCGCGGCAAAGAGCAAACTTCTGGCCTTGATTGGCTGGTGCTTGCCACCAAGACCTGCATGTATAAGAAAGAACCCGGTCTTAGTCAAACTTGGGCTTTTTGCAGAAGAGAGACAACAAAATACTAATGCAAGACCACTACACATAGGTTATGGCATTCAAGAGGAATGAAATACAAAACTCATATAGGCGGGCAATAGCTCACCACTTGCTCTCGGTGGCCGAGAACAAACTCGTGTTCCTGATTGGAAGCCATTTGCTGCGAAGAATACCTGTAGATATCCTAAAGAACCCAGTCTTAGTGTAACATTGATGCTTTGGCCGGACAGAATGCAAAAGTCTGATACAAACCACAAAAAGCAGGAAATAGTGTCTGCGAGAGATGAAAAAAGACCCAAGTGGAGAGGCTCGTTCTGTTTCACGTTAGTCAAATAGTGTAGCTCATTTTGCTAAAACGATGCATATTTGCTAAAAAAAGTATCTATATTTTGCCCCATTTAGCTGAGTTTACTGCGAAGGGTACCTGCACACCAGAATAAGTCAAAATTAGTCAGTTTTTTTTTTCTTCTTTTGATGAGCGACAACAGAATCCTAAACAGGTGATGAAACAAAATATGAACCCAGCAAGACAGGCTAGTTCGCCTTGATGGAAACACAGTGCCTCGGCCAACCAAATGAGGTTCTATTCTTTATCACTTGTCATATTTGGTGGGAATAGTAAAGTAAATGAAAATAAGGCAATCTCTTGCAGCCGACAGCTGCAAACAAAATTCATATACGTCGATGAACGACCTGGAAATAAAATTGGGTGGTGGCCAAGTGGTTTAAGGTGTCAAATTTCAAGCTTGCAGACTGTAGTTTTGGTTTAAGTCCTCCTGGTGTATATTTTTATCCTTATAACTATATTTACATTTTTTTGTATTTTTGAGGCACAAGTACTTAATTTATACGCCAATTCACCTTTAGAAGCGTTTTAATTACACTCCATGCCTTTCTAGTGCTCGTAATTGATTCTTGGTGAAAGCGGTCTTAAATTTTTCTTTTCTTGCTGTCGCTGCTGCTTGCTTTCTCACCTTTCGAATGTTGACAACTCGACACAGAAGAAATAAAAAATGTGTTTAAAATGTCATGAAGATTAGCATTTCCAAGCTGTACCCCTGCTTCATGCCACGACCATGCCACCATACCATAGCTGAGTGCAGTGACAAATGGTCCCAGGTTTGTCACCCGACCGTTTTTTGGGCTTACGGTGTGGCGCGACTCATGAAGCACCTACGCTTCGCGATGGAGCCAGTGAGCGAGGTGTGACACACTAGAGCTGTGCAAGCCACAGCTTTACAGCCTGCAAAGCGTAGGAAGATCCCTCTCCCTTTGCAGAGCTGGCATTAGCTCACCGAGAAGCTATTGCAAGCACTAGAAAGCCACAGAGTGTGAATAAAAACGCTTCTGAAAATGAATTAGTGTGTAAATTATGCATCTATATGTTAAAACTCAGAAAAAGTATATATGTATATATATATATATATATATATATATATATATATATATATATATATATTTAAATACTAAAAAAGGCAAAAAATAAAAAAAAAAATGTTTCCAGGTGGGCTTGCACCCAGAGCTCCACGGCCCTTGAATTCAGTTCCCTAAAGCCCGCTTCCGACGGAACAATTTCGCCCAGCAACTTCATGTCGCAACACCAGCAACACGGGCCGCCCGCGTTCACATGCAGCAACCGAATTGCTACGTCTTGCCATCATCATGATGAAATTTTATTTTTCTTACAGTATTTAGACGCACAGTTATATCCTAAAAATTCATATCTTTAAATTGCGCTGAGAATACTAACTCATCTTTTTGAAACAGTTTATTTTCAAAAATGATCCATTTCACACCAGAACTAAGTCCTCAGTTCTCATCATCACGACCACAGGGGTGTCACGTGAAAATATTGCATTCCCGATTGGCTGCTGCCGCTTCAAACATCTCCGAGTAGTCAGAGTTGCTCGTCCGCTTCGAGCCGGACCCAATCTCAGCAATTTGTGTCGATCTAGGGAAAACTAGGGAACAACCCGCCAGCAGCCCCAAAATTGCTGGAAAGGTTGCCCCGTCTGAAGCGATCCTATACTCTGTTTCATACATAGAGTGCAACGCAGTCAAAGCTAGCGCACCGGTTTGCATTGCTGACCATGCCTACGTTCGCCCCATAAGACAGTGCATCCCCTGCAAGAAAATTTTAAAAAGTCGGAAATTGTGCCTCCTAGGGGCTAGTAACTGATAGTGGCGTTATGATTTCAACGGAGAACAAATGTTTTTCAAGAAAAAGGAAAAGAGAATGTAAACCACCTTAAATTGTTTTCGTGTTCATCCGTGTGGCAGCCGCGGTGGGTTTTCGGGTTGTGTGGCACTGGCTGGTTTTGAGAAGATGGCGTCTTACGCAGCAAGCTTAAGTACCTCTCCTGCTCGGATGTTTTCGAAGATTCGTTGTGCGAAAATCTTGAAAGAGTGCAAGCAGATGATCGCCAATGCGTACGGGAGTATAAGAACACATTCCCCGGAGAATTCGGTCGTGAAGTTCTGGAGACGGCCAGTAACGACACTGGAGTGTGCCCTGTACTGTCGCGAAGTGCAAGGCGCAGTGCCTATCTGGCAAGGTGGCGTCCCCGAAGCAAAGACCTCGCAACAAGAAAGTTTCGAGCACGGGGACCGTCAAGCATGACGAGTTCACACAGAACGCCATTCGCCTGAAGGTGCATCGCAAGTGCTCCAAGAGGGAGATTCCTACCCTTGACCGCTATTTCAAAATAAACTGTACAGGCCACAACTATTGTCGATTAACGTTTTATTATCAATTTTGGGACAAGGTCGCTATCAGGGCGATTCCTCATTCCACGCTGCACGAAAGAAAAATATAACTCGGTGCTGGAGGCAAATAATACTTGCAAAGCGGCAGACCAGATGGTAGAAATCTGGCCTCTCGGCGACTTATAAATAAAAATCAAGAAGGAGGAACTGAAATATGCACTTCGTCAATGCGCACTATCTTGCACAAAAAGTATGTCTAAAAAATAAAAAAAAAACTTTGCGCGTAAAATGGGTTCGAACCACGGCCACCGAGACGTCAATATCGCCAAGCAGCGCCTTACGAAACGCGCGGAGTAACACTTTTTCTATTTTTTCATGCGCACCACTTTAGTACCTTTGACAGCATTGCACGCTAAGTATGAAACAGAGTATGAGACACCCTATTGTCTGGTACAGAGACCATTTATGAACGCTTGGGTGTTTAAACGATGTACTACACATTTTACAAAAAGAAAAAAAAAACATTGGGTGTTTAAATGTTGTACTACCCTTTTTTCAATAGAAAAAAGCAACAATAAAAAAAAACGCATTTAAGAAGAAAAAGTTAAGGAAACAAAATGTACCATTATGTTCAGTGAAGTTTGGTGACAAGACTCGGGACTCGAGCAGGAATGCAGTTATCCTTGGTGTGACCCCATGAGACTGTTTTGCTGCCTTTGCTGGGGTTTATCTAACTGAAGTACCTGTACGAAAAGTAGAACACATGTGCATAACACTCATTATTCACAAGAAAATTTGTCAATGTCCAAAATGACCCATGAAGAATATTATGCGAGGAATTTTCAGGCTGCGTTGGCCGAGTCACCTCTCGCGGCCAATGTTTCATAGCAACTTTAATTGTAGTGAACAGTTATAGGGTATATTACGAACAAAGTGCAATTTGGTTTTGTAGGAAACTATAACACACAAAACGACACTTGAATACAGTATGTTGAGGTACCTCTAAACAAACTCCAGGGTTTCATGGCGCCTCCTTCAGATACCTGATGTTGAACATGAAATATGTGCACCAAGGAGTGAGCAAACACCGACTTCAGATTTGTCTCTAACACCAGCGACATGTCGACAAGGAGTGCAACGTGTAGAAGGTCGTCTCGAAGTGTGCCAAGATGAAAAAGCAAGATGTAACGATATCACAATAAGATAACACCAACGAGGCACCATTGTGGTGAGACAATCTACGATGTAGAGACAGTAATCGGGAGTCAACCGACGTACGGCCGCGATTTACTTTGCAACAACTAAAATGAAACATTGTAAAAAAAAAAAATTTGTAAATGAGAAAACTCGTTTTTTTTTTTTTACCTTATTTGTTGAGCGCAGCCGGTAGCAGAGCAGTTGGGCGGCGTCACGAAAATCTGACAGACTCGCTAGCTTTTCTCAACTTTGTACGGCGCCAGGCGGCACCACAGATGAATGGTCGGCACTCTTAGTCTACCAGGGAAGAAAGAAGTACGAGCTCAGAGCCCAGCGTCGATCGCGACTTTCGTAAAGAGAAGCTCCGGTAACTTTTCGGCGACTCGTGAGCGTTAAACAACACCTCTTCGAACGAGTCCACGAATCCAACACGTCGAACGGTTTGCGCCGGTAAGCACGCTGGGAGCCAGGGGGCTGGAGGTTGAATATCCGAAAGAGACGAGGCGCTGGTTTCTACGTCTATTTCACACATGAGATAACAAGATAGCGAAGCTAGCCAAGTGCAAACACTGACTGACGTTACATCAGAGTACACACAGTCGAAATGACGTCTGCAACAGAGCACAGCCAGACGCTTTCAGCAGGGGACGCATGCGTTCAAATAAGCTGCGATTTCAAAAGATCATGTCTCCCTTCTGTCCTTCAGTGTTCACTTTGATCTGTGTATACCAAAGCACTCAATGCTGCAAGTAATAAAGTCGTCTATACGTACCTTTCGAAGCGATTGAAAGTGCGTTGGTTTCACTTGGAACCCACAAGCAAAGTGCGCGACGAACTTGACGAGCTGTCATCCGTCGGTCCCGCCATCGCCGCCGTTTCGCCGTGTTGGCGCGGTCGCGGTCGCTGCGCAATGGCGCAATCGCGCAATCTTGGCGGCTCGGCTAGGCTTGGCTTGGCTGGATCGGCGGATTCGGCCACTCGGCGGCTCGCTCAGCCAGCTCAGCCAGCTCAGCCGCTCGTCTGGCTCGATGGGCTACTCGGGGCTCGCTCGGCTCGCCTCCCTTCGGAGTCCGAACTGCCTCTGAAGCTCGAGCGCTCGAGCTTTCGCGCGCGCGGGTTGACGATGGAAACTTTTCTCATAAAACGAGTCTGTAACGTGTCGTTTGACGGCGCAAATGCACGTATTTTTCCCGTCCTTTTTACAGTGTGTGAATCTTGCGAAACAGGCGACGAAGAGTGGTGGGTGAAATGTGCTCGTGTGTGGTTGTGGATTTTGTGTACGACGTAGGATTACCCAGACAGGTGGGTCAATATCGATAAATGTGCGGGTAAGAAGCACGTGACCTGTCAAGCCCATTAATCCTCATTATTTTATCGTGAGAACTGACATTGTCACGTATCGCGTTCGATTTGGGTTCCAACATCGGTAACCTATTTTTTGTTGCATTAAAACTGCAATAAACATTTGTTTGAAAACGATCACTCCAATGAGCACGTCGTTATTGGGCTTTCTCATTGAAAGGTAGGTCGCGGGTGTCCCAGCTAGTTATTCTGAATGGTTTGGTGGTTGTCTAGCATTTCAAGCGCTCGAGGCTGTGTGTACTGTGTGCCGTACGTACACTTGCGCTTTCGATCAATGTGAATGTGTTTGCAACGCGGAACGTTCGTGTTCGGCGTGTATCCACCTCCAATATCGTTCTCTCTCGTATTGCCGTATGGTAACTCCTGCTGTTCTATGATATCATTCACGCGATGTCGTATATGTGGGCGTACCGATATTCACATGTTGCTTCACGGGCGATCAATACTGTGTTACGTATCCTCTTAGTCTGCGGTATATGCCGACGTAATTCATGTTGGTAACTTGGAATTCGTTCTGAGATTTATCCACGCGAAATTGTATTCTCCTTTGGGCCCGTGATTGACGACCGATATTTATATATCGTGTGGCCGCACAGTATGTTCATGTCGGTCACCAATATGCGCGCGGAGTCGTATTCTATTCCAATAACCGTAAGTTCTGTCGGGATATTGTGCTTCGATATCATGTTGTATACCAATAACCGCAAGTTATATAGGGATATTGTGCTCCAATATCCTGTTGTATACCAATAACCGCATACTATATCGTTATATTGTGCTCCGATATGAATTCCCGTCGTGCGTTATGGGTTAATGGGATAACAATAAGTTTTTATTGGTTTCCATCAACTTCATTGGAATACAATATTTCCAATAAGCCGAGTTCATATTGGCCTTTTTCAATAGGGTTCTCATAAAAAAAGCGAACCTTCTCATCCCGTGCCGCTATGGCCATCTTCTGGCGAGGAGGCTTTTGGGAACTCAGCATCGCCTCCAGCTTGTCTTCCGTCAGTTGATGTTCTGTGGCGATGCAAGTCAAAAACTTCCAGAACCTGGGATGGGCACCTCCGACCAGCTTCAGGAAGCGAGACTGCCACCATGGCGTTCTATAAGACGGCGTTCGATAAAACGGAGGTCGATGAAACGGCTTCGATGAAACGGCGTTCAATGAAACGGTGTTCGATGAAACGGCGTTCAATGAAACGGCATTCAATGAAACGGCTTCGATGAAACGGCGTTCGACGAAACGGCGTTCAATGAAATGTCCAGTCCCAGCAAGGCATGTATACAAAGTCTGCAAACACAGATATGAGACCTGCAAACGTGGATTATGCACTGATAACAAAACTGACACCTGGATAAGCATGTTTTCAAGTAATTTGGTCTGAGATACTAGTGTCATCGTACATGCCACCTAATTAATCATGTATATTCTTCTATCCTGGAAAATTGAATACGATCCATGTACTGGCTCGAGCGTACACGGTGGCCGGCTAGCAGTCACACATCTGTAATTGTTGCAACCTTTCTGCCTAGCCTTGCGCGTTGTCGAGTACGCACCGATCTTTTGTGCAAAGAAATTAGAATTAAAATGTGTCACTGCCTCGAAATCTGCCTTCAGCAACATGAAATCAAACAGGGGTATACCGATCTCTTTCTGCCCGTTAGAAACTCCGCAACAAATTCTGAAGTTTAATCATATCAAGGCTGGCAGCCTGCTATTTGGGTATTTGTTGGGTATTTGTTTTTGATCGGCATGCGAAATGCGCACCACGATTGTTTCTGTACTCATTATATGGCTAAAATCAGACTTGATGCTCGTACCCAAAGGTTACATCAAAATGTTTCACATATATCGGAGCATAGCGTCACTTAATAAGCAATAGGAGCAAACTTGCCAAGGCTCTGTGCCAAGGGACGCAGTCCGCAGGCGACGTAGGTTCATGTAGCCATCCTTGGTGCAGCCAACGGTGGAAGAAACGAAATGCTTCTTCCATCGTGGTGTAGCCAGACAGACGATGGGCGCAGCCATGACAGTTATTCTATTGTTTGAATTTTATGATGCAGAAAGTTTCGCACATCAACTTTGGTTGTTTATTATGTTCGTTATAAGTAAACCAAAACAAAATATTTAACTACAATTGTTATTTATTATTTATTGTAATTTATTTAATGCTTTAATACGTTAACGTAATGTTAACGAACCTAACGACTACGAACGAACAGAAACGAAATCGACAACAAGCAAAATGGCTGCGACCAGTTGACGCTGCAGTAGCTGCAGTGGTCAAGTTAACGGCATTCTACGTTACTGGATTTAGTTGTAAGCTCGTACACCACTATAATTCGACGCAAGATTTCTGAAAAGTCGACATGCTATAAATAAAACTGTAGCGTGCCCTTCTATTTAATTAGAGCTGAAAATACATTTGGGAGTGAAGTGATTTGAATCTGAGCAGTCGCCCGCTGCAACACAACGGTATGTATTCACGATTCACGAAGATTTCTTGTGCATGTATCAGAAGATATTCCTTAAAGCATGGATCACGGGACATTTTCATCATCTTAAGCGGCCTTAAAAAAGGAAATAATGGAAGCTAGACAGGGGAGTGAAAAGTTCGGATCGAATAGAATTGTTCGACGGTGCCGAAAGACAAAATTGAACGAGTTGTAATATGCGGGGTGTAGAAGCTTAGCACACGAACGACGTTGTATTTATCAACTCTACTAAAGACTTGTGTTGATATGGAGACCTTTTGCGCGATGTAACGTTGCAAGCACGGTTGTGCTTCTTATTTTCTTACATTTGGCACCTAATTCCCTGAAATTAGTACACCTGACGGGTCAGTGACAAAGAGTTTATATTCTACAATTCAAAAGACGATAACATCGAAGATGACATAAATATTGTTTCTTTTAAGCCATTGTTTATGTTATCGTATTTCGAATCGTAAAGCACGAAGGTATTTATGTTTTTCCGGAGTTAACAGAAACACGACAAAGAAGGTCCCAACTTTAAAAAGAACATTTGTGACTCGTAATCTCGAGACTGTCGCTCAGGGCTTCCCTCACTCTGTTTTCTGCAGTCACGTGAAATGATAACACAACTCTTCATAAAAGAAAAAAAAAAGGATTAAGGTTTTGAGGAGTAATGAGCTTTTGGGCACCAGGGCATTGAACGGAAAAGAAAACCAAACATTAGAAAAAAACTTATTCGTGTGGAAATCGGAATCACACCGAAACATAATAATTTTTTTCATTCTGGAATGAAACCGAAAAATAATCTTTGAGGTTTCCACTTCAAGGGGAAAACTTGTTCAAAGTGAAACATACATAATTTTGACGAATTTCGAACTTCTGAACAGAAATTTGACGAATTGTGAAGAAACTTTAATCGTATAAGGTCTTAAATATTATTAACACAAAGATGTAGTGGTGCTACCAACGACTCGCTTGTAGTGGCGGCTGGCCTCGTACCTGAAAGTCGTACCGTGTAAGACTGCGTAGGTTGCCCCAAAGTAAACTTTAGGTCCCTTGTCTGCAGGTTTGAAATCCGATGAAGGCACATTACTGGTGCGTTGTTCATAAGCTTGCTTAGGAAAAGAGCGTGTTGGTTCATGTCATGGATGAAGAAACAATAAAACAATTAAAACAGGGACAACACAACCACATCTTTCAACAAGCAACAGACGAGTAAACTTTCCACAGCGAGCAGTCGACTATACCCAGGAGGGCAAGTGGGGAGAAGGGGAGACAAAAACGCGAAGTGAAAATCAGAGATTTTAGAAATTCAACCTGTTTTTGTCGGCAGGAGGGAAGGGTTTGACACGTTGTTTTTTGCGGTGTTCATGGCAAATGACTCCGATCTCCCTGCTGCTGTAAAAACGTGTCAAACCCTTCCCTCCTGCTGACGAAAACTGAGGTTGAATTTCTAAAATTAGAGATAAACCCACCTCTCTGATTTGCACTTTGCGTTTTTTATCTCCCCTTCTCCCCCCTTTCCCTCCTGTGTATAGTTGGCTGCTCGCTGTGGAAAGTTTACTCGTCTGCTGCTAGTTGAAAGTTGTGACTGTGTTGTCCCTGTTTTAATTGTTTTATTCTTTTTTCATCCATGGTTGTTCATAACTCTGGCTGTTTTTGAATGCAAGTTGCCCAATCTCCTCGTGTTGTGGCTGGTTGGGGAAAGGCGCGCACTGGAAGTGACACCGATTCGTGAGAGGCAACCCTGGATAGGCACTTGATCCATTATCGTCAGTATCCGCTTGCATATTAAAGCGACTAATATCTCCACTTGTTTTCTTATTTTTCTAAGAAGGAAAGCGTGAGGAACCAGCTATGCAAAATCAAATCTGGGTATTTTACAAGCCAAACCGACGAGAAGCATTTGGAACACCTAAGCAGATGACCGAGGATTAATTTGGACCACCTGGGGATCAGACGTGCAACAGAAAGCTTGATTACAAGACCTTCTCCGCAATAAGCCTTTGTCAAATTACGGGCCCCTGGCCGGGATTAGAATCCGCCACCTGGTGTCTGTAGGCTGGTGCCTTGCCTTGGAGCCACTGAGGTGCCAAAGAAACCGGCAGTGTAGTGAGCCTGATGCACGACCGGTCATTACCTGATCAGGTGTATCTTGGGGGGCCGGGGGACCTGCGAGCTTGGCTGGTTGCATGCTCCTTGGCCTTGAGCTCTGTCGGGTGCTGTACCTGCGTGCAGTGTTTTCTCTGCCCCACGGGCCATCCCACTGGATATAAACGCCCAGAGCAACTACAAACTTTCGTGAAGCAAGATGTCTTGCCTTGGCGACTTCGTCTGCACGCATCATCTTGCGTATTTCGTTGTCTCATGCCAGCATCTCATTTAGGGGTATTCAATCGCATTGCTTCCAGTTTGCAAAGAGGTAACAATTCCTGATGCATACCAGACCGCCTCAAGTCTTGTCGCTAAACCGTCCAACCAACTCAAGGCTTGTTTCATAAATCATAGTAAATAACGAGAAGTATCCTAAGAACCTGGTACCGAGAAGAAAGTAGTGTTTATGGCACAAAATGAAATGTGCAGCGTTTTTAGTCAACTTTGTAGCAGTTTCAGGTTTTTTCCAGATGAGCCCTTAAAAACTTTATTTTAAATTGTGGTATTTGATCTTGTACCTTGAGATTCAAAAACCTAAATTTGAATTATTCGAACATGAATAGCAAAGAAATTCTAAATTTTCAAACTGTTCATACTCAATCTGTAAAGAGAGTTGAAATCTTGAAACTTGAACTTTCAGAAACTTTACATTATCAAACTTTTCAAATTCGAAACACAGCAGGGTTTGAAATTTGCAATCTTTTCAAATTCAAACCTTAACTCCTGCAAACTCGGCAGGTTTGCGACATCCCTAGTTACGACTTTATCTAGTCAGCTTGTTGGGCTAAATGGTTGTAGAAGTTGCGACAGTAGTTTTTGCGTCTGCTGCTAAGTATCCAACGTCTGAAAATAGCTAATGACACAGCGCCGTCTGAAACCACCACGCTGCAGTGACGTTATTGAGTAGCAATCGTCTCTCAGAATAAAGTAGTGGGGAACACATTTGCCTGGACAGCAAATTCGCATGTCTAGACATTGTAGAGTCAGCACAGAATGAAACCATCGTCACAGGCTGCTCCACTGGAGGGCCCCTGAGAACTAATGAAAATGTGCCTTGGAGCGAGGGTGCAGGTCCTACTAAGATGTGCTCGACCCTCGCGCGGCGTATCTGGGACTTCCGCGTTTTGCCGGTGGTCGAGGGTCGAGCACAGCTTAGTAGGACACGCAGCCTGGCACCTCGGTGCATTTTCATTAGTTCTCAGGGGCCCTCCAGGTGGAGCAGCCTGTGACGATGGCCACGCGTTGCGGCGTTCGGGTTTCATTCCGTGCTGACTGTACATATGCTCAATGGCGCCATAAATTATACATCTGTCGTATTACCTACATCCGGACCGCACTCATTGTTATACATTTCTAAATGGTGTTTTTCGTGCACATTCACCCCTGCGAGAGGTTCATTCTCCGGTCTCAGACAACTGAAGGAAGTTCTGTGCCTTTCTCGCTTTGTGCTGCTGGGTAGCCTCTGAAAAAGAATTGCCCTAGCACAGCTAGGTGTATAGTGCTTTATTATAGACATTCAGGAGAGCAACCAGAATTTAAGTCACCTCACTTAGACATGGTACAGGCTGAAACGCGGGTTTGCTTTGCAGAATTGTTATTTTCTAAAAAAATAAAAAAAATCAGATTATGGTTGTAATGCGTGTGTTATACCTTGTCACTGCCGACATAAAAAACATGGTTTGCTTTTGCAATGCAAACTATAGAGATCGACGTAGGTAGATTGCCCCATTTTGTCTGAACTTGCAACCATGCACACATCACGTCTTGGTCAACGCAGGGCAAGGGAAGAGAGTTGAGATGCAAAGCATTGTAAAGACAATGTTGCATTGCTTTCTTTTTTTTTAGTCTCCATGTGTAGAATTGTGTGGCAGGTAGACTAGTTTGTCTGACTGTTCAATTTTTTGGCTAAGGTATTTATACTCTTGTCATACCAGCTGCCATGGCGATGAGCTACTTTTCGACGGGAATATGCACATCTGAAAGAGACCTGGCCCGACGAGCATCACAGTTACAACATTGCTGCCACAGTACATCTAGATACAATAGTTAACGGCTTATTCAAGTTACCAAGTGGTGACAAGGGAATCTCGTGGCCACCTTCAGCAGGTAGGTTTGTCAACAAGGTGGCAGATTTCACTCTTTGTTCAATTCCTATGGTGCTGTTACTGCCATTCAATGAAATGGAATGAGGAAAGAGGTACTCCAAAAGCCTTGAATCAATGTTTTTTCAGCACTCAATTTTGATGAACCTAAATACTGGGGACATCAAGCGTCACACGAAAATTCCAAACAATATTTGGTTTATAGAAAACCATGTTGCTAGTTGCGAATTAGTTTTCTCAATTTAATGTGCGGGTTATTGCAGAACCGCCACGCACTTTAACAGAAATTAAACGCAAGCATGATGTATTGCTTTGTCATTTAATGGTATCACCTATCGCGATCCCACACCTTCGTTTCGGGTGCTACGTATGTGTCGTCATGGATAAAGGTTTTATGGCTATTTAGTTCCGTTGTTTGTAGCTCATGAGAGAATTAAATGTATCTCATTTCCTGACCTGGCCTATGTACAGTCGCAGAACTGGTATACTCCGCTCACCCCTAAGCTGACGGTGCATTGGAAGCTACGTGCTTGCTGGACCAGTTGTACGCCCATCATTTGCCATCTGATCACACTCCCCCGCCTACATCCATGCGCCAGGAGCAGGTTCCGGTGACGAGAGGAAGGCGGTTAATAGGTCCAGTGAATGTGTAGCTCCCACAGGCACTGTCACCTTGGTGGTGAACAGAGCATAGGAAACAGCTCATGGCATTGGCACTAAATGACAGAGAGCAGGTTTATATGGTTTGTAGGCTTATATGAGGCCTCTTATTGAGTGCCACATTGCAGACCTGTGGCCAGAATCAAAACATTTAAAATGGAACCAGCAATAACTAACTGGATTGATTCCCACCTAACAAACTGAAGTCAAAGAGTGGAAAGCAGCGGTAATGTTGCAAACCCTCTGCCAGCATATTCAGCTGTAGCTCACAGTTCTGCTTTGGGGTCAGTCTTGACATATATAAATGACATACTACACAGCACGCCCCCAGAAATACAGGTCGGGCTCTGGGGACGATTGTATTATTTACTCACTGATGAGCACCTTGAATCATTAAATAAGTATGCTAACCACATAAAGGAATTCTGTGTAATATTTTCAAGGTGTCAAAGTCTATCATATAGACTTACCAGGTTTTTATTTAGCAAAGTTTACTGCAAGGTAAATATCACATCAGCATTCACCAAGTTTCCTTTTCTTTCATATATATATATATTTTTCTAATTCATACTTTGTTGTCCACCTTTCACCCTGGAATAGTGCTTTTACCCTTAAAGGAATAGTGAACAGAAATTTCGAGCTCACAAAACAAGGGTGGACGGATAGGCGGGACGCTGCAAAACCCCAAAACAACACTCATACAGCGATATCTCTAACGGATCGCTATATTTTTGGAAAAGAAGTGTGCGAGTGAACACGGCCGATGAGACAAGTCACGTCACGATTCCCATTCCCTTTCCTTCTCGCTACGTCCCTTCGAGCTAATGAACTGAAGCGAGAAGGAGAGAGGCGATGCCGCTTCCCCTCATTCTGCAATTCTGCCGGAGGACAACGACCTCAAAGACCGTCACAGATGGCCTGGCCATCTGTTTGAGATACTGATGTACGAGTCATGTCTTGGAGTTCCTAGCGTTTTGTTCAACGCTCCTGCATCCTTATTTTGTGAAATCCGAATTTCGGTTCGGTATCCCTTTAATGGGGAACTAAAGTGTGTTTTGAAAGTCTCGTTCTATGGTCATACCTAAATCTACATGCACTAATCATCCTAAAAAAATAGAAATTACATTCATTTGCAGCAAATTCGTATCTTATGAAAGTGATCAAAGTTCCAGACACTTACCATCGTCAGAGAATAACAGATGGCGCTACCGAACCTTGCTGAATATGGTCGAACGACGGACGGTGCCTGTCAGCCACTCGCGAGCGATGGGTTCCTGCGTGGACGAGCACGACTGGTCGGTAGCTTGTCCACGGTGGACTCAATTGCGCGCGAGTGGCCGACACGTGCCGTCCGTTGTTTGACCATATTCACCAAGGTTCGGTAGCGCCATCTGTTATTCTGCGCTGACGCTAAGTCTCGAGAATTTCGATCAATTGTTTTAGTATGCAAATCAACCACAGATGAATGTAATTTTTTTTTAGGATGGTTAGTGCTTGTAGATTGAGTTATAACAATAATACGAGGATCTCAAAAAGCACTTTAGTGCCCCTTTAAGACATGGCTGCGCTGCGGCCAAGCGACATAAGCAGAATTGCAATGCCTACTCCACGGGTGTAGCTTCTCGGCAGTGCACCAGTGCATGGTGTGAGAAGCGCACTCAATGGAAATAATTAGACTGCCCGAACATACCACATACAATGAGAGATATCACGAAACATCCGAGAACTGAGACATGTTCGGTGTGTAAATCGAATCAAATCGCACATTATTCTAAGCAATAACCAGAAGTTCTGAACGATTTGCGGAATGTTGCAGGAACAGTCAAGCAGTACTGCGACGCCTGAACTATTAGTTTCAGTAGTTATAGACGAAAACTTCCTTATGGTGTAGTGTAGGCATAAATTCATTACATTTTGGTGAAATGTCGCTTTGGCGGAGCATGCACGTCAATGCTTTTCCCCTTGGAAGGCATTCTTGCACATTCCGATCCAAATTTCCCATCTTCAACTTTGCTCCTTAGGTAGCATGCAGCAGGACTTCAAGAGATAACTTGCTGGTTCGGAAGTAACTTTGTGGCTAACTTAAAGAACCCCTGAAAAGAAAAAGAAAATGTTTTTTTTAAGCAGTCTGGTTGGGACACATGTGTTAAAAAAGAAATTTTACGGAGCAATATTGATTGCGAGAGATTTAATAGAAATTGTTCGCGAAGTCCGTGACGTCACGGGTCATTCCAAAATGACCATCTCGGTCGTAAAGGCGAAGGCGATCGACCTTTCTTCCACGCTCCTGAAATGCCAAGAGAGAAAACAAGTGGTAAGGACGTGACTGCCGACTAAATCGGACATGACTGCCGACTAAATCGCGTCTCGCGCCGTCAATATTGCTCTAAAAAATATTTTTTTCACATAAATTTTTTTTTTTTTGACAAGTGTGTTTCAACTAGATTCTTAAAAAAATTTGTTTTTTCTTCTCAGGGGCCCTTTAGTAGGGCGAGTCCCCCACTCCCATTCAATGGATAGAATTGGGACGCACCCAGAACAAGCATAGCGACCTACAATCTGTCGTGCATACAGCATGTTTCATATCTCCATGTTTGAATTTCCTTTTCTGCACATTGGTTCAAGAGTGGCTTGGATTGACTGCTTGGTCTTTATTTCCCCATCAGGCAGGCAGTCTACACTACTTCAAGCATCTGCAATGCTACACACTTGAGGGAACGTGCCAAAGGCCTGGTTGATGGGCAGGATCGGGCTGCTCCATAGAGTTCTATGCAATAGACCTCTGAGAAGCAAGCGTCTGCATGATCAAGTCTGGCTTCTTGGCAGATGATTGCCTGCAACACTGGTGTTCATCAACTTATGTGGTGACTGTCGAGAAATATTTCTCGGATGCAAGACCCCGAACTGCACCTGGAACTCTGACGTAGCTTGTGCATGCTCATTTGATTAGCTTCTGAAGACTGTGCCTAAAAGAACTGCTGGAGAATGGCGGTTGAGATGAAGGCGTTACAAGATGCGTCATACGAGCCACCATGTACTTGTGCTGAATGTCTCGATCCCGGTGTGGCTCGTTCTAGAAGTTCAAGCAGAGGGGGGAAAATGTTGCTTTTGTGCCAACCTCCCAACTTGGAGTTCTTTGAGTCTCCCTCGACTGACATGCTAGTGAGCCGCAGCAGAACAGGCATCTGCGGTGCCCGCGTTCCACTGCTGTAACACTGCCAGGATTGAGGCCAGGGGTTCATCCATGATTGTCTATCTGGGAAGGTGTTGCTAATTCTGGGAAAGGCCTCGCGAGGGATGTATAGCATAGATTTGTGTACTTTGGGTAGAAAATTCTTATAGCGTTGTCCCACTAGAGCGACAAACGCCGATTTTCGTCCGGCGACAGCACAAAGTTTTGTCGCTGATGCTGTTCCACTGCAACGACCAACATCTGCTACAAGCGCCGACAAACCATCAACGACGGACGAGTTGTTGTCTGTTGTTCAACTTGAAGCGCAGCAAGCAGTCCCACTGAGGAACATCTCTTGGAGACAAACTTAGTTTTCTTACCCGCTTGTGCCTTCAGTTGCCGTCTTCCCCACCCTCCCATTCCTCCCGTGACTCAGTCCTTGGCGGCCACTGATCGTTCCTGCTCCCGCAGTTTCGATTCCTGGATTGCTCGTAGTGGTCGCGGGCACGGCTTGCTTGCTAGATGTCGTGTTGCAAAAGGGAATTTGCTGTGGCTGGTTTTGCTCGCGAAAACCTGGTGCGCGAGTTGGTCCTTCAAGATGCCGAAGTCTACGCCCCTGCATCAGGATGGATACACCCATGTGCGAGGACTGACCAAAGTAAGACCGCTCACCACGAAGTAGGACACGACGTTCCACCAGTTCTGCGGCAAGCCATTCCGGCAAAACGAGAGACTTGTCATCCGTTCTGCGATTGTCCCACATAAAACTACCCCCGTATTGTCCCCCATAAAACGCCTCCCCTTGATCATTCGGATATGAAGTTAAAAACATCCTCAAATCGACGTGAAATTCCGTGGCACTCGCCTGGAATGCTTCGAACGACCCAAAAAAAGGAACGATTCAGGAATTCTAGTTCGGAAAAAGTTGGGTGTCGATTGTCACGACTGTTTTCGGAAAGTCGCCAACGGCAAATGAAGGCAAGCGGAAGCTTTAAAGGGATACTTCAACGAAATTTGAAATATTCCCGTCGTGTTCAAAAATAGGTTGAATATGATCCACAATATCCGTGAATGACAATCGCACGTTTGTATTTTCAGCCTGGTGGCTGCATTTTTCGTTATAAACGGCCCACTCTGGCAAGCGCTCGGAGAAGGCCCAGCGGAGACCACGTGACATTCAACGCAATCGTGACATAGGTCATCTCAAGACGAGCAAAGCTACGGCTAGGCTGCCGTCGAGAGGATGGCCTAGTTGTTCCAGCCACCGAAGCGGCTGCTTTTGTACAAATTTTGAGTGACGGGTTAATCTTCTATAATCTTGTAGGGGGACAATAGCGACTTCTGTGACACACATAAGGCATTCTCGGGAAGAGTGGAGTTCCCCCTGCCCCTCTTCTCTCGTCGTGGCCGGAGGCGAGACAACCTCCGTCACTAGTTGCCAAGGTTGCTAGACGGGCATTACAAGTGAGGCGTTAGCGACAACCACCAGGTGCTCTTTGCTAATCGTTTAATTCGTTTTAAAATTCCTTTTCGTGATTTTTTTAACAAGGTATTGGTATGTTCGATTTGATGGTGCTTTTTTGAACACATATAGACCAAAAAATGAGCGCCGAAATTTCGTTGTAGTATCCCTTTAAACAAGAAATAAAGTAATCGTCTCCACTTTCACCGTGTTTGTCGGCGCGTTTGACGCCCAAAAAGCAAAACAAGAAAACCGCGTCGCCATACTCTGTTTGTCTGTATTTTGAAGTGCTGTTGACAACTCTAGTCCCACTAGGAAAGAAGTTTCCTTGTCCCCGTGTTCTGCGCCGTGTCTGCCAGCTGGGACAGCTGACTCCGACAAACAGGCTGTTTGTCGGTGTTGTATGTCGCTCATTGTCGTCTGTTGCTGTCGTTTGTCGCTCTAGTGAGACGCGGCTATTAGGGACTCGGCCTGGGGCATGTTAGGGGTGTGTGCGTATAAGTCGCTGGTCGTGAGAACCAGCAGCATTGCATTCGTTGTGCTCAGTGTCCTGGATTGTCTGGATCTGCCTGTAATTTATGGGACCTTTAGAACTTCAGCATTACACAGTGATGACATCAGCAGCTGGAAATTGATGGGACCGGAATAAAAATGACGAAACTAGATTGTAGCTGGAGTCTATCACTAGCATGGAGAAGCTCTCAATAGCATGGACTTTGGATTCACACAAGAATGTCCCGTGGGTAACAGGATTTAATGCACAAGTAATTCTGAAGATGGCTTTAATGCTTTCGTTCTAATTCCCATGGACCTGCACAGGCTGAAAGGGCAGGTGACATTTCAGGTAACTGAACAGGTCACATACCTATGTATCAAGTGCAGAGAAGGGAACAGTGAACAAAAAGGCGCCAGGAAAAGGCCCCTATCTATTGAAACCGAGTTCTGTATGGGTTTTTATTCTCTGCTCCTTGGGGTTTAAAAGACGTATTGGAGCAGTCCAAGCTCACCTCCAGTGCTGATTAAAATTGCACGACGTGAAATCATGATAGGCGTAAGAAACAAACAGCTTGAAACCAATTCGCGTCCTTTTAATTTCACAAAACTTGGTATGCGCCAAATAGCCCAAAACTGGTACAAATCAAAGCAGTCTGTGCAATAAAACGTGAAAATACGGCAGAAAAAGTAAACACTTGCGGGGCGTAAAACCGCGGAAGTAAATCCGTTCATGGCAATCTTGTTCAGCGACAAACAAGTGTTCATTCAGCTGTGAAGCACTGAAGCGGATATAAAATCTGCACAGCGTTTCAGAGCAAGAAAAACAGCGAATTGAGCAGTACGATTGACAGCGTTGCGGGCGCTACGCGGGCGCGTAGGAAGGCGACAAGGCTTACATTGACAAGAGCCACACGGAAAACGTTGACACCAGCCACACACGCTGTACAGGGCTATCGTTCTCGCTTCTTGAATTACGGTTGAAAAGCACTGCGCATTAGCACTGCAAGCACTCCACGTGTACACGGTTTCAATTACGGAACAGAGCAGCGAGGCCTACTTCATTCGAGCTTGGGTAGAGAATCGCCGAGGTTGGAGCAGTCGAACTGTGGACATCGGCATGCTCGAAACTTCTGCTACCGACTTTTATGCGCGTGATATGCGGAATAACTCAATGGATATGCACTGGCAGATGAAACAACGCGTCCACTAAGTCACCACGGACCACGGCACTAAAATATCCGCCGGAGTGTAGCAGACGCTCCTGCCGGCGACCGGCGCCGTATGTGCGTCGCCGTCGATATTTTGTGCGGCGGTAATCTGGCCAATCAGAGCACGCCGCTCCGCGGCAGATCTGGAATCGCCAGGTTTTGAAAATACGCGTGCGGGACGGTCGCGGACGACACCGAGTTTGTCCGTGACGATCTCGTGGTCGCCGCAGGTCGGGAACGGGTCAAAGTCAAACTGGGCAGCTTCCAACATATTTTAACAACAATCACTCTTATCGCTGCAGCGATCAGTGTCGAATACTCCGATGGAGCGCGCGACTGCCGTAGGCGTCATCGTCTCAAAACCGCGTGCTTGAAACGCTGAAGCGAAACGTGAAAGCTGAAGCTGAAGTATGCGAGTGCGTGCAGGGGGACGCCGCGCGCTGGGCGGATGACGTCGCCGACCGAACATGGCGGAGGTTTTGAATGGGGTGGATGCGAGCGTCCCTCGTATAAATCGATTTATCCACAATCGCGACCAAAGCGAGGCGAAAGGCATGGAGCGCGTGCTGGAGGCTGGGCGGCCCGGCGTTTGAAAGACGCGAGCACTGCCATCCTCATTTTGTCAGTGACTACAGTGACGTTCACACGAGACCATAAAACTAATGAAGCAAGGCGTAACGAAATTGACTTCCGGTAATGCATTTCTATGGATAAAAGCGAGTGCATTTTCTCCCTGCGCTCGATTATAAGAGCAAATATCACGAATAATTTCTACGTACTAGGCACATTGGAACAGTTGTCAGTCACGCAGACGAAATAATTGGTCAGTTACAACATTTTAATTCGAAATTCGCGACATTAAAAACGGTGTTAAAACCGCTTCGTACGTGTATTTATGTGCACTGCCGGACACTGTTAGCGCGAACACGGCGTCGACGTTTTCCAGCATGTGGGATATGCGCGCCAAACGAACGAACGACATGTGGAAAGCCAAGAGAGACCGCAAGAACTACGCAGTAACACTGGGTAAGTAACTCCTTGTGCTTGTAGACGATCAAAATAAGTTGGAAATCACGTAATGTAGTCCGATTTGCAATAAATAAGAACTGCTTTATTCTTTCTGCTCATTAATATGTGCGAAGATGCTTGTTCTGTGTTCAAATCATCACCCGCACGCTCCAAATCTTTGCAAATAGGGGGAAGCCAGAGGACAAGTGCACGATAAGAACTGCCCAACATAGGAAATAATAAGAAAACACACCTTTCGTAGCCCACGTACTTTATTCGTTACGTTTCGAACCTTTTTCTTTTTTTTTTTTTTTTTTTAACCACTCGTTAAGATGCACGACGGGGTCATTTTCATATAGTGAGAGGAAAGGCATACTAGCAATATATAAGCACCAACGGAATGCTGGCGAACTTTGAACACACTCTACATTCCTTTCGATCGTTATTTTACTTAGAATCGTCGCTCGTTTCTACATACCTGCCATGGAACAGAGGCTTGGGCCTGAAATATAGCGAAGTTTAGCATCGTTCAGTGGTAAAGGAAAAATGCTGTAACTAAAGCGATCACACTTTCACAATATTAATAAAGGTACATACTACCCGGTACAACCGAAATAACAAAAGTTATTCATGTCCTTTTCCGGCGACTAGACAAAATTCACGCGCGTTTTCCCATGGGAATACACAGGAAGACTGGAAAAGTAGACTCCATGCTGTCTGCTTCAATTTGCAACCGGAAGTCCCATAGACACTAGCGCCAGCTGAGCCTCTAGCGTTTATTGTAATAACTCTATGGTTTAAACCAACGTTACTAAAACACTCAGTTGTAATTAAAATAAGAACGCCGACTTGACATAACAGAAAAAACAACTTCATTAGACGTTTCGCCTCCCATGCGGGAGGCATCATCAGTAGTTACACAGCAAATGCAGGGTTCAACCTAAACTCAACGCTATTTATCACGAATGTCCGTGTAAGCTTCGTGGAGAGGGCCGCGGTTTTTGTTGCACACGGATGTGTCCCTGCGAAGAAACCACGATTCTAGAAGCTTTCGGGGCCCCCATCTGTCCTCTCTCGCCAAGGTCGTCGCGGCCGGAAAGTCGAAAGAATGCCCCATTGTCTGCGCATGGTCCACCAGTTCAGTCTTCAGTCGCGTCGCGTGGGATGCGTACGTGACGTCACGCTTGTGTTCTTTGAGTCTGGTCTCTCTCCTCCGTCCGGTTTCACCAATGTAGGACGCTGGGCAGTCACTGCAGGGGGTCTTGTAGATAACGCCTCTTTCGACGTTCGCCGGGGTTGGGTCCTTTGGTTTGGAAACGGAATTTCCAATAGTTCTGTATGGCTTGAAAACAGTTCGGATGCCAAGGGGCCTCAAAGCGCGACTAAGAGGTTCGGAGACTCCTTTGACATAGGGGATGCACACTACATTCTTATCTCTTTCCCTTTCGCACAGTTCCACATTTTGTTTCATTTTGTTTTTGACCTCGTCAACAAAACGCCTTGGGTAGTGACGTTTCACCAAAGCTTCCTGTAAATGAGTCATCTCATTTGCGCCATGGAGCTCATTATATGACACGGTATTTGATCTCTGTACAAACGATCGCACTACTGATTTCTTGTGTTGCACTGAGTGATGGAACAAAAAATAAAAAAAATTAAAATTTTTTGAATTTTTATATTATATTATCTAGAATCGTGGTTTCTTCGCAAGGACACATCCGTGTGCAACAAAAACCGCGGCCCTCTCCACGAAGCTTACACGGACATTCGTGATAAATAGCGTTGAGTTTAGGTTGAACCCTGCATTTGCTGTGTAACTACTGATGATGCCTCCCGCATGGGAGGCGAAACGTCTAATGAAGTTGTTTTTTCTGTTATGTCAAGTCGGCGTTCTTATTTTAATTATGACGTCTCCCGGCTTTTGGAGTATTTTTGCAATTAACAGTCAGTTGGGAAACTCCCATAGAGAAAGCTTCCAAAAAGTGGCCCCAAACTGTCTCCGAGCACCGAGCTAATGACGAACACAACGCTACCATTTCTCCCGCAGCGGCCTCTCGAGGAACTGCACGTGACTTCCATTTTGGCTCTAAGAACAGATACAGCGGTAGAGGTTACAGGGGTGCCACCCCCGTCTCCCCGGCGGACTCGCCGCGTTCAGCTATCGACGTTAAAATGCACCTAGGTCAGGACGCGCTACCTGAAAGGCCCGCTGAGGCATGGTTGTATAAAAACAATATTAATTGTTCCGCAACACCTTGCGAACTAAAGATGATAAAAACATCACGCGCCCATCATTTGGTACTAAACTCCAATAAATTTCATACAAAAAGAGTCTTTTTCGTTTGTTTTTACGCAAAAACAGGCTTTCAAAAAGCTCGAGGTGACCATAGTACAGACAAACGAAAAAGAGTGGCGCTGTTGTCGCATTTAGCTCGGTCTCGGTGGACGCCAGCGGCCCAGGTTTCGACGGCGAGTTTCCCAACTGAGTGTTTTAGTAACGTTGGTTTAAACCCTCTATTCCAGAAACTGATTAAGGAGGAATGCACTTCTTCCGTATTTTGTTCTAAAAAATAATCACTATAAAAAATAAAAAAAAAAAATAAAAAAAACGGCTCGAGGTTTTTTATACCGAGCAGTATATGAAGGTTATCGTGCGAGCACGGTGAAAGCGATTATCGCTCGGACAGATACTTACGAAACGGGTGATAGGTGTAGAAAAAAACAAACAAAAAAAACAACAAAAAAACGTAAGAATGAAGTGGGGGAGGTTTCGTATTAGGGGTACTGATGGGCGATAAAGGAATCGTCAAACGCGCTTTAGTAGAGTATTATAAAAATATTTGCAGTTACCGTACACCTACAAATATGGTTGCCAAAGGTTCTATTCGCCTTTATTACTGAGATTGGCAGCCGATTTAAACGAACATGGTTAGAACAACCCACCCTGTTATTAGAAGACAATTGATAATTTGAAGCCAGGCAAGGCTCTAAGACAAGACGGTATGGACTGTGAGTTTTACAAAGCGTATTAAGGAGAATTTTTTTTTCCCACTGCGTATTTAGTGGAACATACATATTTAATACCCCGTCATTTTTGTGCATTCAGGGTTCTTCTACTTAAGTGAGGACCTCTCAAATCTTAATTTTGTTGGATAATACAGTCGGATCACACTAATTTAGACTATAAGATACTAATGAAGGTTTTACCGGAGCGTTTGCAGTCATAAAGATTATCGCCGACCCCCCACCAGATGTGTGGAATAAATGGGAGGATCATTGTAACAAATAGCCACGTATTGGAGCATTCTGGAGTATTGTGACTTTTGTGCAAAGATCTACAACGCTACAAGTCCACCTAGAAAAAAAAAAAGCGTTACGGCGTGTCGCACGATTTTTTTTTTTTTTTTTAATAAGACATGTTAATTTGGGGTCTGTTTAGTGCGACGGCGACGGCATACGAAAACTGCACCACTATAGTCTTGTTGTAAAAAAGTGTGTAAGCGAACGTATTCGCTTTTTCTCTTCGGTGCGACAAGGTTGTCCACTTTCGGCTTGCTTTTCGTGGTTTTTCTTGAACCGTTTTGTCCAAGAATTATTTAGAATGGTTTTTTTCGTGGGTTTAAGATGGAAGCTACTGAGATGCGTATTGTAGCACAGGCGGACTACGTGGCGATTTATTCGCGTAGATTCCGAGAGCGCCGAAAAAGCCCTGGAGCTTCCACAGATGTTCTGCGAAAATACGAGTAGCTCCGCCAACTGGGAGAAATGTTTGAGCCTGGCACGGCTGTTTTTAAACGTGTTGTATGGACTGAGTCGCTGCCCCCGTTATCTTGGAGTTCGCCTGGAACACTACGGCAACACTGATGACTACTGGTGCGATCAGGTTGAAGTCTTGCGCTCTAAAGTGACCAAGTTGGGAGGTTATGAGATCTCTATCTTTGCACGAGCATTGGCTTGCATTGCCTTTCTTGCCGCAAATCTGCGGTATATTTTGCAGGTGCTAATTGCTCACGAACAAAAACATAACAGGTATGCGCCATGCTTTTGCAGTTTTTATTTCCCGCTCGGTTTGGGAACGCACGAGTCGTACAAAACCTGTTTCGTATAGTGAAGACGGGGGAAAGGGGGGGGGGGGGGGGATGGGCCAACTTGTCAATACGCCTCGCAAGTGGGCTTATTTTCGTCTTCTGCGCATGAGAAAGGAAGTAGCGGTGACGTCAGAACGCCGAGCCCTGATTGGCTGATCGCGACCCCCTATCTGAGCGTCGTCTGCTCCTTTGGAACGTCGTCTGCGTATGTCTTAGCTTTCCTGCGACTTTCGGAGCGAGCTCGACTTCGCCTTTCATCGAGGGCAGACGAAATAACTCGAGCGGTACGTTGTTTTTGTCTAACAACTAGCAGACGCGCATCAAGGAGGGAAGTCAAAGGACTCACTGGCGAGGTGTCCCGAGGCACCGAGGTTTGTTTGCTAAGAACCGAGACTGAGGGTGGTTAGTGTCCGCAAGTTCCCTCCCAAATACTTTTTCCCTCCTTTCGTGTGAGGCGAGACTCCTCACCCTTTAACGGCGTCAGCGGGTTGGTGCGGTTAACGTCGTCTGCTTTACGTCTGCTAGTCAAAGCGATGGCTGCTTTACCTTTCCTACGTCTGTCGGAGATTCACCGCTTCTTCACCGGCGAGAGTCACCGTTGCCTCGGGAAACAAGGAGATGACAAGAGGAAGAAATTGACCTCTAATCTAAAATTGAGGTCAGCGATAAAAGTATAATACGGGAAGGGTTCACAAGGGTCCCGCGGGCATATTCCATTCAGCACGCCAGCCGGTCGTGGTCAGACGGTCGCCGAGTCGCGGAGTGCCTGCTAGGCCTAACTGCCCAGCTCGTTTGGTCGCGTTCGGTGGAATCGTGGCCGTTGGAACCTTTCCCGGGTGTTTGTGGATCTAGCGTTCTTGTTCGTCGTGGTCTGTTTCAAGTAATTTTTACTTTTTTCTTGCTGCTTGAAGTCGGGACGCGTGAGAAGCGCACGTAGAAAAATAAACGTCCGTGGGTCGTCGCGACCGCGATGCTGTCGGCCATGCTGATTTGATCGTATGAAGTGCGTAAAAGAGCTTCGGAGCTGTCGCAGGATTTCGTCGTAACCTGCGCAAAACTTACGAAAATTTCGTTTCGTGAATACGAATTTGTTCTTAAGTTTTGTCTTACGCAAATTATTGGCGTAAGATCGTTTCGTGAATCTGGGCTCTGCACTTCCGGAAGTCGCAGGAGAGGTAAGACAGACGCAGACGACGTTGCAAAGGAGCAGACGACGCTCGGATAGGGGGTCGCGATCAGCCAATCAGGGCTTGGCGTTCTGACGTCACCGCTACCCCCTGCGCAAGAAGCAGACGAACTTTCCCTCCGCATAGACTAATTTTCTCCGAGACCTAAGATATCCATTTTTACAAACCGTTATTCAAGTAAGATTGCGTGGTGCACTTCCCGAGTTTATTGTTTCGTCAAGCGAGGACGTGGAGGTGTCTATGAAATAAGTTGTTGGTGCTTATTTGTTTTTTGTCAGGCGTTGCTCACACGAATGTTTATCTGGTGTGTGGCGCAAGCGGTTAACGAAGGTAAAACATATAAAATAGCGCAACACAAAGACAAGGACAAGAAGTATACAGGACAGGCGCCTGTCCTGTATACCTCTTGTCCTTGTCTTTCTGTTGCGCTATTTTATATGTTTTACTAAGATGAACCAACTAGCCCAACAACGTGCCCTACTAAAGATTAACGAAGGATTTGATTTGTTTTCTAAAATTCCTTTCCATCTCTTTTTTTTTTTGTACAGTCCAAATATAAGGTAGGATATCATAAAGCGAGTCAAGCGAATGGTGGTAACACGAAGACTATTTTTTTTTTGTGAAGTTGCATGATTAAACAATTCTGGTTAAAGCCTGCAAGTTGGAAAACGTATCCCATGCAGTAGCTTGGTCTACCTGCCCACTGTAAAAAAAAATAATAAAAAGCAGGAAACGTTTGACTACGGTTTCCTAGGCTTTTGAGATGCGGTTGTTTTGGGACTTCCTGCAATGGACCCCCAAAAAAACTTCCCCTTAACGCCCCATGGCGTAAGATTTTGAGCGGCCTAAAGGGAAAACGACGTTCCCTACGACATGATCTTACTGGTGCGACTGCACAGTATTAGTGGGTGTCGCAGGGCTGTACGCCACGCGGATATCAATATTCGCCCGTACAAACTAAGTATTTTGTTGAGCACATGTTCTTTCTTTAGGAAATGTTTAAGGACCAGCCCCTACACGTGAGTGGCTGCCACTACCTTAGGTGTTGTCTACCCTCGAAAACTTGTAACACGTTCGACAACAGCCAATAATGCTGGTGTCATTTTGGTGTTTTTTATCGATTATGCCTCCTCGCATTGTCATCGTCACAGAAAAAAAAAAAAAAAATCCGCGTGCGTTGTTGGGTTGGCAGTGTATGCTGTTGTCACGCAGAGGAATCCCGCTCAGCCCGGATCCTTATTTTACAGCGAAGCTGTATACCTCTACCAGCCAAGGAAATTTTCGCGCCATCGACGTTGTAAACAAGAAACTCCCGGCGAACCTTCGAAATCAAGCATGCAGAATACAGCTCAGCATCCGTTTAAAAAAACAACAAAGAAAACCACTAAAAACCACATGATGGACGATAAGGCGCGTGTGAGGCGTGGGAGGAACACCCTCCCACGCCTTGAGGTAAAGATTAGGTTTGCAGCTGCCTCGAAAGGGGTTGACGTCATTCGAAGCCCTTGTGTGAAGTGCAAACCGCATAATGGGTGATAACGGCGCCTGTGAACAATGCGAAGCACGTTCCTTCTCCCCGCGTGTGTTTTCCTGTCGGCGTTCTCACGGAAAAAAAGAATTCAGAAGATTGAAGCGAAAAGTACAAACACCACGCATACAGCATACAGCACAACATTCGTTTCAATAAAGAATAAGCAGCCCCCCCCCCCCCCCAAGAAAAAAAAGAAAGGAAAAAAACAACAACTAGCATCCTTACCATATAAGGAATAATAAGGAGCTCCTGAAAGCAATGCACGCATACGTTTTCGGTGAAGATTACTGTTGTCCAAGCTGCCCCGGCAACGGCAGCTTGCGACGTGGGGAGTGACGTCACTAGCCTTACCCCCCCGCCCGCCTATATCCCGTTTTGCCTTACGCCGGACGCAGCGGATGCTACGAGCTATCTTAGCCAATCCCGCTCTGTGGACGTGGCCCGTGATACGCTTTCCGCGCGTCGCTGTGCCCTAAGGTCACGTGACACTCATACGGCCTCCGGTTGGCTCCGATGGCTCGTATGAAACGGAGTATAGCAACTGATTTCATTGTTGCTGCAGCACCGCTATGAATAGGCCACGCATAGTTAAGACTCCCGAGGAGCAGCAAAGAGAAAAGAAACGGCAATACGACCAGCGGCGGCGTGCTGCGACCGGCGGCGGCATTTCGTATACCGCAGTAGGCAGTCGTTGCAGGTGACACCGCAGCTTGGCTAACCAACCACCTTCACAGCGCGGATCGGAGCCCCAACTTTCTATTCTGTACTGTTCTAAAAAGTCCCAGCCCTGAACGTGCTTGAAAGTGTTCTTAATCGGAACAGCCCCTGAACGAGCCCCGTCTATGAAAGAAGCGGCAGCGCGCTGCTTCGGGTCAGTCACCCTCCCGTGGCCGACGCAAGTCGCGTCGCACCTTTCTCTTTGTAGGCGCAGGTTTGCCTCATTAAACGCTTATTTTTCGTCCTAAATTCATGTGCTCTTTTTATTGATGACAACATTGCACCAGGCGGGAAGTGCCTGAAATACATAAACTGACTTTCCATCTTTACTTACGTCCTGTGCAGAATCAACCACTAATAACAGCATGCGTTTTGTGCCCTACACTCACTCACAACCACACTTGTGCCCGTTACTCCAAAAAAAGTAATTAGTTACAATAAATTGGCCTAAAAAGTAGCATATTACCGTAACAAATTACTCCCCGTAAAAAGTAATTGATTAACTACATTGTTGCTTTACTCGACTACTTTTGCGATACACAATTGTCGGTGAATAGCAGGCTTCCACGTTTCTCACGCGTTTACAGCCGCCATACGCTGTCTCAACTGCAGTCTCCAAGTCAGCCACTGTTTATTCTCAGAAACCTCGGGCCTTGTTCTCTTTTCTTAAACGTTTGGTGGTCTAAAGAGCCGCACGCACAATCCGGTGACGAGAACCCCAGCATTCTCGTTTCTAAGAATATAAGTTCAGCTTCCAAGTCCCAAGCCGTTTTGGCTCCCCTACCAGCTTATTGCATGTCGAAAGTTACTGTTTAAAACTGACAGCAGGGCTGTTGCTACATTTTTTGTTCCCATGAACTGCTCCAATCGCACCCCTCAAGTTACAGCCTTAAGCATCCGCTAGTGCGAAGTGACAGAAGCCACATGGCTGGTTGGTCCAATCAGTATTTAGCTTTCACAGCTCTGTCAAAGATGAGTAGGGGTGAGGTCTCGTTAGAGTACGGTTTCTTAAGGAGCGCTTAGGTATTGCATACAAATGTTTTTTTTACGAAAGAGTTATACATAAAGGACAGATGTAGTGTCCGTGTTCACTCCTTTATGTGTAACTCATTAGAGCTTTTTCTGTGTTTGCGGGGTGGGCGTGTGTACCGCAGAAACACCGACAAGCAGAGGACAATTTCGTGTGATCACGACAAAAAAGAAAAAAAAAACGCTTATTGGATTTAGGGGGACAAATTGCAGAGGGATGGGGGGAGAGGAGGGCTGGGGTGGGGGAGGTACAGGAAAGGGGGGGGGGGGGGGGGGGTAGCGGACAGCTGGATCACGGTGACGCTGCCCACGGCCCTACTTGTCACGACCCCCACGCGTCTTATGGGCCATTAGTTTTCTGCTCTTTTGTGCACTCAAAGCAATCCGTTCGTTTTCCAAGGAGCCGAAGCCTGTTGCTTTCATATAAACAGTCGAATCCTCCCTGGTTGGCTGACCATACGAATTCAGAACCGGTCGCTGACTGGGTGCTCGTGCTTTCTGTAAATTGCTTTCCCTTTCCTCACCAGCATTTCTTTCGCTAACAAACCCTCATAAGTTGTGCTACCATGCTAAAAGCGCGAAGGCCATTGCATGGCCTTTCTTCCACCAGTCTATCTCTCCCCTTGACGTGGCAGAAGAATTGTAACGAATAATTTCAGTAATTCGTTACTAAAAGAGTAATAGGATTACATTACAAATTATTTTTCAAAAATGTAACGAATTACAAAATAAATGTAAAAGTAGTTACAAATAATCCAGTTACACGTAACGGATTATTTCCAAGTCTGCTCACAACACAGTTCAATACGAAGGTACCTTTATATCGCATTCAACGGAAACGGTAAGAATTATCGAAATGCGAAATTGTTCAGGAGTTCCGATGTTCTTCCTTTGATTGCCACGAAGTGGTAAGGGAGAATGATAGTTATCCTTATGTTGCAATCGCAGGACAATCATTATCTCATCCTTTATGTTAGTTTTGTTGTTTTTTTCACTCGGCACACACTTCGCTTTGGCGGGAATTTGCACACGGCGTGAAAGTTCAAAATGAATACGCCATGTGGGGACAGGTAAGTGAACTAGAAGCGCGTTACAACTTCCTGGCCATGGTTTTTGTAGTCTTATATCTCACCAGTACTGGTAATAATTTAAAAACAAAACAAGTGAAGTGCTGTCTAAATTTTAAATATATTTTTCTATTGTTCCGTAGAATCTGAGCAACACTGTTAAGAAATCGAACGCCGCCGAAAGTTTAAAGTTGCGCAAAACCAGTCAAACTTTTATTAAGCCGATTGGAACGTGACATCCGTGCTTGGAATGCGGCATGTCAATGAGTACAAGGAGAAAACCGGCATTCGAACCACGGATGTTAAGGTGACTCGTGTTTGCAGACTGTCTTTCGTAGGATGGTATGAGCAGAATCGTCAAAACTTTGCGACGTCCTATAATTATGATTTATAGTGTCTCAGCCATAATAAATTATGCGCAAAGATTTTTCTAACCCCTTCATGAGTGATCACTTTGCCTGAAAATGCATTAAAAAAAAAACCTTACACCAAGATTACGAGAACACCGGCATTTTATTATCAATATTCCTTTTTTTTTTCTCACAATGGCGGATGCTTTCAGAAATATCAACTGCAGCAGTAAGGGGGTCTTTGCAGCACAACAAAAATTACACAAATTTTAAATTGTCTGAGTCTGACAACACTGAGAATTCAGAAACGACTCGCTTCAGAGAACCATGATCAGAAGCTACCTGAATTATGTGGTTATTGACAACCCGAAAAAAAAATATATATATACAGTACAAACTGCCAAACGTTTTCTTGTCGAACTAGTTACTTAACGTCCAACTATCTTCATAAAAACGAAAGCTGTCAAATATATTATCCACATGACCGCAGTATACGTAGAAAAAGAAAAGACAGCAAAAGTACAACCCTTTTTGTTGTCTTCGAACAGAACCCCGAAACGTTGAAATGCATTACACACTTTAACATTGCGAGGTTGTGTTCGATGCACAAACCTACCTCATTCCTGAAGAAACTTCAAAACACAGTGCGCTAAATCGCACAGCACAACGGAATAATTTTAAAGCACACACAATATGTTCCAGGAACACTTGCTTGAAATGAAAGCAAACAAATATTTAAAAGAGAAATTTAGAAAATATCCAATTTAACGGCGTATTTATGCCATAAACAAGTCATAGCGATGAACGCGAGTTAATAATACTAGTAGTCATCTGTAGAGATATGACGGACATTAATCTGCCGTGCACTAAATTACGAAGAAAACAAAAACAAAAGCCTTTCAACACAGAGCCAAGTGCGCTTTGTTAAAGAGCTTTTCTAGTCCTCGCTGTGGGTATCTCATCTTAATTTTGTATTTTAATTGTCATTGACTTAATATCATCCCTCAACACAAGATTCGTAGAAACATAAACCCAACTCAAAACGTAAACACCATACGGGCAGTAAATATATAGTACCTGAACATATAATTTTGTTCCGAAGCATGCCCTACTTACCAAGTGGTACCTTCTCAAAATGCATTTTAAAATAACCAGCAAAGCAATGCAGTATCGTTGATCACTTCATCGGAACACATTGGAAATCTGCACTGCCGGTCGTATCAATAACGAAGATAAAATGAGAGCGCATTATTTCCCAGCACAAAATACCAGACAGAACTTCACACAGCCGAGAAGGAACGCAACTTGAAGCGCGAGATACATGCGCGAAAAATCCATCCGATCCGACGTCCGATCCGGCAATACGGCTGCCTGATCCGAAACATTTGGTCACTTCAGACGTCGGATCGGCGATCCGACGTGCGTCCAACGCGCCAGATAGTTTCGCACGGCAGACGGATTGTCAGATGCGTCCAGCCAATGACAGCACAGCTAGCGTGAACGTCATGATGACGTACTGGGTCTGGCGGGGCGAATAAGAAAACGGGACGGGCGACGGGAAGCCGGACGCGTGGAGATCCCGCTGACCCATTCGTAATAGATGGCCCCGGCAGAGAATGCACGCGTCAGCGAGAACGAGCTCCTAACTTCGCTCGTGCAAGCTAAACCGTCAATCTGGGACCAGAGATCTATGAACGCGAACCTCCGCTGGAGTGCTTGGATCTCCTGGGCGGAGCCGAACGGAATGTCGTGTCGCATGGAAGGTCGGAAGCGTGTGTCTCAAACTGTCGCGTGCGGCAATTCGGAGCAGCGTTCGGACTGTCGGATCGGACGTCGGATCGGACGATTCTGCCGTCCATGTGTCTCGCGCTTAATACAGGGAACGAAGAAGGAACATAATTTAGCAGAGAGAACCTTTGATTTCCAATGTTCGATCCAAACACGGGAAAGAAAAAGTTATCTAGTAAATATACCGTATCGTTATCTTTCACGGTCTTCGTCCTACGAAGCCGGCTTCATCAGTAAACCAACATGAACAGCACGGGAGACGCTGCCAGTGCGTTCAGTGTGGAAACCTTCAGAATCAGTGTTATATTTATCGTACGTTTTTTTCCCCTTTTTATATTCATGTTACAAAAACCCAACCGCAAAAAAGGCTTCACAAAGTTAGATAGTAGTTTCAATGTTCAGGCAATATATCGAATCACTCAAGAGCGAGGCCTTTGTATAAGGAAGTATTTTTTTTTTTCCACCTTCCAGTTTACAACGCGAGCAGCCATGGTCCCGTTCAAACCGCAGCATTTTTCAAAGAGCAACTTGAAACGTCGTGACCACAACCCTCTATAGGGTTACATAAAAAAAAAAAAAAAGTAACGTGGTGTCATGCGAGTTTGCGGCAGGCAAACGTAGAACAAATTAGCACCAATGTCTACCGGCGAAACCCAGCGCCACGGCCACGCCCGGCAGCTCCGAAGTCCTTCCTCTCCTGACGCGTGTTCTGGGCGGCCACGGAGACACGCTGCCTCCCGTTGGACATACGCGGCGTCCTGTACACAGACGCTGCGCTGACAACTTGTCCGTGGTTCATCGGACAGTACCGAATGGTGTGCGCATTGTCGCCGCCCCTGTTGCCACACACGGGGCAGGTGTAGTTTCTCAGCACGGGGCACGTGACGGGTCCGTCCAGGCCTTGGCGGATGCTGTGGGACATGTAGAAGTCGCGTTGCTGACCGCTGGACCGGCAGTACGCGCACCCGTCGAAGCTAGGCGTGCGATTGCTGGAGAACCGGGCTTCGTGGCGGCTCTCCCACGGAATGGCCGGCCCCTCCGACTTCTTTTCGGGCCAACCTGCAAAACGTAGTCTTGAGAGCTCGGTTCCAAATTCTGCACGAATAGGTCGGAGTTACTCTCGCAGGTCACATGAAGTGGTAACACAGGGAGTGAGTCGCTGGACGCGAGTAGGTTTAAGGGGATACGGTCCATTCGTCACATGCGCACTCGTCACAGGACGATTGGTAAGAGGACGATTCGTCGCAGAGGAACAGTCGTCACAGGATGACTCGTCACGCGGGCAACCGGTCTCAAATGTTTTTTCGTCCACAAACAATGTAATGTTCTATTTGGTTTCGGCGGATAAAGTGGGTCACCTTTTACCTTAGCATGTCTTTCGCTTCTCAAGGGTGAAGAATTTGCAACAAACGTTTTAGCTGCTCGTTACGTCTCGAATATACAATGTATTGTTTTATTTGGTTTGGACGGATAAAGTGGGTCACCTCTTATCTTAGCATGTCTTTCGCTTCTCAGGGGGGAAGAATTTGCAACAAACGTTTTAGATTCTGGTTCCGTCCCGAACGGTGATTGCGGAGGCTTATATAAGAGCGACTATTTTTCAACTCATACTTCATTCGAAGAGATGGAGGTGATCGCCGCAGAGAGAGGTGGAGCTCTGCTGCTTCACGAGGGGTTCTCGTACACATGCAACAGAAAGGATGATGAGACTTCTTATTGGATTTGTCGCAAAAGAGGAGAATGCAAGGCAAAATTAATAAGTGATTTGGCTGCCAGTCGTATTATTGCCCGTTCAAGCGAGCATACGCACGCGGGGGACCCAAAGGAGATAAACCTGCTGCAGACTCGTGATATGATGAAAGGAAAAGCGGGTGAGTGCCTGAAACTCTTCTGCGTTCAATAACGTAAGGTTTTTTTTTTTTTCTAACCATTGGTTTATTTCACAGTGAGAAGTCGTGAAACTCCTCATCAGACTCTTTTGCACGCTGCGTCCACCGTGAGTGAGGACACCGCGACTCAAATGCCTCCACCTTCATACCTTCGGCGAACCATCAGGAAGCAAACACAGCGCATGACGTTCACTTACAGCATCCCGTCTGCAAGAGAAGATATCCTCATCCCCGAGGAGTTTAAGGTACTGTCCAAGACTAAATGATAGGGGTATTTTTCTTAATTCTCATATCTGATTGCAGGTCACGAGCACAGGCGAGTATTTTCTTCTGCACGACTAGCGGGGACGGCAACCAGGCGAGGCTTCTCATCTTCGCAACAGGAAGGAACATGGACTATTTGGCTCAGTCAAACGTCTGGTTGGTGGATGGTACTTTTAACTGACACCCCAGCTGTTTTATCAATTGTACACGGTGCACGCAATAGTTCATGGAGTGGTCGTGCCAATGGCCTACGGGTTGATGTCAAGCAAGAGTGAAGACACCTACACAAGGTGATCCCTCTTATGTTGAATCGATAGTTTTAGTGGTTGTAGTTAGAAACGTTACATGACATAATTTTTTTAAACTAAACCCTTTTTATTCCCTACGTTTGCTAGGTTTTTCGCAGCTCTACTCAATATCTTGGGTCCCCTGAGCGTTCAGGTCATCTACTCGGACTTCGAGATCGCGGCCTATAACCGTCATCAAACGCCTTTTACCTAACGCGAGGATCCAAGGATGTTTTTTTTTTCATCTAAGTCAGTCCGTTTACCGGAAGGTCTGTGCATCCGGTCTCCAAAGTAGATACAACACGGACGAGAACTTCGCGGTGCAGGTTAGTATTCTATATGTTTATGGGGGAATAATCAATCATTCACTGTTGTCTAATCCATATCGCATTGCACTTCCACCACTTCAATGTTTTAGAGATGAGAATGTTCCGAGCACTTTCCTTTCTTCCGGTTGGCGAGATACCTGAAGCCTTCCAGGATCTGCTAGAGGTCATCCCCGCGGAGACTATCCGTGTGGCTAACTATTTCGAGGACACGTATATAGGCTGGCCCCGCCGAAATGGCCTGTGTTCCTCGCTCTTTTCACCGGAAATGTGGTCTGTGAGGGAGTCAACAATAGCCGACATGCCTCGAACCAACAACAGCGTCGAGGCGTGGCACAGGGGACTGCTGGTAAGCTTTTCTTTTTAAATCTCGAGCGAGGCTGTGTTTAGAAGGTTATTAAGTTATAACGCATTTTACATATCACGCTCGACGAGGCTTTCTTTTTTCAGAGGAACGAGAGGAACGTAGGGTGCACAACATCAAACTTGTGCTTTTTTCTGGACTGCATCAAGAAGGAGCAGTCTTTCAGTGAGATGAAGATCGCACAGTCTGAAGGTGGCACGACGTTAACAAGGACGTCCAACAAGCACGCCGATTGCAACAGGCAGATCCAGTTCATCGTTGGACAGTACGACAGCACCCGACGCCTCAACACTCTCAAGGCATTGGCCAGGAGCATTACTTTCTAAATTCGTGTAATGATCAGAGCAATAAAGTCGCAATTCCAAGTTTAACTTTTTTTCACGTGTTATGTTTTAGCAAAGTGGTGCGAATATTTCATGGTATTTACGCATATACCGTATTATGATTGAGCTATGCAAATCGGCCCAACCTTATGCATAACGTACATATCCACACAAATTCATTTTCACAAAGGACCAGGCTGATTATTTTAGCTGCACGGTCAACAGGGAATCTGGTCAGTTCCTGAAATTTATATTTTACTATTGACCCCTGCCCGCTCAATGTGACCAGTGGCCCGCGTGAGAAGTCTTCCTGTGACGAATGTTCCTATGTGACGAATCGTCCTCTGACCAATCTTCCTGTGACAAGTGCGCATGTGACGAATCATCCTCATCCCGGTTTTAGAACGCAAAACCATTTCTTTGGAGTGGGATAGGGCCAATAGGTGACCGGCGTCTGAGCCGGAAGTTTCGTCATCCGAAGGAGGCACCACGTGACTTCACCCTTCCGGTTCGTCCGGTGCCGGTCGTGTGGTTCGTCCAACTGCATCGAGTCCTTCTAGGTGTGGTAGCCGTGGTGTATTCGCGGTGAAAATGGTTACAGCTCCGAGGTACGTTCTTCTATCGCAAGCCATCGAGAGCATACAAAGTTCCAGTTCCCGTGAAACAAAGCATGGAAGCAACGATAGGCCGTCGCTGTTAAGCGAGGGATGGAGCGAGGTGACCTGTGACAGACAAACGTCGGTGACCGTTTAGTGCGGCCAATATTGTTACAGGCCAGTACAACGTGTTCTCTCTTTCTTCAGGTAGCGGCCGCGGGAAATAACGACCTCTAACAGTCTTTTGGCACCCACCAAAAAGGTCTCGATTAATCCGCGAAGGGGTGAGCACTGCTTGTCGTACAAAGCATCCGCGAGTACGCGGGGTGCAATCTCGCAGGCAATCAGTTCATGGCATGACGTTTTGTCGACATACAGTGCCATCGCCAGGCCGTTTAATCGTTACATCGACAGCTCGGATTAACATTTTCTGTGATGAGCCGCCGCAGACTGTTCCCGCGAAGCGGCGTGAATGGGTCGCTTGCTATAACATAAACAAAGGACAGGTCAGCTTCTTGTAACATAAAGAAGCAAAAGTGGAGAGCACCTTCATATTGACTGATAATAAAGCGGTAGTACGAGCATGCATAGCTCATAACAAAATCGGCGCTCGTTTGTGCATGCTTTCTTAATCGACATCATTAAAAAAAACGTGTGGGATTCGGGGGGGGGGGGGGGGGGGGTATGGTAGTTCACGGGGGACAACTTAGTTGAAGTACCAAAAACGCGTGAGTGTTAAAAAGCAAGAATTGTCACGTAGTCAGATGTCGTTGAAACTAACTTTTGTACGGAAAAGCCGTTTCAATCGCGCGAGAAAACATATTAGCTGAGTTTGAAACGCCATCTGACCAACTTCTTTCCCTGTCTTCAACTTTTGGTTGCCAGACTCAGGTGTTCTAACAAAATGAGAAAAGTACGTCAGACCTCCGATCGGGCATTTCAGCTGACCGCGTCCAACGGCTTACATTTGCGCCTATTTCAGTCGGTGATGTGATCTGACGTAACCATCAGAAATAAACAGAACCCAAATGAAAAACGCTAGCTCAATAGGAAAACGAAACATCTAACCTGAGCTTTCATGCGAAGATCCGGAAAGCGCGGTGCGAGTGCAGCTTGCCGCCGGCTGCACTCGCTCTGCGCTTGCGTGGCCGTTCTCGCTGCATCTGCGTACTGATTACTACTTAAGATATTTATAGAAGTAACTTGAGACGTTCGGAAGTGCGTAAGTCACCCAGCAGCAAAGCTAAGTGGCCCGGATTGATCGGGTTTCAACACCCGCACACGCTTCCATAGCCGTCATGGGGCTGTGCGGGCTGCGTCGGCTGCTAGCTACGAACCGGAAGTGAATACCCAGAGTGCTTTGCGCCTGCTGCCAAACGCCGGTCACGCACTCCGGAGTGCATTTCGGACGAAATGGCTAGACGCACTCCGCGCAGAGTTCATGCCGCTCGGACCACCCTTTTCGAACAGCGCGTGTATCACTGGGGAGCTCGTTAACACAGTCCCCCGCCTGCTTTCACGCCGCTTTGCGGCGACAGTATCGGCTGGTAATTACAAAAATTAACCCGTACACGCCGCTTCGCGGCGTCCAGCCGGCAACCCAAGCCCCGCTGTCCCCGACCGCACCTCCGGAAAGGGAGACCCATACCATTTAGTTCTGCGAAGTTTCGTCGACATCATCGCAAAAAAGAAATGTCGTAAATATCGCCAATGCCTCGACAAAACAAAATGTTTGAGAAAAAAAGAAAAAAAGTACGCCCACCGCGGATCGAGCACGCGTCCACCTGCGTACAAAGCGGGCACCTTAACCCCTATGCTATGCCATCGCTTAGAAAACTTGTTGTGACCATTCGTTTTATACGAGTTTAGCGGAGTGCGTATAGCCATTTCGACCGAAATGCACTCCGAAGTGCGTATAGCTTTATTCTTTTGGAACACCGCCGTGCTGAGATGTTACTTTGAGGCTTCCTGAGCACATCAGCGGACGCCGAGTGTGTCCGTTGCGTGTTGCTTCTCCCCGCGCCTGGTCGTCGGTGTCTCGTTTATGGGATTGGGGACGGGAGCGGGGCACGCGGTGTGTGCATCTTCGCCGAGACGAATCGGGATTCGAGCCCAGGAATCGAGGCGGTCAGGGTCTGTTTTAAGTTTGGCGACGACCACGAGGGGACGCGTTCCCTTCACATCGGAATGTGCGGCCGTTTGTAACCTTTGACAGGGACTGCTCGGGCGGGTGTACTTCCGACGCTCTTAGTACGTTTTGTATTAGTGTTTCGTTTGGCGTCCCCTCAGCAGATGTGGAGAGGCACTGACCAAGAGTCACTTGGTGGCGGTACCTTCTTCGGCACTCGGGTTCCCATATCGGATGGTCTGACCTGCCTGTCCTTGACGGAGACCGCGGGCCTGGTCCTGCTGGTGTGTGTGCTTCTCTTTTAGGAGTATTTTTGTTTCTTATACGAGAGCTCTCCCCGATTGGCCGCGACAGGACGTTTTGGGAATGGTCGTTGTAAACGCGAGAGAGTGGAGGGAAACTTCCATAAGCGAGCGGGAAGGGGGTTTAGGGGATTTCTTGGTCCACGGAGAGCGCCATGGAACTTTCTAGTGTATACCTGTTGACTCATAAATATATTCATTCTTCTCATCATCAACTGTGGAGACCTGTCTTGAAAACCCTAGTCACCACGATCTGACGGCGCGCTGACTCTGCCTTCGGGCGTCATCACCGACGCTAACGTCACGGAAAAAAAAAAGAATCATCGTCACTGTTACCTCGCTCAAGGACGAGAATGTAAAGGTTGTCATTTGATCAGGTATCCTAAAGCTAACGGGAGTTGTATATACGCACAAAAACAAAATATCTACGGTTTTATTTTGGACAAATAATTTTCAGAATGTCGACTCCCGTCATATATAACGGTCAACTCCTCGAGTGTTTTACAATGCGTGTGTGTGAGAGCATTTTTACATCCACCATTAAATATTACGTCGTCTCCTCCCTAACTGTTATACGCTGTGGCATGCTGAATTCTTACAAAGAAGTACGGTGCTATTTTCTATGAGTAAAGCTATACGCACTCCGGAGTGTGCTTCGGACGGAAATGGCTATACGCACTCCGCTTTTCTCGTATAAAAAGAGTCGACACAACGAGTTTCCTAAGCGGTGCCATGGCAAAGGGGTTAGGGTCTCCGCCTCATACGCACGTAGACGCGGGTTCGATCCGCGGTGGGCCTACTTTTTTTTTTTTTTTTTTCCTCGAACATTTTGTTTTGTCGAGCCATTTGGCTATATTTACGACATTTCCTTTTTTGCGATGAACAATAAAAAAAAATATAAAAAAAATCGAATGTTGTCGAGAAACTTCGCAGAACTAAATGGTATCGGACTCCCTTTCCGGAGGTGCGATCGGGGACAGCGGGGCTTGGATTGCCGGCTGGACGCCGCGAAGCGGCGTGTTCTGGTTACGCTTTGTAATTAGCAGCCGATACTGTCGCCGCGAAGCGGCGTGAACGCAGGCGGGGGGCTGTGTAAACGAGCGCCCCAGTGATTCACGCGCCGTTCGAAAAGGGTGTCCCGAGCGGCATGATCTCTCGGAGGAGTGCGTATAGCCATTTCCGCGCGAAGCGCACTCCGGAGTGCGTATAGCTTTACTCATTTTCTATACCCGATGAAAAACTGTCAGGAACACAGCTATCGGACCCTTTTAACCGTCATTTAACTAGCCTTTCGGCGCCTACAATGAGGGAACTACCTCGTTAATCTTGAATCGGGTGGATAAAACTTTTTCTCGTACTTAAGGACGAATCAGAAGTTCTCATATATTTAAGCGAAGTAGCTAGTATTCGGAGACTGACACTGCAGAAGAGAAGCTAGATACGTATCTACAAACAGAATCGTCATACCAGTGTTCAGCTGCAGCTTAATGCAAGATGATACAAAATCGCTCACCTACGACATTTGTTCCGGACGCCGCTTCCCTTAATAGCGGCAAGCGTATCAGGCGGTCGACTTCGTCGCGCAGACCATTGTCCGGATAGTATACACTCTCCAAGCGCCTCAATGCTTCGCTGACATCGGGACGCACAGCCAACCTGTCCTGCTCACTGCACCACACGTATGGCATGGCGAAAGAAACTTACACACTCCGGAAACTATAAACCAGCACCGGGCGTATCTGTTGTACGGACACCACCAGCTCAACGAAACAACTTTCAGGCGCGCCGTACCGCGAAGAAACTAAAACAAGCACAGCCGCAGGAGGAGGATCTAAAGCAAAACCCACGCCCTCCTCCTCCAGCATCTAGGGCCCTAAGCGAGACCTCTCCTTCTTCCTTCTATTTCACCCTCCAAAGCCGAAAGGCGCCACCAAAAAGCAGCGTTCAACTTACGAATCGTCCGCACCAATCAAATGCCTCTGATCCGTCACCTGACCCTCCTTGAGAAGACATCGCCTCGAATGGATCAATGTCAAGTGACGCGTTCCAAGCATCAGTGCGGATAGCCCGAAGTTTTGGCTCCCAGTCGGAGCGATCCCTATGCTTTCCGTTTCATCGTATGGCGGACTGCAGGGAACCGCTCAAACCACGGAAGCTAATCCGATGCCCAGGAGTGTCACGTGGAATTCCCGAAAAACAACGTGACGCGCGTTGCGTGTAGTCGAGTTTTACGTCCGCAACGCTCGATTGGCTGGAATAGATCATAGCGTCCGCTGCGGTCCACCGTAACGCGAAACGGAGAAAGTCCGAAGTTGGAGAAAGCAGCTAAAAACGTAAACAATGCGACTGAGGTGGCGACAGGCGCTCGTGTGGAGCCGGGACAGTCGCGACTTCACGGCGCCAGCCACGGGTTGCTGCGTTCCGGTGAGCTTTAAATATCGCCCAGTCTCCCCCTCCGGATGCTCTCGTCGAAGAGAACGACTGCAACTCCGTGTAAGAACGAGGTAGCTAAGACTGGCTAAGAAGCAACGCAGAAACGTTGGAAGCGCGCGCGCGTATGTGCGTGTATGGTTTTTGGTTTTTGTGTCTTGGGAGCGAAATGCTGGGTTCTCTCGGCTATCTGGGCCCCCGAGCGACCTCCTTGCCGGGGGCGTGTCGCTGCGTTTGATTCGGAGGGAGACATTTTTCGCTCGGATGTGAGTTTGACGAAAGTGCCGATCGGTACGCTCCGGTGCGGAATAGCAACTGAAATATAGAAATGAAACCAACGAGCGCGAAAAGTGACTAAAATAAACGCAAAACGGATAATCACTTTAAAAGAAAAAAAAAAAAAATTTTGTTTTGTTTTGTTTTGTTTTAGTACTTACCAGCTCAGTTTTCAACCCTCTTCCATGCTGAAACAAACTCACGAGTGCGTTAATTCTGTTGATTTGACTGGAATAACTATAAGCTAAGATATTTAAAAAATAAAATATTTGGAGGTGATTCAGAGGTGCGCCGTTTTACATGTTTCTCATGAGCCGCCGCAGACTTACGCCGCGAAGCAGCGTGAATGCAGCGGGCGGAATAACGCGCGCCCCCATGCATTCGCCAGGGAGTCACTCACTTGACCGAATGACGTTTTTATCGCACGCCGATGTTTCACCGAATGACACTTGTGGGTTCGGAGCCGCCTAGATAGGGATGCGGGGAACATGTGGTCCCACACTCCCCCCTCCGTAAGGCTGAGGTAAGTTTAAGAAAAATAAAGAAATAAACCTAGCGGCTCTCGGAACAAACGACGCGGCGGTGCCGGAACCAGACTTGTGCCTGTCTCGAATACTGCATTTCAAATACTTTTTGAAGTATCTTGGTATCTTGCAAATACTTTTGATCGAGAGTATAGGATACTGTATTTTAGTTATATTTCTGGGTATCTTGTACTCAGTATCTCAAATACATTGTTGACATTCCGCCATTTTCAGAGTTTCGGTGTGAAGTGGCGTGGGCGTGGCACGATCATACGTGAACGTTCTTTCGAGCAATCAAATCCTGTTGCTAGCTCCAATAAGCTACGCTGATTAGAGTTGAGGGGAGGCACTCACTTGATCAAATGACGTTTTAGCGAACACCCACTTTTCACCGAATGACGCGTGAGCGAATAGTCAGATGCCGCGAAGCGGCGTTTTCGGGTGGGCCAAATGGGTTAACATTTTTGTAATGAGCCGCCGCAGATTGTCGCCGCGAAGCGACGTAAGCGCAGCGCGGCGGATGCGTTGACGCGCGCCCCCGTTATTCGCTAAAATGTCGATTCGCTCAAATGTCGCTGTTCGCTAAAACGTCATTCGCTCATGTGATATGGACCCGACTCCGCCACAAAAAAACGTCAAATTTTTTTGTTTTCTTTTTGCTTTTTTTTTGTGTGGTTAGTCCGGCACTATATTTCGGTTTCGCACTGACATCGATTCAAATTACGGAATGCGGTACTATCTCCAAAAGTAATTGAATTGCATTTTTAAGTATTCTTACTCTACTCAACATGCTTTACAGTGAAAGTAACAAGTCGTATATTAAATACTTCATAAAGCAGGTATTTAGTAACTTAATACTTTTATTGAGTAACTGCAATAATACTTAAAAAACAAGCGAGCTGATGATGATTCATGGTAATAAAACCCGAGACTCAGGAACACAGAAGGGGACGAACACAACACAACGTCTCAAACACAGCTGAACGTTTATTTGTCACTGTCAGACACTCGTTTAAAAAGGCGAGCCCCCCCGGTGCCCCCACCCGACATCCACAGTCCCGAAGGTCAAGCCGCTTCCTCCCGTCCAGTCCACGTCAGCAGCCCTTCTCGCACACACAGCCATCCATATGCCCTAGGCGCCACAGAGTCGATGAGAACGTCTACGCAGTTGACTTATCACCCTCCACTGTCACCACTGCTAATGCCCCACTCTCTCGCAACGCTTCCTTGCCCCCCGCCGACGAATCGTACACAAGCACACCACACAGATATACCCCCTTCCCGTCCCCCTTCCCTTTACAATTGCCGACGTAAACACAAACCTCGAAAACACATGGGGAGGCCCACCCAGTGAGCTCCAATTTGGGGAAAACGAAACAGAGTGTCATTGAGGTTTTGAACGAATGGGAGTTTGAGGGGACTGCTAAACGGATAAGGGACGCAACAAAAGGCACGCTGTCGGTAAAGTTTTTTTCTGAAGAACCATAAAGTTGGAATGCCTTTGAGGATTGTCATCAATGAGGGTGGGACGTGGCAAAAGGTGCTTTCGAAATTTTTGTTGAAAGGGCTCTCAGTCTTGCCGTTGCAAAACCCTCTTTCGCTCAGGAGTTCGGAAGAGTTGTTGGAGCTCTTGGAGGTGTTTCACCGGAAAGATCGCAGAGTGGGGTCTTTGGATATAAAAGATTTGTACTATTCATTGGACCAGGATGTGTTGTTGCAACGTGTGAGGGATTGGCTCGAGTTAGGTTTAGTGAAATTTCAGTCAAGTTACGGCATAAACATTAGTGGCTTCTTGGTTTTATTGGAGAGGTATTTGTCGGTCGCTGCTTTGGGTTTTGACGGAAGGGAATTGGTTCAGAAAAAAGGTGTGTGCATTGGTTCACAATTGGCGCCCATTCTTTCTAAAATTTATTTGAGGGTTTTAGATCTGAAAGCCGAAACGGTGTTGACGTCGATGTCGGCTGGGACCGCTTTAGTGAAACGCAATGTCGATGACATTTTGGTTTGTACGACGAGAGGCAGTGACTTGGCGATGCTTGTGGATTTCATCGGAAACGCGGCGCCTGAGCTGGCCTTTGTAACAGAATTTAAAAAAAAATGGATCACTACAGTTTCTGGATGTTAAGATAAGTTTGACGAACGGTTCGTGCTGGAGGTACGGCAGGGATGAACCCAGGCCATTGTTGCCCTACATGAGTTGTCATGTTAAGACGGTCAAGAGAGGTGTTGCCGCTTCACTGTGCTGTGCGCATAAGGTTGCGGAGGCTGTGCAGGCACAAGTGTCTAGATTGTTAGCGGCAGAATACAAAAGGGAGCTTGTGGAGAGTGTAGCCGCGAGGGGTTTGCAGCGTTTGGCGGGTACGGTCAGAGTAAAAGAAAAAAATGAACAATGTAGTTTGCATTCCCTTTTACCATTCGGTTTCCCATAATTTGAAGGCTCTTGCTAAGAAATTCAACGTAACTGTGGTTTTCAGACCGGACTTTAAACTCAGCAGACTAACCCCATTCACCGGAGGGGTGAGCGGGTGCCGAAAAAAACTCAGAAATAGAGAAGTCGAGTGTCGCGACGGGGTAGTTTATGGTATACCATTGACATGGTGGTTTTACTTACGTTGGCCAAACAGGAAGATGTGTAAACGACCGGTTATTAGAGCACAAAAGGGCAGTAGAAATGAGGGCTCCAAATTCAGAAATAGCCAGACATGTTGGAGAGTGCAATGGGTGCAACCCGGAGTGGGCCAGAACAGAAATTATCTACAGTGAAAAAGATGCGACTAAAGGAATATTGAGGGAGACCATTAGAATAGGGAGTATTGGGAACTGCATAAGCAATCCTTCCGTTTCGGTAGACAACCTAACCTGGTCCTATATCAGAAACGGAGTTTTCGCCTCCATGGCGGGTGAGATCCAGCCAAAAGGCTAAGTAAAAATTAACCTTTTTTTTTCTTGAAGGTTTGGAAAGGTCGGGATAAGTAAGTACAAAACGAGCGTGTTGGTAACAGTAATTAAACATAAGGAAGTACATAAAAGGGGGCATAGACGGTTAGCGGCACAAACTCTAAGGCTTTGAGATTACTTTGCGGCGCATTTGAGCTCACTGGGTAAGCCTCTCCATGTGTTTTCGAGGTTTGTGTTGACGTCGGCAACTGTAAAGGGGGGGGGGGGGGGGGACGGGAAGGGGGTATACCTGTGTGGTGTGCTTGTGTACGATTCGTCGGCGGGGGCCAGGAAGCGTTGCGAGGGAGTGGGGGATTAGCAGTGGTGGCAGTGGAGGGTGATAAGTCAACTGCGTGGACGTTCTCATCGACTCTGTGGCGCCTAGGGCATGTGGATGGCTGTGTGTGCGAGAAGGGCTGCTGACGTGGACTGGACGAAAGGAAGCGGCTTGACCTTCGGGACTGTGGGTGTCGGTTACATTTGAAAAAGAGCGTGTTGGTTAATGGATACAAATCTTGAAAGAATAAAACAGAGAGGACGAGGACGGGAACAGGACATCTTTCATTTAACAACAACATAGAATGGCACAAAAAAAAAAAAAAAAAAAACCGCCCCCCAAGGGTTCCACCGTACTCAAAGAGGGAAAGGATACTAGTTATAAAGGAAAGGGAAACACTAAATATAAAAGTTTAAAAAGCGCATCCCTAATCTAGTTATCTCTGATTACTTAGATTTCGACCTTTGTCATTGTCAGTGATAATGCAGAATTATTCGGGTGGGGGCACCGGGGGGGGGGGGGGGGGGCACCGGGGGGGGGGGGGGGGGGCTTGCGTTTTTAAACGAGTGTCTGACAAATAAACGTTCAGCTGTGTTTGAGACGTTGTGTTGTGTTCGTCCCCTTCTGTGTTCCTGAGTCTCGGGTTTTATTACCATGAAGCATTTTTGAGTATTTTGTTCAACACTGGCCGGATCCTACATGCATGGACTGAAAAATATTTCGACGTGGTATAATGTCCTTGGTGGAAGTGGACCGTGGGGCCTTGGGACTTGCACAGGACGAGCAGGAACAGTTGGTCGCTGGTCGGCGAGCTTTCCGACCGCCACGCGGGTCCCGTGGATGAAGAGCGGGCAGTCCACCGACCGGAACTCGATCCCGACGGCGCACGAAGGAGACGGGTCGCTGGTTCGGCACACGGCCGGCCCGGGTCGCGCGGCTGCTTGACGACTCGCACGCAGCCGTGGTCCATGAAGCTTCGGATGAAAGAAAGTTTGTACAATACTGAACCTTCCTTCGTGGCTTTTCAGAAGTACAAAACACACAAAGACAGCTTTATTGTGAAGCCCGGGAGATATGATCATACAGTAAAAGAACAAAAGACAGAAGGAGAACAGTCAAACATTCGGAATTTTAAACCAGAACCCCAATATCTCAGATCCTAACCAATATCTCACCCGTGTCTTTTTCTTAGCGAAGAATATTAGTGTCACCCATTCATGTTCACGCTATTTCTGATTATGTTGTCCTTTCTTGGGGTGGGCAGCGACTGGAAGATGAAACTGCGGACTTCTGATTTTACAAACTTGGGTTAATAAGGATTTTCACAATGGGCACCAAAGCAGCATTTGGAGAGTTCAGTCTACGTCCGGGCAGAGCCATATGCGTCCGGGTTGAAGACGCGCTAGCGGGCCTGTGGCAATAGTGTAATCTATTTGGTTTGCTCTACGGCGCTGTAGGGAGACCGCTTGAACTCTGTAAGAATTGTTCACTGCGCATTGTGAAAACCCCGAAGTTTGTAGAAGTTTAAATGGAGCCTTTCTCCTTCCCCTCTCTCCTCTCGACTAGCCATAAGAGAAACAATTTGTTTTCGAAACTGATTAAAAGTTAGAAAATTAACTAGCGGAACCCTAAAGTTCGGCGTCGAACCTGAGGTTCGACAAAAGTTCGCCGCAATCTTAGAAATAATCCAAAAATAGCCACATAGCCAACCACGAAATTTTGACGCCAATTTAAAAAAAAATGTAGCCCAATTTGGCTAAATATAGCCTAATCACGCAACACTGCGGGCCGACCACTTGTGACGATGCTCGCACGGCGCTCCTGCGGTGACGTGCTACACACGTGAGCGTAGGTGGCAATAACTGACCAATGGACGTTACCCCTACCGAAAAATCCGGTATAACTTTTCACTATCCGGATTATGGAACCGGAAATTTGTTTCTGGAAACCCGAAATCCAGATTGTAGACAAAGGTATCATTTCTGAAAACCCAAATTCCAGATAGAATTCGGATAGATTTCCAGTTCCATAATCCGGATAGCGAAAATTTATACCGGATTTTTCGGTAGGGACGCCTACCCTTTCCCCTCGGATGCCGTAGTTTGACGGGTTGATCCGGGAGTGAACGCTCGGGTGGCCTTCCATTTAGGTCACTGCTTGCCAACAAACAATCGTGTCTGACGCGTTCGCGAGGGCAGCTGGTGGGGGGCGCACCAGCACCTCCTAGAGAAGAAGGATCGTTTCATCTAATCCTCATATGATCGTTTCACCAGTGTTTCTACGCAAAAAAATAAAAATAAACTCGGTATAACCCTTTTGCACCGCCGAAGGAAGCTCTCCCGACTCTGCCTCCTTCAGAATATTTATTAGCATTGCTCAGCTCAGACATCAAAGACTCACTGCTGTCCCCCCCCCCCCCCCCCCCTCCCCCCCCAGAATGAATATTATCTCGCCTCAGTAACTCCTGTGCTGTCAAACGAATTTTCGGTAAGACCAATGCTTTAATGAATCCTTTCTTCCTCTCCCCATTTCCGAATGGAACCTGTTGCCATCAACGACTCTAGTGCGTTCCTAAGTGACCTTCAAATCCATTATGTGAGTGTGCTATTTTGCTGCGTTATATTTTGTATAACTTTTACTACATTTGTTTCTTCTTCGTTTGTATTATTCTCCATTAGTGCGTTTTTCTGTTGTTTCATGTTAATAAACTGCCCCCCCCCCTTTATGTAACGCCCTAACTGGGCCTTTAAGGTGAAATAAATGAAATGAAATAAAATGAAACGAAATGTCACATTTTCTGGCTCAGTAAACGCCCTCAGCACTTTGAACCTTTCCACCAATATTTTACATAAAAATATACATTCATGCATTTCAACATAAAAAAAGAAAAAAATTGCGCGGCATTACACGATTTTTTTAAGGTCATCCCAGCATGTTCTTGCTTCGCGAGTTTATTACCAGGGGAATATACGGCGCTGCCGGCGCCGCCACTTTCGCCGCTCCACGCCGGCTGCGTATAAGCAAACCATATCCCGTACAGTGCCTGGCCACGCCCCCTTCGGCGCGACGCGAAAGCGGCCATTTCATTGGTTTTGAAAATGTCACGTGACCTGACGTCACTTCCGCGCCGTTTGAACGCATTTGAGCGCGTTTTCGTCTTGTCAAGATGGCGTCCGCCGCTGCGCTGGTGGGTGAGACGCGCGTTACGCTGCGCCGCTGTAAACACTTCGTTTCACGCGCGTGCCTAGATGACTCGAATGCTTTCAACTTAGCGATGTGAACTCGTTTTTCGGTAAGATGAACGCCCAGGACTGCACGCCGAGATAATGCCACCGCATACGCGCCGCTGCCGAAGTCGCCCCTACGAGTACGACCACTACGATCGTCGAAGTTCGCCGCTGCACCGATGACTCGAATGCTTTCAACTGAGCGATGTGAACTCGTTTTTCGGTAAGATGAACGCCCAGGACTGCACGCCGAGATAATGCCACCGCATACGCGCCGCTGCCGAAGTCGCCCCTACGAGTACGACCACTACGATCGTCGAAGTTTGCCGCTGCACCGATGACTCGAATGCTTTCAACTGAGCGATGTGAACTCATTTTTCGGTAAGATGAACGCCCAGGACTGCACGCCGAGATAATGCCACCGCATACGCGCCGCTGCCGAAGTCGCCCCTACGAGTACGACCACTACGATCGTCGAAGTTCGCCGCTGCACCGATGACTCGAATGCTTTCAACTGAGCGATGTGAACTCGTTTTTCGGTAAGATGAACGCCCAGGACTGCACGCCGAGATAATGCCACCGCATACGCGCCGCTGCCGAAGTCGCCCCTACGAGTACGACCACTACGATCGTCGAAGTTCGCCGCTGCACCGATGACTCGAATGCTTTCAACTGAGCGATGTGAACTCGTTTTTCGGTAAGATGAACGCCCAGGACTGCACGCCGAGATAATGCCACCGCATACGCGCCGCTGCCGAAGTCGCCCCTACGAGTACGACCACTACGATCGTCGAAGTTCGCCGCTGCACCGATGACTCGAATGCTTTCAACTGAGCGATGTGAACTCGTTTTTCGGTAAGATGAACGCCCAGGACTGCACGCCGAGATAATGCCACCGCATACGCGCCGCTGCCGAAGTCGCCCCTACGAGTACGACCACTACGATCGTCGAAGTTTGCCGCTGCACCGATGACTCGAATGCTTTCAACTGAGCGATGTGAACTCGTTTTTCGGTAAGATGAACGCCCAGGACTGCACGCCGAGATAATGCCACCGCATACGCGCCGCTGCCGAAGTCGCCCCTACGAGTACGACCACTACGATCGTCGAAGTTCGCCGCTGCACCGATGACTCGAATGCTTTCAACTGAGCGATGTGAACTCGTTTTTCGGTAAGATGAACGCCCAGGACTGCACGCCGAGATAATGCCACCGCATACGCGCCGCTGCCGAAGTCGCCCCTACGAGTACGACCACTACGATCGTCGAAGTTCGCCGCTGCACCGATGACTCGAATGCTTTCAACTGAGCGATGTGAACTCGTTTTTCGGTAAGATGAACGCCCAGGACTGCACGCCGAGATAATGCCACCGCATACGCGCCGCTGCCGAAGTCGCCCCTACGAGTACGACCACTACGATCGTCGAAGTTTGCCGCTGCACCGATGACTCGAATGCTTTCAACTGAGCGATGTGAACTCATTTTTCGGTAAGATGAACGCCCAGGACTGCACGCCGAGATAATGCCACCGCATACGCGCCGCTGCCGAAGTCGCCCCTACGAGTACGACCACTACGATCGTCGAAGTTCGCCGCTGCACCGATGACTCGAATGCTTTCAACTGAGCGATGTGAACTCGTTTTTCGGTAAGATGAACGCCCAGGACTGCACGCCGAGATAATGCCACCGCATACGCGCCGCTGCCGAAGTCGCCCCTACGAGTACGACCACTACGATCGTCGAAGTTCGCCGCTGCACCGATGACTCGAATGCTTTCAACTGAGCGATGTGAACTCGTTTTTCGGTAAGATGAACGCCCAGGACTGCACGCCGAGATAATGCCACCGCATACGCGCCGCTGCCGAAGTCGCCCCTACGAGTACGACCACTACGATCGTCGAAGTTCGCCGCTGCACCGATGACTCGAATGCTTTCAACTGAGCGATGTGAACTCGTTTTTCGGTAAGATGAACGCCCAGGACTGCACGCCGAGATAATGCCACCGCATACGCGCCGCTGCCGAAGTCGCCCCTACGAGTACGACCACTACGATCGTCGAAGTTTGCCGCTGCACCGATGACTCGAATGCTTTCAACTGAGCGATGTGAACTCATTTTTCGGTAAGATGAACGCCCAGGACTGCACGCCGAGATAATGCCACCGCATACGCGCCGGTGCCGAAGTCGCCCCCTACGAGTACGACCACTCCGATCGTCGAAGTTCGCCGCTGCACCGTAGCACCAAACGCTAGCAACTAATGCTTTCACCTCGGCGATGTGAACTCGTTTTTTGGTAAGATGAACGCCCAGGACTGCATGCCGACATAATGCTACAGCATACGCGCCGCTGTCGAAATCGCCCCTACGAGTACGACCCATAACGATCCTTGGAGTTCGCCGCTGCACCGTAGCACCAAATGCTAGCAACTCTTGCGGAGGACGGCTCGCGGACGCAGTGCTTCTTGTACGTGGACATGTTCTCGTTCCGCAAACGCGCCTAATCGTGACACGGGCGCGCTGTGCGCCTGATGTCTACGCGCGTTCCAGTGCGAATTCGGAAAGCGATGGAGGTGTCGTTCTATCACCATCAAAGTAATCGCGCCCCTCAGAATGACTGACACCTTCAGTAAATGTACCACAGTAGGTTGTAGTTGCGCATCTCACTTTACTGCTTTCCATGTTCCTCATGAGAGTAGGCACACATAACATTGCTCTGATCACTCTTCCTACCCGTGAGGTTGAAGTTACTGTGGAGGAAAATGTCAGTTGTCCAGCACCACGAAGACTTCTACGGCGAGGGGGAACAAGCCATGAAGAGGGAATAAGAGCACATACCTCACACACAAGTGAAGCTTTTATTTCAAAACAGGAAACGCTTTCAAGATTAAATGTAGAACAGTACAGTATATAGTAGTGGTTTGAAGGTCCCCATGCTCCAGGCACGTTTTCACACATCAAACACTTTTCAAACTACAGGGTGCAATCGAGAAAGGTAAACCCTTACTTTTGGCCTGCATAGACAAACTATGTATCGCCGAATGCCGAAACTCCACGCGAATGTAACCTTGGCGATCTCAGCAAGATGCCAAAGTTTCAGAAAGTAGCGTCATCGAATTGAATATTTATGCATGATTACCGGAAATTTGCAATGTGAGAATGGAGGCTCGCAGAGCTCGCGATTACATGGAGATGAATGGGAGACGCTACTGGGACGCGACCCCATTTTCCTATTGAGATTTTCAGAAAATTCCTACTAACTTTAAAATTCAATGACGTCACATTCTGAAACTTTGGCATCTTGCTCAGACTGCTAGGGTTACATTCTGGCGGAGTTTGAGCGTTCTGCTATGCACAGTCTTTTTATGAGGGCCGAAAAGGAGGGTTTACTTTTTTCGATCGGACCCTGTAGCGCAGCAGCATAATATTCTGCGCCTTACTAAGTGCGTCGAAGGGTAACCTCCTCAACTGGCCCATTATGGGGTGAGAGTATGTCCTCAGACATCTACGGGTTTTCAATGATTATGGAAGTAATCAAGTGGAAACTGCACTGCTTCAAATGTGAGCATAGCCCAGTCACGTCGGTCTTGTTCATTACACGGTCCAGCTCATCCCCACGGCATTGATTAATCTCTAGGTATGTCGGATTGTGTTCCTTCATGACGTCCAGCCACCGCAAGTGGGGCTCTTGTGCCTGCATAAAAGACATTGAAACCACCAAGTTACGTCTAGTCTGATTTGGACCTACGAGAAGTCCACGGCTGTAAGGCCATGCAGCAGCCACTGAGGACTCTCCTCTACATTTTTTTTCTTCATGGTTGCACTTCGCAGTATTCATGCATGGCTTGTCAAGATTACTGTTAAGTAGCACGACTGATTCCAGCCACTTAGAGCTGTTATTCTGCTAAGGCAACAGGCAAAATTAGTCCTGCCAATCGTAGACTGTGAGCAACAGGTGAGGTGAGCAATACCCATATGCTTCACATTAAAATTGGGCTTGTCTCGGCACATTTGGCCATGTTGAAACTGTCATGCCGTAGCCCTGAGCGTCACATGTATGCCAAGTCATTGAATAAACAGTTTTATTTCTCTACTATGCTAAGTTAAATTCAAAGGACCTCGGTTATTATCCCAGTTAACACTGCGCAAACTTTGTAGGAACAAACGGTCCTGCAGTCGTCCATTTCTGCTTCGGGTAAACAGTTCGCTGTTTACCTTTCAGGTAAACAGCGAACTAAAAAAATTAATGTGCAATTCGCATCAGATAGAAATATGCACGGCTTTAAATGGCTTGGCTGCACTTTTGCCAAATAAAAGTGCACGCTTCGCAGCCCAGAACATTGCATAAGTGCCTCTGTCACAGGTGGCAACTGCATTTTGAGAAACTTGGCTTCCTTAGATGCCAACATCAAGTGACCCTCTGGCCCTTCTCGATATGGTTGTGGGCAGCTGTCAGCCAGCTCCACTCTGCCCGTGATAGTGGCCTGGGAGGCACCTTGTTGCGGGCCATGACTCCTGCAGCACTGCCCTCTCCACAATAGGGTTGTTGATCGTGAAGACCTGTAGTGCCTGGCAAAAAATAATATGCTGCCCACCATTGGAGCAACGAAGAACTGAACTACCATACCGAGTGTACCGAAACATGTCTTCCACACATAGAAATGTTATCAGGAGGCACAAAGACGAGGCAGAAAAGTGTGCGCCGTCATTGGTCGAAACAGTGAATAAAGGCATGTCATCGTGTCTCGGTGGTAAACAAAAGCCTGAGGTGCGTGAAGAGCTGACTGACTTGCTGCATATTCCTTCTCTATACACAGAGATATTATCCTTACATTTGCTCGAGACAACAGGCTGCCGACATCCATTTATGTACAAGATACCAACCTACAGGAATTGATATCTTGCATTTTTGTACCACAAACATGTTTCTGCCTGGAACATTTCACTTTTATTATCTCGGCTGCTCACACTGCTGGCAAGTGCGCCTTCACTGAGTGCATACAACAAAGCCATGTGTTTTTTTTTTTTTTGAAGCAGCATTGAAATTATAGTCATAGTCTTCATTGGCTTAGGAAAGCCGTGGCACCATGGAAAGGCAACAGCCCGTACCATGAAGGCCCGCGGTGCCGCGTCTAATGAAAATGAGTATGTACAAGATCCGAGATAACTCTTATATGCTTCTCACATGACAACTTTATCAGCAGTGCGTCTTGGACAATGGCCTCCAAGGTTTGCAAGTTTGTAGCGTAAAGGGGCGTCCATGTCAATGGATGCCCCTCTACACAAACAGAAAGCTGCAAAATTTGTCCTTTAAAGGCCGATGCTCAACCTTGACGTTCTGCAGGGGCTATAATCCTCTTAGAGTCCTCCTCTCTTAAACTGCGAGGGGGAGCTGCATTGTGTGAAGGTCGAAGGTGGAGAGGATATAGGAAAGGAGGGGGTCCGAAAAAGTGCAAGCTGTACGTCGGCCTGCTGACGTACAGCTTGCACTTTCCACTTTTCCGAACGAGCTTTAAGCTCGTTCCTTTTTGCCGCAAGAAAAAAAAAAAAACGTCCTAGTACTGCAAGTTGATGATGAGATCATGATACATTGAAATACAAAACAACAAAACAATAGAGCGCATAGCTTTCGGCACATGCTGCGCCAACTGGAGGTCGCCTAGGAACTCACACAAATGCTCAGTTGCAGTGAGGGCGCGTGTCCTGCTCCAATATGTTCGACCCTCGCTAGGCACATGCTGAAGTTTCGGTGCTAAGCCGGCATTGCGCAGCTGGAAGCCCTCGCTTAGCTCGTACCAATTAAGATTAAGGACCAAAGCGACACAGGGCAGTCGTGCCTCGGCTTGATTCTGGAGAATGAGCGGCGAGCTTTCCACCTTCAAGTCGATTCAAAACAAGCAGAAGAGAGCATAGGAATGAGGGTGCTGGGACAGAGGTGCGAAAAGGAAATGGGAGAGAACGTGAGGAACTGTTTGTTAGATGACGCCGCCCGCCCGAGGGTATCTGAGACGACTGTCAAGGGCCTCCACAGTCGTCCCAGCCACGCCTTGAAAGCCTATTTCTTGCATACCGTGAGTCCCGACGGGGAAGAAGAGCGATGCACAGGAGGAAGACAACGAAAAGAATAGAAAAAGAGAAAACACTAAAAGAGGACATGCATCGAGGAAGGCGAAGCTGCCTGCGTTTTGTACAGAATGCAGGCAGAAAGGGCACCCTGGAAAGCCTATCTTCAGAACAATTTGGTTCAGGCCACATGCGTTGTTGTCTCTCCACCTGTCTCGGTGGCTTCTTTTTACAAAGTGTTTGGCACCCACTTTCGCGACTTTTCGGGGTTGGGGGTTGTGGAGGCACCGCTTAGAAAACAGTGAATTTTACCAACCTACGAAATCAGGACATTTGACGCTTTTCTCAATCTCTTGCAGGACGCGGGACAACGACTTCTAATGCGGGACGGGCGGTCACCCTAAGTAGCTGGAAGCGTAAACGAGAAACATTAGTTTATTTCTGCATCCAAAGCCCCCATGCAAAATAAAGTTCAAATAATGTAGTTGACCCAACTCAGTTGCTTCAACCTTGTAAGAAGTGGCACGCTAGCTTTATTCGTACAGAAGCGAAGAATGGTTTTGGCTAACTCGCCGTTTCTTGGCTAATGATGCTGAGTGTATCATTTCTGAGGCAAACTAACACCTTCACCATGACCGAATAGGGCATATTGCTATGAAATATAGCTAAAGTGGCCGTCATTTATCTGCAGTAAACAAGCCAAGAGAAATAAACACTGCGGGAGTGCTTCAACGCCCCGCGCCCAAGCAGCGTGCTGCTGCTGTGGCTACCGGCTAGCTTGCTCACGCCGCACTAGCCAAGGACCGACAATAATGTCAACAGGGCCTCCGCTTCAAGTGCAATGCTGGCGCAGCGCCGAACCTTTGGATGTGCAAGCGAGAGTTGAGCACATTAGTGCATGAAGCCTCGCATCCACTGCGCATTTTTGTGATTTCGCCGGCAAACGCCTAGTGACACAGCATGTACTGAAAGCCACGCGCTCCGTTGTTCGTATTTCAATGTATCAGGATAGCACAAACTACTAGTTAGAACAAGACTTGGTTGTCAGAGATGGAACGGCATTGCGCACAGGTATGGTCATCTATCACATGAATCGAGAAATTAGTTGCGCTCTGCGGGGGCCAAACATTTTACTACTGTCGTTGAGGTTAGAGTGTAGTGTCTGGCAAGTAGAGAGAAGGGGACAAGTGGGTATGGCTCTCGCATTCTGTGCCACTTACGAATTGACTCCCCAAACAAGAGCAGATGGGTTTCGCTGAGAAGTTTGAAAGCTACCGAGTACCCCTCGACGCTCTGTTCACTGTCCATGAGGACAGCGCCAGCCATCATTGCTACTGTGGCGGTGCGCTCAGTTCTGTCGCAAGAGGATGTCCAGGGCCTGCCACATGATAGGGGTCACCACCACAACTGCCGAGCCGGTTTCCCAGCAGCTCACCGTGATGCCGGTCCCTGAAAATCATTGTGTAAAATGAGGCGAGGCTCGATCTAATCACTTTTTTCAAGCAACTGTAACATTAGAATTCGCCAATAATTTGTCCGTTACGACTGTACTATAGCTATTTGCAAGCTAGAAAAAAAGGTGGCGGCTTCCCGCAAGGGGTGTGATGTGCATAAATCTAAAATGGAAATCTTAGCTGGGGTCCTCTATAATGACACATTTCTAGTAGAAACTGCTAAAGACTGCACAGGAACAGCCCCTCTATTTCATGAGGCAACGCGGTAAAATGCGGTGGCCAGCCATGTGACACTAGAAATGGATCGTGGCACTGTAGCAACTTCTAGTACACTTGGAGCCACTGTACTAAGAGTCGACAGAACTGCTAAATTGCGCCGTCCCGACGACAGATGGTTTAAGGCCTCAACGTCGTGACGGATTTTTGCTGGGCGTCTATGGGCCCACACACTTTTTTGGACATAATTAGAGTTTAAAAAAAAACAAAAAAACTTGAAGGTGCCTGAGTGTTTTACAGAATTAATGAAATAGCATCTCTCATGGCCCATCATTTTTGTTTTGATATGTGAAGTATTTTTTTACTGCAAAAATAACCTAATTTCGCCATTTTGACTTGTCTGGTAACAATGACTGTGGTCATCCGTCCCGTTTGCCCCTGCATAAACTTCTCGGCTACGAAGCAGCGACGCGATGACAGTAGTGGACATTCGTCTGTGCACTTTGCTTACGTATTCCTTTAGGCAGTGTCCCCATGGGTGATTCTTTGTGGCAGTTACGACGTTCCGCTCGAAATGTCTGTGGCAATAAAAGGGTGTGAATGCAATAGCAGCTTCATACTTTCGTGGTGCTACACTTTCTCAAGTTGAACATTGTGTACTTTCGTTAATGTTCTCCCTTGAGAGGACATCCCACCACACTCATTCCAACATATGCCTGAGCTTATAATAAATGTGCCTGGAGATTTTTAGCTGGATGTCAGGTGACTAACAACTCAAGTTCATGATCGAGCACGTATGCAGGCAGGCATAAGAGCAGAAGAATGTTTAGCATAGCTAAAAGATGAGGTTTCAGACGGTTACTATATCGCTATCAAGAAAAAAGCATCCCGCGCACTAAAAGGCATTTTTCACTCGTACAGGAATAAGACTAGTAATCGAAGTTTCCAGCTACTTTGTTTTTTAAGTATTGTTGCAATCGAAGTTCGTACCAAGAATCGCTAATTTTTGTACCTGGCTGCTAGTCCTTGAATTCGCCGCTCTTTTTTTTTTTTTTTTTTTCTCGGTCTCCATTAGTTTTACTGGTTCTCTTGAACTATCGTAGCATGCGGCTGCTGCCAGTAAAACCGAACAGCGCCGTTCCTGTTTTCCTCACTCGCATCACACGACTTCGACGTACGCTTCGACAACATCCGTGTTTGTTTACTTTTCGCGAAAAACGCAGCCCACCAAATGCTGGCAACATTGCCATTGCGTATGCAGAAGAACGAGCGATTCGGTTGTTTTACAGCGATAGCTGTTATGGGCTCTTCCCCCCCTTTGGAATGATGGCGTAGGGTGTAGGGCGTAGGGCATTCGGTATCCGTCGTCGATATTGAGGATTGCTCCAAAACATTTTGTTAAATTTCGCCGCTGTCAGGAATCGACCCTGGGTCTGCTGCGTGTGAGGCAAGCGCTTTGCCCCTGCACTACTGGCTCCATGGCACACTGCATCAGTAAAGTGTGTGTGGTGAGCACACATGTGCATATGAGTCTCGTGCACCGCCCGGCTACCTCCGTTTTCCAGGGAACGCAGCGGAACACAATCGTCCATGCACGCGAGATGCGTTAAATGGAAAGCAGGTCATGCCTATCATCGACAGTACACGCTCATGACGAAAATACAAAGAAGTAGCTTGAAACAAAACAGTGCCGTAGCACAGACAAAGCTATGAGCTCAAGCCCCAAGCAAACAATAAAAGGAGAAGACCAAAATGGCTAGATGTCAAAACCCTAAGCAAAGTGCACATAAAGGCGCCCTAGTGAGGTGCTAGTGCAGCTGGTATTGGGTGTTTTCATTGGCATAATTTAGTCCACCATTTTATTGTTATTAGCTGTCTGGCGCGTGCCAAATAGAAGCATTTCGATGATGCCTAAGACTATCAAATCCGTAAAGCACAGAAACTTATACCTGCCATTGTGTTACCATTGAACAACGAAATGGCCGATTGACATCACGTGAAAACAACCAACGCCTATTTGGTGCGTTAACCTGCTTAGCCCGGTGGAAACTGTCCTACCCAAATGAGCCACGCCGCGATTCGCAAAAGCGTCAGAAATGAGTTGGAAAAATTTGTGAACTTGGAGTTGCTTGTGAAGTAGCCACAGACGTGTACTTATGCAACGCACATTTGATAAATCTGTGTTCCGTCGAAGGGTAGCTTCACTACTCGTGGATCCAGATGAGCAAACGGCGCAAAGCATTCTGAATGCGAACCTGATCATTGAGGGTCTTGTGCTAGCTTGCACTAGCTCGCACTTCAGCATCAAAATCTTTAGTCGCGTGGCGGACAACGCATAAAGCCGAAGGTTGGGGGCCTAAATCCGGACTTCGTATTTCTAAACAGGTTAGTGCCCATGGTGCCACACAGTGGACCACCCCTCGCAACTCACTTTACATATCACAAAGTGTACTGAGTGTTCCCAAAAAGGGTACGTGCAAATGTAGTCATGCCACAGGGTTCACACAGATTATTCACTTAATCGGTCAACACAGGCGTATTACAGGTGTTGACGCGGATGCGCCAACAAATAACGACGAGAAACAGTCGACTGAATAGCGCGGCGTCATTAACGTTATGCACATAGGGTAACGTTAATTCTTCACAGGAACTGCACCACACCAGAGATCGATTCATCGTAGCTGCGGGAGGGGAAAGAGCCTGATTGCGCTACAAGTGTCTATAGGGTGTTTTCATAAGACTTAAGTCTGTCATTTTGTTAATAGAAGTCGGCGTAATGAGATCTGGAAGCTTCTGCGCACTACGCATCTGAGGGCATGAAATGAATTCTTAGAATGATCGCCTTCGGCACAAGCCATAGAACTCATCACAACAAAATGGCGAACAAAAACACGTAGGTGAATACACCTCATACTCCGAAGATGTATTCAAACAAAAACTACGTCTTTGCCATTTGCTTGTGACTGTGAGAGTGCAGCGAGGGCGCGGCCGTGAGCAACAAGCTCGGACGTTTACAAAATATAGCGTCTACCTGTTAGTCAGGGAAGCATGTCGTTTTTGGCACGACACACGGCATCTCACACTGTTACGATGCAAAAAAAGTTCTATCGAACCGAACAAGAGGTGTTCAATCCCGATTTGTATTGAGCTGACCAAACATGTTCGTGTCACACTGATGCGACTACGCCGATCAATAAGGACAAACATAAAGGCAGATTGAACAGCGACGTTAATTAACAGTCAAGAAAATCGGCTGTCATAGCCCATACCGATATTTCCAACGTGTTGAACCTCGGCAGCAGCGAACTTCGAGACTCCAAACTTCTTCTGCCATCTGCACTGCATCTGCCTCCGCCATTTGCCGCCATCCGCCATTCAGGGCGCCGCCGCGCCGCGTCGGCCGCGCCATCACGCGGCTGACGCGGCGATAAGACAATAACTCGAACAGAAAATTAAAAAAAAAACTTATAGGGAAATCGCTATCACTAATTAGGAATTATTTTGAGCATTTCTGTGACAAATTAAGAACGTTAATTATTAGGCTTCAAAGTTTTCTTACTTCCCACCCATCCAACCGACTCAATGAATGTTACTGGTGTAGGAAACGAAACCGAAACCAAGAGCGGCGTCAGAAAAGCCGGATGTCAATCAGCGTGGGGATTAGCCTACCACGCCTACCCTCTCCCTTTCTTTTCCTTGATCCTTTTCACCTTTCAACCCTTTTTTTTCCCCCTGTTGCAACCTGCTGTTTCAAGCTCGACATCGAAGCCACTGGTGTTGGTTGAATCATCGTGCTCTTGTTTGAATCGCCGTGCTTTCGTCCACGATTTGACTTTTGCTTGCCAGCGTGGAGTTCACCAAGGTGCGGGTCACGGTGGTGCGGGTACACGTGTTGTGTGGGTACACGTGTTGTGTGTCACTGAATGAACCATCGGCGACGTGTTCTGCGAGACATTTGTAAGCTGGTTGAATCACCGTTACTTTTCCTCTCCAGTATCCTGACCGCTGCGCACTCGTGCACGAGTTGAATGTGCTTTGCATCACTGTTTTTTCGTTCCCCAGAGTGGTGAGCGTCGTGCTTTCATGCGCGAAACGAAAGTGCGACTTGTCTTCTGTGTATCACTGCTACTGAACCGCTGAATTTTTTTAACGATGGACGAGCCTCCTTCGCCGTTCGAGCGGCTGGAGGTAGTGAAGGACGACCTCGCGTCGACGGAAAAGGAATCAGTGTTTCGCGCGAACCTGAACAACGAAGCGGCCGTCGACGAATGGCTGGAGGCCTACAGTCTCCAAACAAACACTTCTTGGATCGTCCAAAAGGTCCAGAAGGAGGGACAACGGTACGTTCATGTCATTCATGCTTTCCGCGATTGAGGACCGCATCGATGATAATTGGAATGCGGCTCTCAACTAACTATATATCCTGAGTCTTTGGCCGTCTCGGCATGCTATTTAGGTTTCCTAAATTCAGAACAGTTATTGAGAAAACAGCGAATGGAAAACACATTCGAAATTTCCCGCGCAGCCGGGTGCCGTGACGTCACGGAGAGGCAGACGTGCAGGTCGAGAAAAAATAGAGCATGCTGCGGATTTGTTTGAACCTGCGTAGTCAGGGTGAAAATGAAATGGCATTTGTTTCACACCACCAAACTTCGTGTAATCAGTTGTCAATAGTCGTGAAATGGAGCGCATAGCCAATGAATGGGAAGCGGAGAAACTTTCCAATGTCGCAGAGCTTTATACACCCCCCCCCTCCCCCAACACCCCCAGGTTGAGCCCGACCCCCCCCCCCCCCAGAATTTTTTGTGCAAAGTACAGACAAGGCTACACCCCCCCCCCCCCCTCAACACACCCCCAGGTTGAGCCCGACCCCCCCCCCCCCCCCCCCCCCAGAATTTTTTGTGCAAAGCACAGACAAGGCTGCACCTCCCTCCCCCACACACCCCCTACAGCCGCCCAAAAACTTGTGACCCCCCCCCCCCCCCTTGTTGAAAATTCTGGATAAACCCCTGCCAATGTGTATTTAAGTGGTGTACTTACCATACCCAAATTTCATTAGTGTAGGCTCTCGGCACTTTCCCATGCCATAGAGATATAGCGTTTTTCTTTTCCAGGATTTTAATCCGGGAACCTACTCATGAAATTTGAGTATGATAAATGCACCTCCTAAAGAGACCTTGAGAAGTTTCACTGCTATCCAATCATTGGCCTATTTATACGATCAATTTTACGCCTGAAGAGCGCCCGCGGACACCATTCGAAAAAAACACTCCTCCCACGTGTGAGCCAAATCTGTGAGCTATTCGAGTGAGCCAAATGAACCTCTCCACTTTAAAGCAGCTTTCCTCCTCAAGAATTAACGCTACCCTATCTGCATAGGGTGCTCCCCCTTATTTTGCTGCATTTGTGGTATTTTCAGAATGGTCTTCCACAAGGTCTGGCGCTGCCAGCACCACCCTCGCAACAAGGTGTCCGAGCGCCGCAACGCTGTGTGCATGGCCAGACTCGACGTAAAGATAAAAAAGTTGAGCAAGGGCTCAAAACAGAACGACCCGTACCTGCGCAGGGACGTTCCCTTGGCTACTGTCATACGAATGGACACTCAACATTCGCATAATACACATTCAGCAGACGCTCTGCGCCTCCTTCGGGGCACACGTACCACGAGGCAGACGTTTGTGGGCTACTTTAGCGACGGGATGGCAGTCAGCGAGGCACGGAGGCTCCACGAAAGCAAACTCTGCATGGAGGAGAACGGTCCCGAGCTGCTGGCCAACGGCGCCCTCAACCCTCTGGCCAGAACCGTGCAACACTGACACACTGTGTGGAGGAGCGCCTGCTTCGGTGGTGGCCCCATCGACGCTCTCTCCAAGCTGGAGGAGAAGGCACCCCTCTATGCTGCTCAAGGTATGCTACAAGTTATTACAGTGCCATGGCTTATTTTTGACATCACATGACCTACCAGTGTATCTTTCCACGTCACCTTGTGAAAAGAGAGGTATTGTTCATCTGTGAGCTTCAGCACTTGCCACTAGGCACATGCTATTAGAGAGCAACACCAGTTCACATTCACATTTCTCGGCTCTATGCACATCACATGTAGCTGTGGCAGTAACTACACATTTTTTTTGCTGGGAATTTTAGGGGTACAGAGGTGAGTTGCATCGTAAAGCTCACTTGAGAAAAGTGATTAAAAAGAGCCGTGCCTCAATTTACTTAACAATTTCCAGGCACAAGTGTGACGGTCAGCCGGAGTGACACCAGCAGCTGTTGGGCAGTTCTGGTCGTGACCCCCATCATGCGGCGGGCCCAGGCACTGGAGGCAGCGAGGGACATTGTCTTTATAGACTCGACGTCCTCGTGTGACACCACCAAGTGCACCGTGACAGTGGTGCTGGTGGCGACAATGGCTGGCGCCGTCCCCTTAGCAGTCCTCCTGCACAACGAGCAAAGCACGGACGGGTACTCGGCAGCATTCAAGCTCCTCAGCGGGACCCATCCACTCTGCTTTGGGGGTCTATCCGTAAGTAGAAAATAATGTGGAAATTATAGCTTTTCTCCGTGGAAAAAAGCTGGTTGTCATTTACTACACTTGTTTCTGCCTCAAGAACATTAGAACCCTAGTAAAAAGCTTCGGTGTCTGCAGATGCAACAAAATTTCCCCCTTATGTAAAAATTGGCGTTTCATATTTTTAATGTTTAATTTTCTCCAAATTCGAGTGTGTCGTTTCGGTGCCTCACTTTTAACTCCGAAATTCAGTGTTTTCGGTGTAAATTTTTGCGGTCAACCAGGAATTGTGGTTTATCAGGGCCCATGTTGTAAAAGCAAATGCATATTTTTCGCATTTCTAGAAAACACAGCACAGCTTCATTCGCAACCCGGGATATAACAAACTAGTTTGCACTGTGCAAGAAATATGTGCAAAGCGTCATCATTCCGTTGACACGGATGCACATGTGTGCCAAGCATTCCACAAACTTCAGGAGGATACTGCTCCAGGCACAAATGCGAGCCAGCATTGCTGACAAAATTGTGCCGTGATGAAGCATGCAATAACTTTTGACGACACTGTTTCAGACAAAAAAAATTAGAGGGACACTTGGCCTTAAGGGTGCGACGCGATAGCGCAAGGCCGGGTTGTCAGGACAGGGGTGGAGGAGGGCGGGAGTGCAGAGGAGGCGGGGAAGGGAGGGCAGGGTGGTGGGGCGGTTGGGGGACTGGAGGGGTTGTAGGGTGGTGGGGGAGGGAAGGTGTGGGGAGCTGCAGGGTCACACCACCCCCCACTGCTACTAAGAGAGGGCAGGGCATGGAAGTCAAGGGGATGGAGGTCAGGAGTCTGGGGAGTGGAGGGGTTGCAGGCGGGAGGGGAAGGAGAGGGGAGTAGTGGGGGAGAGAATGGGAGTTACGGGGGGTAAGGAGAGGGAAATCCCATCACTGATTCCCATTTAGCATCCGGGCCACGTGACCCGGGTTTTGAGGAACGGGGAAGGGCCCTCCCACGAGGTCACGCCAGACGCCGTGACCCGGCTCACTCGACACAGGTCACTGACCGGTCACGCCAGTCCAGCCGGGCCACCTAGCATGACCCGGGTCACGCCAGGTGCCATGGCCTGGTTCATGTGACCCGTGTTCCGGGTCACGTGACCCACGAGGTCACGCTGGACGCTGCTGGACTCCTACTACGCTGCCTTTTCCGCTAAACGGGAGCCTTACGCTAAGTGGCGGCCCATACTGCAAGTGAGATGACCGGCAGTAGCCGTCACCTCATAGACAGAAGGAGGGCAAGAGGGGGACAAGAGGAGAGCGAGAAGGAGGAGGGGAAGGAGGGTAGACAGAGGGAGGAGGAGGTCAAGAGTAAAGGTAGAAGACCACGAACACACAATAACGCAAGAGAGAGAGAAAACGGGAAGACCAGGACGGAGGGCAGGGGGGACTGAGGATGAGGTGGCTTTGAGTTTGTGAAGGAAGAAGACGATGGAGGGGATAAAGGTGGGGCGGACCAAGGAGGCGGGGAAGCTGGTTAGGGGACGGAGGAAAAAGGTGAGAGGAAAGGAAGAGTGGAGGGAAGAGGAGCCTGAGGAAAGAGAAGGGAGCAAGGTGCGGATGGGAACAATGAAGATGAGGAGGAGCGGCCAAGGGTTCTAGGTCAAAACCAAAGGTCAAAGCCATGAACACAACCACATGACAGATAGAGGGGGAGGGAAGAGTTAAGCGAGGGAATTAAAGCCACGAACACACAACCACATGACAGATAGAGGGGGAGGGAAGAAGAGTGAAGCGAAGGAATCAAAGGCCACAAACATGCAATCATAGGAGGAAGAGATGAGGGGGAGGAGGAGGTAGGGCACAGAGGGGAGATGGGACGAGTATGGGGTGGAGATAAAAGAGGCGAGGGAGGAGGGGAGGGGTCAGGTAGGAAGAAGGTCTAGTGTCAAAGGCCACCGTCACACGGACACATTCCGCCGACCACTCAAAGTGAAGGGCCCATATACGGCTACCGCAGTAAAACTATAGCACGAGGGGGTAGTGGTTTGACCGAGGGATCAAGCATGAAGGCTTGGTCTAAGGTTACGAGAATGAGAAGGTGATGGTAGCACAGGTTGCACCAAATTCCTTTGTAGTGCAAATACTTCATATAAACCGTACGTGCGCTTCACTGAGATACATCAGTCTTGCCAGTTCTTTTCAATTGCACTCAGTGAAGGCACAATTGCCAGCAGTGTGAGCAGCTGACCTTAAGCCGAGGTGAAAAGAATGGAACGGAATGTCCCAGTGTATACAGTTGTTTATTTAAAAAAACAATTGTTTATCAGTTTCTGTAAATTGTTCTGTTGAACATAAATTAATGCTATCAGCCGGTTGTCACAAGCAAGTATAGAACAGTTTCTATAGCTACAGAGAAGCGATATGCTACATGTAGGGACTAAAGCATTTACAAAGCATGACGGTTCACTTCTTTGTCTCTCTCCGATTGTGGGACGCATATCATCTTTTGCCAGGCACCCGAGGTCTTCATGACGGACAATTCGAGTGCGGAGAAGGCTGCTCTGCAGGAGACCTGGCCCACGGCAAGGCATCTCCTATGCCATTTTCATGTGGCGCAGGCGGAGTGGCGCTGGCTCACAGCTGCCCACAACGGTGTGCACAAGGACCAGAGGCGCTGCCTGATGTCAGCCTTCCAGGAGGCAAGTCTTTTACTATGCAGTTGCCATTGTGACAGAGGCGCTTGTGCAACGTTCCGCAGTATGAAACTTGCACTAATGTGCAGCAAAAGTGCAGCCCAGTTATTTAGAGTAGGGCGACACACCTCTGCATGTTAATGGTCTTGTGGAAATCAGTCAGGCAAAAGTGTGCATGTAAAGCTGACAAATGTTTGTCAGATTTCTAACCGAAGTAACCTCAACGGTAATGGCCAACTGCAGGTCATGTATGCTGACACACAGGAGAAGCTGGAAGCAGCGACAGCCCAGCTGAGGCGCCAGCCACACCAGGCCTTCGTGGCACGGGTGGAGGCCTTCCTTGGAAGACAGGAGGAGTGGGTGTTGCTCTACCGTGCCAACACCACCACGCGGGGGCACAATACAAACAACTTCTCAGAGGCCACCATCCGTGTCCTGAAGGACATAGTTCTCAGCAGGGCAGAGGCATTCAATGCTGTGGCACTGGTGGATGCGGTGGCCATGGTGTGGGAGAAGTACTTCGAGAGTCGCATCCTCCGCCACGCCCACAGCCGTGTCGCAAGTCACCAGGTGGTATACAAGCGGCTGCTCTCCAAGATGCCACAAGGTGCAGCTGAGAGCATCCAACCTCTGGGCGACAAGCTCTATGCAGTGCCCAGCGCCACACGCCATGACGTGGTCTACGAGGTGGCCGCAGACTTCGGAGCGTGCAGCTGCCCAGTCGGGAAACAAGGAGCTTTCTGTAAACACCAAGCTCTGGTGCACGAAACCTTTGGTGGTTGGTTCCCCAATGCACCCCCTTTGACTACGGAGGACCGGCATCGATTGGGCAAGCTGGCCTTGGGTGACAAGTGCCCACCCTGGGAATTTTTTATGCCCTTTCGTGGAGAGCAGCAGTACCCAGGTGAAGAAGAGAGTCCCAGGTGCACCCCCGAAGCTCCCAAAGGCCCAGACAATGCAGAAGCCACTGACCTGCTAGAAGCCAATGACCAGCCAGAAGCTCCTCAACCCTCCACATCGGCCCTGGCACCAATTGCAGCGCAAGACCCTGACGAAGCTCAGCGTGCTCAGGTATGTGCACTCTTTGATGTTCGTGTCTTATCCAGCTCCTTTTCCCAAGCGAAGGGAGCACGATAAACTTGTATAACACAAGCTCCTTTTACAAGTCATACCGTGAGAGGCTCTAGTGCAGCAACTAGAATTTAAAGTGGTGCATATTTCCTAGCAAATACAAGCTGCGCACTCATCTGTGATGCTTGCTTTTTACCTGAGAGACTGTACCAAGTGGAAATTAACAAGTGCACCACCATTTGTTCCTACAAGGTTATTGGCCCACCTTTAGCTGGGGTAACTACGAAGGTTCTCTGGTGCGACTTAGCAGTGATGTGGGGAGAAAATTGTTTATTTAAAGGCCAACGAATAAGCAGAGAGGAGAAAACTGCACCTCAATTTCTCCTTTCCACCCGAAAGAGAAGGATAGTCTTCCTCCTTGTGGTGTAAGTTACATTCCAGACCCGCTCCTTTTGGGCAAAAAGGAATGGAGAAAAGGGCACAGGGGAAGGGTCATTTTCTTGGCTGCAAGGTACTCCATATATGTCAGCCTTTGACTACTTGGCACACATGTGCATCAGCTCTAGTGGCCAAGCTCTCAGTGTTTCAGCACGGGCAAATCTGTTGAAACAAGCAAAATTGTAATTTCTCACATTTTATTTATTTACATTACTGTGAACCTTACGGTCAACACAGGAGAGAAAAATAAGTTGTACAAGCCAAGCAAAATGCATTCACACTCAAATGAGTACTTATGCACATGCATGGGTGCGGTCACACCCTGCACATCTGAAGATGTATTCCGCACACATACATTATTCAGTTAAAAATTTGCGCAATGATAATTTAAATGACTTGAGATCACAGCAGCTGACGACTTCGTTTGGCAGAGCGTTCCACTCTACTATTGTCCTACAAAAGAAAGAATACTTAAATACATCATTTTTGTATTGATACGGAGCAATCGCCCTGACGTTGCTAGTTCTTTTGGGAACGAGACGTTGAAGGCCACAAGTAAAGCTGCGGATCTAGCTTTGTCATTCCAGTTGTTATGGAAAAGAGTTCTTTTAACCTTGATATTTTCCTTCGCTTTGCCAGCGAGTCAACCTGTGCCTCTTGTCTCATTGAAGAAACAGATTTTGTATGTTTATATCTGGAGAAGATAAATCGAAGCGCCAGATTTTGTATTCTTTCAATTTGTGATTCGTGGCATTTTCTATATGGGTCCCATACAGTGCTTGCATATTCTAACAATGGGCGAACATAACACATGTACGCAAGTTGTCGAACATCACTATTGGCATGCCTAAGTTGTCTTCTGAGGAATAATAACTTTTTGTAGGCTTTTGAACAAACGTAATCTACATGACTGTTGCATCGCATGGTAGAACTAAAAATAACACCCTAAATATTTAAATTCGTCCACCTTTCGCAGTTGCACGCCACCTATGTTATAGGAATACTCTAAAATGTTTCGTTTGTTTGTAATGCTGCAGAGTACTGTTTTATCAAAGTTAATTACCATACCCCACCTTTCACACCACAAGTAAAGTTTTTCTAGAGAGGCATTAAGCAAGTCTTGGTCTTCGACTGTACGCACTTTTGAAAACAACATGCAGTCATCTGCAAATAGCTTTACAAAAGTGGACCTGTACCGACCCTTGTGGCACACCTGAATACACTGCAAGGCGGGTAGAGCATGCATCACTGCAGTAGACATACTGTGTTCTGTTAGTTAGGTAAGACCGGACCCACGACAGTATATTGCTGTTTAGACCCACAAGGTGAAGCTTTTCAATTAATTTGTTATGAGGCACGCGGTCGAACGCTTTTGAAATATCCATAAACACGACGACAACCTGACCCCGCTCATTTACAACAGATGAGAACTCATGCGCACATTCAATTAGTTGTGTGACCGTCGATAGACCCAGTCTAAAACCGTGCTGATGTTTGTATATTAAGTTGTTTTCTTCTAAGTACTGAGTGACATGATTTGAAATAATGTGTTCCAGCAGTTTGCAGCAAGTCGACGTTAATGATATAGGATGGTAATTTTGGACTGTCATTTTGTTTCCAGATTTGTGAATGAGTATAATTTTACCACATTTCCAGCAGTCTGCTGGAAATTTGGATTGTTGGAGAGAGGCTTGAAATATTATGAAAAGATATCGGGACACCCACTCAGCATACCTTTTCAGAAATGCATTTGAAATGTCGTCCGGCCCCGACGCCTTCTTTACATTAATATTCAAAAGCAATTTAAGTATAACACTTTCCGAGACAACGAAATCTGACATACGAGGTTCATCAGAGCTGCTGACGTGGTCTACCGGCGGGTCACTCGAGACTGTAAAGACTGACTGAAAATACATGTTAAATTCCTCTGCCACTCTAATGGGACATGATACAACCTCATCGCTTACCATCACTTCTGTTATTACTTCTTTTTTCGACGAGAAAAACCGCCAGAATTTTTGCGGAGATTCCAGCAAGAAACGAGACAGCACATTGCCACAGTAATTTTCCCTAGCTTGGGAAATAAGATTCTTCAATTGTCGCCCCAAATTTGCAATGTCTGAGGAATTTTGTTTTGCTTTCCTTTTGCGCTTGATCTTTCGCTTTATTTGCAAAATTTCTCTTGTTACCCATGGGTGATGTTGTCGTGCTCTCACGTCCCTTGTCGGAACAAAGTGATATGTACAGTAGGAAACAATACTCTTAAATGTTTTCCATAATTCGGTAACATCACTTAACTGACTAAAATGGTCAAAATGTTCAACTAAATAATCGAGGATGGACACATCATCAGCATTTTGAAAATCTCTGACAGTATGTTCGTGACAAGCATTATCGGCAGCTGTTGTGTGTAGTTCTAAGTCAAGAAACACCATTTTATGATCTGACACTCCGTCGAGCACATGTGCTTTATCCGCTTCCACTATGTTGCTAACAAAAAGTAAGTCCAGAATTGATTGGCTCGTATCTGTTACTCTTGTCGGCCTGTCCACTAACTGTTGAAGATTAAAACTGAGTGCTATATCTAACAAAAGCTCGGAGGACACGATTTCATTTTTACCTAGTTTTTGCTTTGCCCAGTCAATATCAGCATGATTGAAGTCTCCAGTCAAAATAATTTTAGTTTTGTCATTGAAGCGCAACGCCATGTAATCATACAATTCTTCTAAAAACCATGTGGCGGTGTTTGGCGGCCTATATACAGTACTAACAACAAACACGTTGCCGTGAACTTTAATCTTACACCATAACACCTCCCTGTTGACAACGCAATCTAATGGTACCAGGTCCACCGAACTTTTTGCGATAATAGCCACGCCGCCGCCCCTTGACCCTCGGTCTTTCCTAATCATTCTGTAACAAGGCGGAATAACTTCATTATCACCAATACCACTGTGAAGCCATGTTTCCGTGATGACAACCACGTGGGGGTCATGAGTTAGCAAGATTGTTTCCAAATCATCTACTTTATTCACAATATTAGACAAAGTATAATAATGTGCTGTCCTCAATGCGTTTTGTGCAGGCTCGAGAAGAAGCCTACAGGCGCCTGGAGTCCCGCATGCGACGACTGCACGCCATGAACGAGGAAAACCCAGCATACATTGAGCTTTTAGATGCCCTTGGTGACCGGATGGATCGTGTAACGAATGGGAACGACGCATACGGATTCATGCTTACGTTGAAGGCAGCTGCAGGAGTACGACAGCGTCGGGGACGTCGGATACGGGTACAGCCCACAAGCCTTGCCAGACGTCGGCCAGGACTGACAAGGGGTTCGAAGAGGGTGCCGGCTGGACGCCCATCAGGCCAACCATCTGCCAAGAGGCCCAGAAAGAGGGCCCACTCCATGCAGATGAGCATACGTCACAATGTGCCAAGTGCAAGACTGCACTAAAGGTCTTGGTGCCTGCCACCTCGTCGGGATCAGTTAGGTTTCGTTGAGCCCCATCCTTAGAAACAGTGGTGTAACAATGTTGATTCAGCTCTGACATGACTGGTAAGCTGCAATTGTGTGAGCACTTCGTTTGTCTGCAGGGTCACCGTGTGGACATGGGATGAATTCTTCAGGATCCCATCACGGTATTGGAACAAGACTCACATTTCGGCAGTTTCGCTGTCCCTGCAACGTAAAACTTGCTTTGTGCTGTAACTGAAAGCAAGACGTAGGCATTTTTCTTATTTTTTGCAAGCCTCTGTAACCTCCCAGGTTGAGCTGGATTTCATAATGTGATTCAAGAGTCTTTAACCACTTAACTGCCAATGACGAGATATCTTATCATGCTGACTTCTGGCCGCAACTGCCGATGACGAGATAACCCGTCATAAGACTCTGTCATGAGGAAAATACATTCCACAATTTTTGGGGGGGACAAAACGTCAGTTTTCTTGATTATCAATGTCCCAAGCATATTTTATAACATTTCTAGCTTGTTTTGGTGTTAATCTACCAAAAGCAGAGCAATGTTAGTGATTGGAGAGCAATGCCATGCACTTTAAAAATGGGAACCATCATACATGGTTTGCTGTTGTCACACGCCTGAAAAATAAGCGAAACATTGTTCCTCCGACCGATTCAAAGTCCAGCGGCGATGAATGGCTTCCGTCAAATAGGAGGTAAGATCATCTGGACTTGACTGAGTGACCCAGTGATGAAAGTGTAATTGACAATGAGAACTTCCTCATGGCGCAAGATTGGGTTTGCATCCGCATTGATAATGCACGTCCCTCTTCACCCATATTTTGTTTTACTGCATGCCCTGGAGTGCCTCGACATTCGACAGACTATAATTCTGTAAATGATCAAGTCTAATCAAAATCACTTTGCATAAACTCTCTTTGTACGGGGCTTGTACAAGTGATATACGTGTGTTTTCACCAATCTAAAAGCACTGTACAAATTTTAAAGAGGTCTTTGACTGCCGGTTTGGAAGATGACGTGTCACTTATGCACGAGTGTTTGTCAAATGTTTTATTTTTAATCAATTTTAATAAACCAATGACCGGTAATCTCTAATGACTGTGATCTTATGCCACCCCCTTTCATGAGTGCCTGTACATTGGGACCTTATGTTTTACATTGCTCCTTCTGCTCTAAGATTGCTGAGCATGATTTCTCATCTAACATGGAAGTTTTTTTTTAAATTTCTCATGTATCGTTTCATTATTTTGCGGTCTGAATTATTCCATGCTCGGGTTTGTCACCATGGTGTGGAACTGTCTTGCATCATCTGACATAGAGAAATTAATCTGTGCGAAATATGTACATGGCACATTCCTTACAAAATTACCTCTTCCAAGGAAGGTATTGCTGTACCTACATTTCACAATTTCCCTCCACGAACTCTATCAAGTCAAAGTGTTGCACGCAATGTACTAGTATTAATACAATATTTTCCGGATTATGGTCCCAAAGACCTAATTTCAGCATGAAATATTTGTCAGTGGATAGCCCGCACCTACAGCCCTTCTCACCTGTATAGTGAGCAAGGACAGATTTTAGTTTTCAAAAGGGTTTTTCATTGACAGCCTACATATGATGCATAGTCCATACACATGAGAAGTGCAGAGACAAGCCAGGCATTGTTCATGCACCACTCGCGGGCTGATCACGGCTATTCCTGAGGGTCAAGGATGACCTACACTGTCTGCCTAGGGGCAGCTACCTTTCATGTCGCCCACAGAGGTGTTGAGAGCAAAGGCAACACATTTCCTGTTTAAGGCGGCGGTCTCACGCCTGCAGTCTTTAATGATAGCTTTTAACATTTTATTTTTTGGGGGTACTTAGGAAATAGCTACAGAGCTGTCGCTTTGCAGGTATGTTTCTAACATCGGTGGGTAAACTCCAGCAATACCTTATTGACATAACTAACTTCCGTGATCAGAAAATTAGAAATCGCTTACCGCTTCCAAGATTTCTCCTTTAATAATAAAGTTTGGATTACCATTTTTTCTACTCGCATTCTACTCGATATTAATCCTAAGTGTGCTACTAAAGGAGAACTTGGAAGCGGTAAGCGATTTCTAAATTTCTAGTTTTCTGATCACATAAATTAGATATGTCAATAAAGCTTGGTTGTAATTTACCCACCGATATTAGAAAAATGCCTGCAAAACGACAGCTCTTTAGCTACTAGGCACTGTAAAAATAAAATGTTAGACACCAAGAGTAAAGACGGCAGCCGTGGGACCACTGCCTTAATCAGATCATGTAAATATGTAGATGGTCAAATTGGTAGCAGATTTGTAGTACAAATTTTATGACTTTTCATGTACCTCAATGTTTCAGTATACATGCTTGTTTATTCTAGTTATTTTAAGGACATTTTGTAAATTTCTTTTTTACATGATTTTATAATTAAGTATGTTTTGTTTAAATATGAAGATGTTCCTGTATGTAATACAAAGGTGTCGTCATCATCTGGCCAAAGGAACAGAATGTCATTATTACTGTAAAGGCAATGGCACACTTTTTGGAAACCAGCACTACACCACTCTGTTGAAACAGTTTCATGTTGTGAAATAAAATTCTTCCTTGTATTCAAAGTAACTGCACTTGTTCCCTCACTTCATGGCGAAGACTGTGTCACAGTAGCAGTCATCGTAGTGCACGACAGTATTCATTTTACTACACAGTAATTTTACTCTCACCAGGTAGGAAGTGCGTGTACCAGAAGAGCGTATGACAGTATTCATTTTCCTCCACAGTAATTTTACTCTCACCAGGTAGGAAGTGCGTGTACCAGAAGAGCGATGAAAGGAGGAGGGAGATGAAAGAGTGATAAATGCCTACACAGAACGTTAACCTCCTCTCCGGGAGCAAAGCTCGCATAGAAAAGCAACGTTAGGTGCGTGCCTGTTACGCGTGAGCAACCTGGAAAACTGAATTGAGATGGCACAACTCCACCTACTTTGACACTTGTACTGGTGGTGCTAGAACACCTCCACCGCTTTCCGAAATCGCACTCTGAGCATTAAGAGTAGCAAAGGCGCGTACGCAGGCATACAGTAAGCCGCGGTCGCGGACAGGCGCGCATTTGCGGAACGAGAACATGTCCACGTACAAGAAGCACTGCGTCCGCGAGCCGTCCTCCGCAAGAGTTGCTAGCATTTGGTGCTACGGTGCAGCGGCGAACTCCAAGGATCGTTATGGGTCGTACTCGTAGGGGCGATTTCGACAGCGGCGCGTATGCTGTAGCATTATGTCGGCATGCAGTCCTGAACGTTCATCTTACCAAGAAACGAGTTCACATCGCCGAGGTGAAAGCATTAGTTGCTAGCGTTTGGTGCTACGGTGCAGCGGCGAACTTCGACGATCGTAGTGGTCGTACTCGTAGGGGCGACTTCTGCAGCGGCGCGTATGCGGTGGCATTATCTCGGCGTGCAGTCCTGGGCGTTCATCTTACCGAAAAACGAGTTCACATCGCTCAGTTGAAAGCATTCGAGTCATCGGTGCAGCGGCGAACTTCGACGATCGTAGTGGTCGTACTCGTAGGGCGACTTCGGCAGCGGCGCGTATGCGGTGGCATTATCTCGGCGTGCAGTCCTGGGCGTTCATCTTACCGAAAAACGAGTTCACATCGCTAAGTTGAAAGCATTCGAGTCATCTAGGCACGCGCGTGAAACGAAGTGTTTACAGCGGCGCAGCGTAACGCGCGTCTCACCCACCAGCGCAGCGGCGGACGCCATCTTGACAAGACGAAAACGCGCTCAAATGCGTTCAAACGGCGCGGAAGTGACGTCATGTCACGTGACATTTTCAAAACCAATGAAATGGCCGCTTTCGCGTCGCGCCGAAGGGGGCGTGGCCAGGCACTGTACGGGATATGGTTTGCTTATACGCGCCCCGGCTCCCGCCGGCCCCTGCCATTGACCAGAGCCTCCCTATACATGGCTCTGGTCGTAACGCCTTCCATAGACTGGTTGCGTACAATTAAAGTGGGCATAAAATGGTGTCTTTAGCTGTTTCACAGTAAGGACCTCAATAAATCTGGAATGGTCGTAGAACCCGGGACAATAACACGTTTTCGTTTCAATGGGTCGAATAACGCCCCCCCCCCCCCCCCCCCCCCCCTTTTCCCCAAGCCACGCACAAAAAAGAAGTGGCACTCTTTACTACACGTGTTGTGCTCCGAATACTTATTGGAGTTTGGCCATTTTCCTCGCCACTCTATATGGCCACGAGCCAAAGTATGCGCCGACGGAATGATTATTAGCCGAGCGCCAGCTAAATGGTGACCCAGCGCTCGGTCCCACTCTGTAAGCCGTAGCAGCGCTTTGAACCACAAAAAAGCTTAAAAAAAATATCCCTCTACATTTTATGTATTGTTACGGTGGAAATGTCACTCTTCTTGCTCCGCAGAGCTATGCGCTAGTTTTCTTGGGCGCCACTAAGCGATGCACATTTAGAAATATAAGAACCCAACGTCATTTCACGATTTCTTTAAGGTTTGAACAGATCCGCTAGAATGGTGGCGCACATGACATGTCAAGAAGAATGCCGTGTTTAAATATAAAACTGGACGCGGAGAAACCACTGAACCCCCCAAAGTAAACTCGAAAAAACAACAAATACAACATTCGAATTGAAAGAAAATCAGCAGTAACATGTTTTTGAAGATGCAATGCTACACGTGGTTTGTTTTCTGCAAAAGGTCCCCTAAAGCCGCGGGCACACTACGACTACATCACACAAAAGATCCGCGGACACTGTCTACCTTGTACCGCACTGATCGTGGGAAGCACGTTTGAAGACATGTTCAGTGCGAACGCATGTACGTATAAACACATATGGAACATGCGGGCGGCGTGTCCACTAATAATCATGCCATCATCTCCGCAGCGAACACCGACTTTTTTGTGTAATGTGTGAGCAGTGCGGCTGCGGCTAAAGTGTAGTTCGAGCATTTTTTTTTTTTTTTAGTTCTTTCCGAAGTTGTGTCGCGAGTCTCGCAGCTCCAGAACGTCCATTGAATTTTTCTTCTTCTTTTGTTGCGATATTCTCTGTTTCTTTTTTTCTCTTTATTAATCTTTTTTTCGGGTTTCAAGGACGACTTAAGTAAACTTTCGTTGACTCAGGTCTTCCTTCGTTTGTTTTACGCTGTTTCGGACGTCACTTTATTCAAGCCCAACTAATCAGCACAAGTAGCAATCATCTTTTTCTGACGCGTGTTTCTACCATAAAACAACATTGAATTATATACAAAAAAAAATTTTAAATACGTAATTTTCGTCGCTCCACAGCAGGCTATGAGCATTTTGCCATCTGGAGCGAACGCAGTCTGTATTGGGAGTTCTTATCGTGATAATGAAGTCATCGGGCGGCAGATTCTGTAGCGGTGGAGGTTCAAGTTGCTGAAAATCTACAGAAGCGCCAAGTTTATGGCCTTGCGTGACAGTTAAGACGCGTTCGAAAGAAAGCATAAACGTTAAGCAAAAAGGACGTCTTTCACACGACTCGACGCCCTTGGCGTCTTTGACGAAGATAAAAGACTGATAATCAAGATTCCATCAGGGGCCAAAACAAGAGCAGTTGGGAAAAAGAGCCAGCAGAATTCCGAAGGAATCGAGTGCGAACGACCGCACGGCCCACAGCTCTCACTGATGAAGACAACGACAGTGGTGGAGATTTAAGGAGTACCCATTTCAGTGACCACTTCTTATAGCGCACAACAAACCGTAGTCCGGTAAGGCACCGTCTTCATCATTCAAAATAATGCCCTAGATTGCTTATTTGTCAGGTTCGGTTACCAAGTACGTTAACTCAAAAGGAAACCTCGTCCAATTTCCAATATCTTGAACGTTGAAACGGTGTACATTGCTCAATGAAACGTAATGGACCAGTGGAACGCGTGGTATCGAGTATTCGCTGTGCTGGGAGAACCCGTGCGATTTGGCGTAGCGAGTCACACATACACGTATACCTGAGCCCTGCACGCGTTGTCCGCACACGCGGTCGGTGCACAACCTCCGATGAGTGACCAATGTTGTCAAAAAACATGCAGCACGATCGCATTTTTTCTTCCCTATACCATCAAAGAAAAGCTGTAAAAGAGTGGCCGCGGTTGGTAGTGAGTTCGTATATTTGTTTAATATAAAAGTGTAGTGTGGGGCAAAGTGTGTTTTTATTCGTACTAATCAAAATAACAAAGACATCGCTACTTTTTTCTCTGTCCACATTTCGGGTTTATCCAAATATTTTGAAGGAGAAAGCAATACACGAATTACGAATGTCACGACACTCGTAATCGAGGCGTGTCCACTGGCATTTTTACGTCATCAAAGGGAGATCGAGTTCAGGCGGAGAGTGGGGACTAGTGCTGCGTCTGTGTTCTGCTGAGGGGTCGAAGGACGCTGGGCGTCCCGCCCCGCCCGAGGGTGATGACGTTAATTAGAGGTACAGGACTTTTCTACCTCCACGTAACGCCATCACGTTACATTGAGGGAATGTGCCAATCATCGATAGAATAATCAAAGCCTGTTAACTAGCTGTCTCTTCTAAGAGGAGACTGTTAAGAGGGTTACGTTGTTCTAGGTGGTGTTTCACAACAAAGAATGCAAGAGAAAATTGAGGCCAAATTTTGATTTATTCTGAAAAAAAAATGCTTTGTCTGCCAATATTGGAAATTTTCTTGAAAGTTAAAACGGACTTAAAAATCTCTTTCACTCTCTCTCTCCCCATATATATGTATATATATATATTGTCATTCTCGTTTCAATAAAACTAACTGATCCTCTTTCAAATTTGAAAAGTTTCCCATTCGGAAATTGAAATAAATTTTGCAGCTTACATACTCCTTTAACATTCTCTGATCGCCCGTCATCTGTCTCGTCGACCGCTGTCACCGAGATCTCCACTACAAAGTTAGCGATCTCGTACTCACACGTAACCATGTTCTGAGTGATGCGAGCAAAGGCTTTTCTGCTCCGCTGGCACCAAAGTAGTTGAGACCGTACCGAGTGCATGAAGTAGTCTCACCAGTCGTCTACAAGCTGACTGAGATATTTGAGTACATGAAAGGGAAAAAGAGGGGTGCGAACAAACAGAACCAGGTGCAGGACAAAATGTTCCCTGGACGGATTGTTCTCAAAAGTTAACCCGGACAATATGGCCCCCAGTAATTTGTTTACTTTGGGCACTCTTTGATAGTTTTCGTGGACTACCACTCCGAAGGTTAATTCAACACACGTGTAAAGTATAGTTTTGAGATATTCAAGCTCTTAGGGATGTATCTATATATATATATATATATATATATAAAGTGGCGAACGTTTGCAGATGCTTCCGTTGATATATGGCAAAAGGAAGGCGCGCGGACACAGCAGCCGTCGGATGATAAAAATAAAATTCTAATTTAATGGCGAAAAAAGTCACACAAGCAAAAAAGGGGTTGAAGTGACAATAAAGTTGTATTAGTATACGGGAATAACGAAGGCTATGCACAAGAACGCTAGTTACGCGGAAAGCAAACTTGAAAAAGGACGGAATAAAAGTCAAAGTTAAAACACCAGAACTTACAAAAATAAATTGTTAAATGGAAAATAAGATAAAGAATTAAAAATAAAAATAAGAAAGGGGCCTGACGTCCGTCGGCGTTGCGGCCTGTCCTGAAGAAGGCACATACACACATACGCGGAGAGTAAACTCGCGAGGGCACGACGCGCATTTTGAGCCTGATTGGGCCCCCTAGTCAGCGATAACATATAAAAAAAAGTCTAGAAACCTTTAGTGCATTTTGCTTTCAGCATTGTCCTATCAGCTCGTAGCGTCGGCTGCCCTTTTACGCATCCCGTGAAAGTATTTTCTTATATTTTGAATTAGCGCAACAGTGTAGCAAGAAAACGTGTGTACATTATGAAACAAAGGCATTATCGTGCACATAATAAATATTTGTGATGGCATGTTATGGAACCTTTTGTGTTCTCATGCTAAAGTGTCAATTATTATAGACACGTTATTTTATGTATTTACCTCTTTATCATGCTCGCATGCAGTGTGTTTTAAATTAAATATGTGAACCTTAAAATGGTTAACGTTTTATAACTTATGCATTTAGTGAAACGTTATTTTTTTCTCTATGTTTAATTTGAACTAAGTACAATCACTCGACTACCCTTGTAAAATTTACCTGGGATCATTTTGTGCGGATTCCGAGGCAGCCCCCGTTGCAGAATACACGTCAAACGCGAGAAAATGCCAGTGATGAGCCACAAAAGCCTTGATGCAACCAGCGGACTCAGAAAAACTAATATCCGGAGTTTTCACAAAGGCAGCCCCAGTACGTGGCTAATTCGCCAAAAGGTCCATTGGACCTTTTGGCGAATAAGTGCTGCCACCTAGACACCCAACTGTGTTCGAGACTAAGTGGCTCGAAAACAAGGCACGTGCAAGGCCTCTCCCATCCGTTCGACATTCGAAACGTCAGCCACATCCAGTTCGCCCGCTGAGCTGCTGTGACCTAAATACGGCTCCCCCCCCTCTCCCAAAAAAAAAAAAAAATCTTTCTTTTTTGCTCGGCCAGAAGGAAGAGAGAGAGGGTACTAGTACCATTTAGTCTCGAATCGATGTTTCTACAAAAGGTTATTAGGGAGGTGTGAAGCAGAAATATTTTTCCGAAGCCATCTCAACCCTAGAACGGATGCACCAGCTGCCTTCTTCGTGAACGCGTCAGCCACATTTCTTTGTTGAAAAGCAGTGACCTAAATAGACGGTCACTGCAGCGTTCGCTTCCGGATCATCCCGTTGGGGGTCATGTCCCAAAAAGTACATATCCGTTCCGAGGGAAAGGGCAGGCTTAACAGCCATTGGCCAGTATTTTTTCCGCCAGGGCCCACGTGTGTCATCGCGTCACCGGCGCAGGGCACGGTGAGAGTCGTCGTCACAATTCACAAGTTGTCAGAGACCGAGCGGAGTGGTCACTTATACCCCTAGGCACAGCATCCTCCACGAGGAGAATCGCCAACCTGGAAGGTGTTTAGAGCCTTTCGAGAACTGCTGTTTTCTGTCTCCAGCACTTCAGTGACTTTTCAGGACCACGACTGCTCCGCGGGCCGAATCAGAGAGCAGTCGTCTTCGTGTGCCATCGGGACCGACAACAGGACAGGGACTGCCGGTCCTTCGTCCCAGGGCTCCGTGCGGCGGCGACGGAGAGGCCGACTATTAGGTACCAGCTCCCCGTGACAAGGGCCACTCCACTCCAACAAAGAAGCCTGCACCTTGGTAAGCGATGCACTACAGCCCTGTGAAGGTCACCGAAGACGTCTTTCCCATTTGTTAACCCTTTGCATCCGGGATTCGGCGTCGTCGCATTTTTGCTTTTCAAGGATTAATAGTTAATTTTTTTTTTTTTTTTGTGGGGTATTTACATCCTCCCCGCATCCCTATCTCGGCCTATACCGGGGGAGAGGGGGGGGGGGGGGGGACAAGATTGCGCGGGGGGGCGCCAGGACGCCGAGCTCTGACTAGAATGATTAGTGGATTGAGACGAAGCTAACTTCCTTTGTCTCCAGTGCACTCATCGAACGCCAAGCACCGGCGTTCTAACCCGTTCGATGAGTGGAAACAGAAGCAGGTCCTGGCGTCCCCGCATACTCTTGTTTCCCCCCTCTTCTCCCTCAGTTCCTGCTCGGATACTTTGTTGCAACTTTAGCAGAGCGAGGAGGCGAGTGGTATACACCAACCCATGTTTACAAACAAACCGGAGCGCCCCTAGCGGACGACGCCGCGCATGCGCTGTGGACGGTGGGCAAGAAGCCCGCCGTCGTCCATAAACGAACCATTGAATTGCGTTGTTTTCGGCGTCGGTGGGAGTCCCCGTGCTCTTTTTTGCGTTGGAATTGTTGATTTTACGTCCTCCTAACAATGTCGGACTACTTGAGCGGCTTCAGCAAAATTAACGAGGCAAAACTTTGGGCGAATAATTTGACTTGCGGCGATTCATTTCACGTGGACGCCGCAGACTGGTCGCTAAAGCCTCACTCACACAATGAGATTCTGCTCGCTATTTTCAGCCGCGACGTCGCTCGGACTGCAAAAACGTGGACAGTAGCTGAGATGGTGGACGTCGATACTGAAAACCGCCAGTAGAAACGGGCATTACAAATCGGTGATGGCCACTGGTAACAATGATCAACATTTCTTGTATCTACTGTTTACACTTAGCCTACTCACCCCAACCAACCTTCAAAAGTGCTTTGAGGCCTTCACTTAGTTCTTATCGCAATCACCGGGTCAACGTTTGGTTTACGGGACGCTGTCGTTTAAACGAGCTGACGACAAAAAGCAGACAAGTTTTGAAGGAGCAGACGATAGTTCGAACGCTTACGCAATGGAGTGCGGGCAAGAAGCACCGCGCCCCGCGTCAACAAACCATTGGAATGTCACTTTGTCGGCGTCTGTGTGAGTCTGCATATCTTTTTCGCGTTGGAATTGTCGATTCTACGTCCTCATAGCAATGTCTTACCAGTTTAATCGCCGGAGTGAAATTATCAAGGCTCGTTACACTGCTAAACTTTGCGTAAATAATTTGAAGTGTGGCGATTCATTCGCGTGAACGCCGCAGAATGGACGCCAAAACCACGATGAGATTATTCTAGATATTTTCGGTCGCGACGTCGCTCGTGCTGCAAAGGGGCGGGGGGGGGGGGGGGGGGGGGAGTGCAAAGTGGCGTCTGGAATATTCAAAAGAGGGTCCGGATGTGAGTTCCTCTCCCCGGGTTGGAGAAGGGGGGAAGGAGGAGCTCTCCTGTACGTTTATTGTTATGTGTTTTGACCCTGTTTTGTTATTGGAACGACTAACACTATAGAAGATTGGCTACTTGGCCCTTGACAAATGTAATTACAAATCACTGACCTTCAAATGTAATGAATTACCGTGATAAATTGCTTTCGCTGAAGAGCAACAGATTAATTTACTTGTTACTTTGCAACTTAGTTTGGCGTTACTTTTCCCGTATACTTATCACAAAAAAGGAAAAATTATGATGTTTTCAAAAATGTTCTGGAACACTACCTTCCATTTTTCATACGCAAGATAAAAAAAAGGAAGGCGATGAAAAGAGACATAGCCTATTCAGCGTTGTCTTTTTTTATCTTTGTTTGTCGCATATTGGCTATGCCTTTCATGTTCTGATGGTTCTAGTGACCGGTCATACAAACCACGGTGTTTTCTTTTTGGTTAGTCTCTTCCTCACAATGTTTTCTGTTTTGTTGAACTTGCTATTTATGCTATTTAACTGCCTGCTCATATTGCTCCAGTTTCTGTATTATTTTATTACTATTTATTTCTTTGTTCTCTTCAGCTCCGGAGCATTACAGCAGAGGAGTGGGTTGCAGATCACATATATACGTTGGCAACTCACACATACTTGACAAGCCAGCAACCAACAATATAAATAAACATAATTCAAATTACCACTCAATATTGAAATTTCAATAACTCCAAAAATAATAACAAAGAAATTCACATTGCATTGATCAGGTTAACAAAAGGCGCACTGTCAGCTGGTACAGTATCTGGAGGTAGCTCATTCCAATATAGTTCTCACCAAAACATAAAAACATCATATAGTTAAGTACAAAACGAGCGTGTTGGTAACAGTAATTAAACACCAGGAAGATACATAGAAAGCGGGGACCGACAACGAGACTTCCAAAAATTGCTTTCGCTGAAGAGCAACAGAAGTCTTCGTTGTCCGTCCCCCCTTTCTATGTATCTTCCTCATGTTTAATCATATTGTTAATTCGACATTTTATTTCACGTAATTTATTTTCATAGTCCCTTCTGCTCGATATGATATATAATGCGGCATTTGAAGATGATTTTATTTGTTTATTCCAGTTAAATCATTATTAATAGTGTAGATAATTTTCAGACTATTTTTTTATGCCTTTTTCATAAGATTCGAAGATTTAATACCCTTACAAGCTTTCACCTCAGTCACACTTTCTCGTCGAGAGCGAGTGTCTTCCAATAGCGTACGCGGAATCAATATCATGTTTCTTTTTACTAAGCGTGATGGGAAAGCATTTACTTGCGTTTAACTCCAATTGCCAGGTTTTGCACTATGAACTAACCCATTGGAGATCCTTCTGCAAAAACGACACGTCATCAACATCCTTTATTGCTCTGTAGATTACGCAATGGTCTGCGACTAATCTGATGCTAGAAGACATAAACGACTCTAAACCATTGATGTAGATTAAAAATAAAAGTGGTCCTAAAACTGATGTTTAAAGGGTCACTGACAGGGAATTTATGCTCGCCGAGGTGTTTAGTTGTACGTGACATATGAGGGCCCAACCACCCAGAAAAGAATTTGCGGCTCGAAATTCGGTTTCTTTCCTCCCGAAGACCATCGATCAAGAACTGGCCGGTTTGAGTCGCGCTCAGTCTCTTCTCCGTGGTCACGGGCCGTTTTCAAGGGTTTAGACACAATCACAAAATTTCATCAAAGTCATGGGTCCTCGAAGGCACACTCAATATTAAAAATAAAATAAAAAGAAAATTAAACCCATTTTTTGTGGCTTATTAAAAGCTGCAAATACGTTGTTCGAAAAAAGGAAAGTTGCACAGAGAGCCGCAAGCACTCTGTGTGTTTACTGCGTAATTCTCAACATGGCGTCGTATCGCGTGTCATGGCTCGCGGGCTGGACGGCGATGGCGGCGGACGACAGGCTTCAGAACTGTCGTTCACGGTACCGTCGAATTTGTCTTCCTTCGAAAGAGAACACGCCCGACCACCACGCCGATTTGCATGAAGACGTCGGTGAGTCGTCTCCCCTTATCGTGGCTGGAGACATCACTCGGGTAGTTGCCCCTATTGAGTCATGTACAAAACGATTTGTCAAAACGGCTATCTAAAATTGTAGAGTAGATCAGTGGAAAAGTGTCCGCTTCACGCGCAGCGGTTCCATCCCAAGAGTAGGCGAACTATTTTTTTTTTTTGTAAAACGTTTTAATATATTGAAACTTTTTTTTTTTTTTTACGATTATTACTAAGACAAAAAAGAATGTTGTGGACAAAACACTGCTGAATTAAATGGTATGGGAATACCCTTTTCCGACACCTCCACACTCAACGCACAGTTAGGTGTAGTTACGATACTTCCGTTTCTCCGACCTCCGTGAGCAGGTTTCGGTTTCGAGCAGTTACATTTCTTGGCTTTATTAAAAATATACTTGACTCTGTAGCAAAATATTAATTAGGTAGTCTTCTGACACCACATTAAATTGCCTAGAAAATTTTTTTGGAAGGTGTCAGTGTTAATTTAAGGACAACGCACTGTTGTCCACGCACTGTTTCCTCCCACTCAGATAGTTTTCTATCCACCGAAGTATGTTACTGTTTGTGTTTAGAGAACTCACTTTGTGCATTAGCAACAGGTGTGAAACTGTATCCAATGCTTTACGGAAATCAATAAACATTGCTCTAGTGACTAAGACTTCAAAGTTTTCAAAGTGATTCTTCTGAAATATGCTCATAATCTGAAGAAATGTAATGTAACGAGTAATTGGTCATACGTAACAGATATTTAGTAACAAAATTACTTTGAAAATTACTGCCGCGTAGAAGTAACCTGGCTATTATATAATTACTTGAAGAAGTAATCCGCTACTTGAAACGAATTACTTCCCAACCGTTCGTTCTGCTAAAGTGGCAAGGGGTGGAGGGCTTTGAGAGCCCCCCACTCTTGCCTGCATTCTTGTCCTTCATTCTTGTAACCTAGAATAGGCTATTTATAGTTGGCACCTACGTCATCAAGATCGCATTCGGAGACGATCGTTGCCTTATTGCCGTGTCAATAGGCATCTCGCCAATCGCTTCCGGTTTCTTAGCGCCAGCATTGCACCCGCCGCGGGAGGGGTAAATTCAGCACATCGCAGCGCTTTCCACCTCCCAAATCTTCCTAACTTTCGATTATCTAGTGTTTTTTTTTTTTTACTTATAGACCAACACGCGGCCCTGACGTCATGCAGCCGTGGTGGCGCTGTCGACGGCACTGAGCATGCGCAAACGCTTGACTTCAAGCGAATTCGGTCTCTGCGCACGCGCAGTGCCCACACCTGGTGTGGGCAAACGCGGGCTTGTTTGTAAACAGCGTGTCGGTCTATATAATAGACGCTCATCATCTTTCTAATCTAAGCCCAGTGTTTCTTTTCACAAATTCAAAAGTTTATGCGCAGATGCTAGTTAATGTTTCAACTAATTGTGACGATTAGCCCCCTCTATTTTGTCCTCCTGGTCGTATAACACACCTGCCCATACCCCATTTGTGTATCGTTTGCGGGTTTTCTAAAACCAATCTGTAAAGCCTAAAGTAAAACACCCTGCATATTTCACCACTAAATTTAACGGGCTTATTTGTTTAAGGTTGTTAAGAAGTGTAACTATTAGAAAGACCAAACTAGCCCATTAACGAATTAAGCGTACAATCATCCTTGCCGTTTAATAAGGGCGAATGCTACATATATTTAGAGTATTTTCCGAACAGTAGTCCGCACCCATGGTGCACAACCCGCAAAAACAAATTTGAAAAAAAAGGAAGAAGTTTTTGCTCAGATATTTTGCAACCGGTACCTGGTCAAAGCTTAGTGACTAGTCCGAACGTAAAAATTATCATACACAGCACACCTAGACAAACGCCTGCTGTATTAGCTAACAAAAAAGCTTGTAACATATATACATCAACATTCTTATACTCTGTTATCCATAAACTCCTCCGTGTCTTGTCACAGTGAATGATCTAGAACAAAAGAAATCCTTGATAGTCCGCATCCGGTAAAATTTCAACTTTTAAACACGCACATAGTCCGAAAAGTACGGCACATAATAATGTATTGCGGAGAAGAGATCGAAAAGGTCTGAAGAATGAGAACCAACAAGGCCAAGCGCAGCGCTTGGTCATCTCTGTTCTCGTTCTTCCGTCGTATCTTTTCGTGCGGTTTTCCGCAATAGATTCGTATCAACTAGCCCAACTTTCTTTCCATCTTATTAAGTAATTATGGCTGGTCTAAACTTTGACATGGGAATTATGGCATACTTCGGTGGCATTTTAGTTACAGAAGCAGGTTCACAGTGGCTAAAGCGGCAATCTCTCTACCACTAAGGTGACAGCAACACTCCCCTTCTTTTGTACCCTGCGTTGACGTCAAGCAGATTACTAACTAGCGGAGATAGCGCGTCAGATGAGAGCCACTAAAACTGGGCGTCTTTTTTCTCACTGAGATGCACCGATACGGGCGAAGATGTACCCTGCTGATCTCTATGACTCTTTGATAGATCGCACATTCGCGCTTTCTAGCCCATTGCGCAATTGAGGCCACCGGTGGGCCCTCTTACGACACCCACTGAAGCCTTGTCAAGGCTGTGGTCACGTGATCTTTGCATCTGTTGTTACGGGACTTACAGATGGTAACCATGGTAACTGTCTAGGCTTGACAGCGCTAGAGCGAGTGTCGTAAGATGGCCGACCGGTGGCCAGATTTGCGGAGGAAGCCTCCGTAAGTGACCTGGACACTGGTGTCCGCAAGAGCAATCATCTGTCATGTTAACACAATAATGAAGTGAAGATAATATAGCAGAAAATAAACGTGAAAATCCGTTATGGCCACATTCATGTACAGCTGTGTAAATACGTATTGTCACTTTGTGTTATTCATTTATCTGCAGCATCCTGGTCTCTAGAAGAAGATGAAGGGGCAGAGGATGGCCTACCTGATGCTGTTCTCCTGCGTGACACTTTTGGTTGCGGCTCACGCTGTCGACGACGGGGGAGGACCCGTCGTACACACAACGGCCGGCCGTGTGAGGGGTTTCCGACAGCAGCTGAATGGAAAAGTTGTTAATTCATTCACCGGCATTCGGTATGGCAAGGCCCCAGTCGGTGCACTTCGTTTTCGGAAGCCGCAGCCCGCGGAGTCGTGGACCGGTATTGCGGATGCAACTCAACCGGCTCCAGCTTGCAACCAAGTCAACTTCGATCCGTGGTCAATAGCACAAGGTGAGACATAACGAAATCCCCCCCTCCCCACGCCCTTTTTGCGTTGTCTTTAATTTTTTTTTGTAGAAAAAAACAACAACAACAACAACAAAGAACACCATCCATTTGATTTCAGCTTGCAAAGAGTACACGAAGTATAGCGCGATTCTGGTATACTGCGCTATCAAGCGCATTAAGGGAGTACGCCAGGCTAGAACACAAATATTTTGTCTACCAAATCGTTTGTTCCTTGGGATATCCGAAATCATAACCCGTTTAATCTCCCCAGCCTTGGGAACTCCGTCAACAATTAATCGTCGTCTTTGTTTCCTTTCACAGTATGGAGATGCATGAGATTCTAGAATGCGAACTACTGAAATTTGTCCTTTGGTGTCTTGCGTACTTCTATTTGATAGGAAAATAAAACCAAGAAACGTGTCCAAGTTGAGTGTGATTCCGGAACGCCGCAAAATGCTGCACGGTGGTTATTACTTTCGGAACTGGGGTGATTAAAAAATTTTCTACGATGCCTAACACTTTTTAAATAAAACCATGTCCTTTGGTTCGCACATTCAAAAGTTAATAACGAAAAATTGATTGAGGGGAGACACCCCCTGGGAGGGTGAACTTTTGATCCCTTGGCTTAAAATTAATTAAAATCACAGAGTAGGCTGGTGGTCATGCTACAGGGTGCATAGCAAAATTTCTGGTCTGTCAGTTAAGGGGGAAGAAAATTAGGGCAGCCGCTATCAGCAACATGCCTACATTGTTTAGTTAATCTATCGTTGGGAAACTATCACAATATTTAAAATTTTTATTCACTAGATATCTAGCAGAATGCCTAGGAGGTGCGGCTATGAGAGCTTTTTGTAAAAAGTCATTTATTTCTATCAATTTTCGCTTGTGCAAAATGGTCAACTTTTTTTTTTCTGTGTCTTCAACAAATTGTCAACATTTTTTTATAAAAGACATCTGTAAAGTGACAAAAACTTTCCATGGCCGCAATTCTTATTAAATTTCAGTCAGGAAAAGTGAAAAACGAGCCTTCCCTGTATTGCCATTATCAAACGATAGATTGACTAAAATGGAATTTATACCAAAAAATGGAACGGAGAAAAATGCGTTCTTCAGCTTCAGTGGACAGAAAATAATTTATAAAAATTAACTTATGCAGTGGAAAGTAGTGAACATTTCTGGGAATACTCTAGATGTTGGTGGATGTAATTATATAATTTTTCAAAATCGTAGTTTTTTGCAGAATTTTTTTTCTGGGTAGTGTCGCCCCTTAACAACCTAATTTTACCGAATAATATTAATCTTTCTGAATTGATCTGGTAGAGACCAATACTGTATCGAACATAGATCTGCTTGATACGTAGATTTTGCACGACAAATTTGGCTGACGTTCCGTAAAACACACTGTGTTCATATTTAAAATTGATTGCCTGACCGCTGGGGCTGTGCACCCATTGAAACCTTTCCGCGGCAGACGAACGTTCAGCCAAATTGAAACTTTAAGCAGAGAAGAAACCCATCCAAACTTCGTGAGAAACTGAAGCTTAAGCTGACCTAAATGGAAACCAAAGCAGAGGGTGTGTGCTTGTCATTTTTTTTAATTTGTTTCAAGTTTTGGGTCTTTATTATAGGGCGGGTACTTTAGACCTTGCTTTTAGATGAGTTTAATTAGCCTGGAAAGGCATCGAACCAAGATAACATTTAGAAAGTAATTAAGAATTACAGGTAGAACGAAATACAACACTTGTTCAATACTGTTTCAGCTGATATGCGTCCGGCTTCAATTGTGCCTAAATCAATTGCGCTTCTCGATTTTTATCTTGCTTGCAGACAGCCGTGCTCATACTGAAGACTGTCTGTTCCTGAACGTCTGGAGCCCGGCAAGGAACAAAAATACTTCGGACCTTGCGGTTATGGTGTGGATCCACGGGGGCGCATTCCAATTCGGCTCGTCCTCTTTGAGTATCTATGACGGTGCATTTCTGGCAGCCTACGGTGATGTTGTCATTGTTTCCATGAACTACAGACTGGGAGCCTTGGGCTTTTTGAACGGGGGAACGCAAAATGTTCCTGGAAATCAGGGGCATCTGGACCAGTCGCTTGCGTTACATTGGGTAAGGGACAACATAGGCGCTTTTGGAGGAGATCGAGGGAGTGTTACCCTTTTTGGGGAAAGCGCCGGGTCAGTGTCCGTAGAGTTTCACCTCCTCTCACCAGACTCCAAAGCACTATTTCAGAGGGCTATTATGCAGAGTGGAGCTTTATGTAGTCATACACAGAGGGCCAATGACCCCAGGCTACTCATGAAACTGCATAGGTTTGCCGTGCACCTGAATTGTACCAATTCTCCGGAACCTGACTTTCCTCTCCAAATGAATGTGATAGAGTGCTTGCGACGGTCAGATCCTGAACATCTACAAGTAGCGGAAAGGTCGATCTGTCCCAGTGAGGTATGCTTCCGGACAGTCTTTGGGGTGCCCTCCCTGCAGAGTGAACCCTGTACAACTGAGTATCAAGGGAACAAAGACATATTGATCGGTCACGTGGTTAACGAAGGTGGAATGCTAGTTTACGGATCTTTTCCGGCTGTGTTCCAAGCTGGCTCGCCCCAAAATTTGACGAAAACGGAGACGGTCTTTTTACTAGCTCCTTTGTTATCCCCTCCAAGTCCCGAACTTCTAGACGAGCTTCACAACCTTTATACTCGTGACATCGAAGACACTGACTTCGAGAAGCTGAGACGAGCTATTCAAGATGCTTGGGGTGACAGGATTATAACCTGCCCATCAAAGGAAACTTCAGTGAGGTTGTCAAGTAATTCAGATAATTCAGTCTTCTATTACATACTGAACCACACTTCTTCGAGTTCGTCCCAGAAGCCCTGGAACGGGATGTCACACCTCGACGACGTCCTCTACGTCTTTGGAAGACCGGTTGTGCAGAAGGCGTCTTCTGATGACCAGAATTACAGCAAGAAATTAATGGGTTTATGGACTTCATTTGCGAAGTATGGGTAAGTAGGTTTTTTTTTAATTTTTATCGCCTGTATTAGACTTTATGAACGCATACACTCCATGTCTCACTACTTTGAATGTTCTAAGCAAGGTAATGAAGTGCTCCCTCTTTTCTTTCCCGTTTAGAAAGCAGTCAACAAAAACAAGCTTCTCAGAACAACTTCCAGGACGTAGCGTAGTTTGAAATGTAGAAATTAGTTGTGTGAGAACAGAGGATATTGGCCGAATATTTTCCATTTGAATATCGAATAGTTTTTCCACGCCTTCCATTGCATCACGTTTAAACGAGAACCCAGCTAAACTCGTGAAAGTTGTTGCACGTGTTCATTTTAAGTTTAATGCATATATAGATACATTAAACTTAGCTTATATATCTGAACTGCGACCTCAGAAGGCAAATAAAAGACGGACTTGACGTAAAATTAATCCTATAGATTACCAATCTTGCTATATAAAATGTTCTTTCTTTAATATCGAGCACATGATCGCGCATGATGAATGCAGGTTGTAAGGGCATCTCTGCCTAACATATAGTCTTGTATAATTCAGTTTAATTTTGAATCTTTTGCTACAATGTAGAAATACACATTCAGAAAGTTTCTATTTATTTTCAAATACAGCCGGCACGCGTGCACCATCCTGCTTTGAATGTATGATTTTCTTTCAAGCATGCATTTGCGATATTCATACTTTCCAAGTGTTCATCACGGGGGGTTATTCCATTGAGTGCACTTCTTTCCGAGCACCGATACAATGCACAGAAGCATTACCCGCGGAGCTCGCTTTCGCGGGTAATGCATCTCCGCAGTGCACCGGTGCTCGGTAAGAATGGCGCTCAACAGGGCTAACACGCCGGAATCAACACGAAAAATGCGAATTGTGCAGTTCTTCTCGAACCGAATATCGAATAGCATATTATTCTAAAGTACTATTCGAAATTTCGAATATTCGCTCAACTCCGTTCACTCTTAAGCTTAGACTGCAGCCAACGCCGCATGCACGAAAGCACGGTACATTCGCTCTTGAAAGCCTCCTCCGCTTTCGTGTATGTGTAACATTTTTCAAAATATTTTGCGTTTTCATGTATATTGTGCTTAGTGTCCTGTGTCATAACTATTGCATATTGTCATCATCAAATCTAGTGTTCTTATTAGTCTTCTGCTCTGTGAAAATAAGCCAAAGTTGCTATACGTTTGATTTGTGCCTGGTCAGTTTCCGAAATTATTTTGTAACGCCATATTTAACAACACATTGATTAAAAAAAATAGGCTATGGATATACATCCATTTTACATTTTTAAACTTTCGTGCACTAGTTTACATTTCAGTATTTAAGAGTTTTTTGCGTTTATTTTTCCAAAATATTTTTATTTATATTTTCTTACTTATTCTCTGGCCGTCAAGACCCAGGCAGATCACCAATCCGGAGCCTTAGCTCAAACGCTCTGAGACCCCTGATCCAAAGTAACAAGGCCTATAGATTGAGAAATATGTCCAAACGTTTTTCTTGTTGCTATAAATAATCGTCAGTTCAGCCGTAATCACCACAAGAACTGTAATAAAAAGAAGTTAGGCCACTCCCGCATCATTAGTAATTTGCTCCTTTATGAGCTAAACTAAGATAAATGCGGGTGAATTTTCTACCAAGCTTCGCGTTCTTTTATCAAGGCTTACAGGTTTCAAACGCCAAAGGCATAATTCCTTACTCCGACAACCGAATCTTTTAAGGACTACTTCGTGAAGCGCATGAATAACGCGCAAGACTTTCTTTTCTTGATCTGGCAACGAGTGTACGGCATGACACTCTTCGCTCTTGCTTTCCTGAGCATGCGACATGATGTTTTCAGACATCGTTATATTGCTTATGCGGACGTCGCTTTGGGTTTGGTTGCACGTCCCGCTACATGCCACATCTGAAAGACATGCACACCGTGATCTGGCGGTGCGAACTTGATTACAGATATACCACATAATATCTGGAAATATTTGCGCTAGCTATGTAAAGTGGGTATGAGTAGTCTTCGACTGTTTTTATTTCTGCAGGAAGCAACATCTCGTGGAGGCGTACCAATGGCCACAGCTTTTGCCTGGTAATCTTGCTGCCCTGAAGATCACGAACAGACCGCCTGAGCAGACAACGCTCAACTTGGGAGATCGTTGCCGTTTTTGGAGTAGAGTGTATTTGCTTCAGAACCAGTATGATCACTCGTAAACTCCCAGAGGGATGTCGGACGGCTCAAAAAAGAAGAATGAGATGTGCGCAGACACAATAAAGTTTCTAATTGCCACTGGAAGAATATTAGGACACGTGTTAGGTAACTCGCTCGTGAGCTTTGCTTTCGGAAACATTAGATATATGAAGCAAACAAGCATCCGAATCTGACAAAGGGAAGGTTAGTAGTAATAAAACATCCCCATTGAGTACGCAATACATTTATATCGTTTCATTAAACACCAGCTTGCAATTCGAGGCCTAAGAAACTTAGGCTTGTTGTAATTCTAAATTATTGTGCACAACCTCTCTAGCCTCTCTAAAGTATTATTATTATTATCAAGTTGCTTTATCAATATAATATTGTTCCAAAAGCCCTTTAAGCAGACAGAGACAAATTTAAAACTAAAATATACCACTGGCCTTCTAACAGTGCCTGTGCAACGCTTTCGCGGGAGTTATTTAATGAGCGTACAAAACAACCAGCATAAAACAAAATACTCGTGTTTTAAAAATGCACCTGACGAGCACCACGTCGTGGCATTTCTTTAAAGGGAAACTGAAGCGGTTCTCTATCTGAGAAAAAACATTTCAATGGCCTTCATTCTACCTCCAGGATCAGGAATATCAAGATTATTCTTCAATTTGGTGCACGGAGGCTTCAGAAATTAATTTTTAAAGTACCGCCGAAGCCCCTCCTTCCCGGGGCGTGACGTCACACTAGGAGTTTTCGGAATCTCTGCTCTCGCGCATCTTCATCGCCTGTCAAAGCTATGCACGCGCACTCTTTTTCAGAAAGGTCAGAAAGAGACGTCACGACTGGTGTCAGTGCGGGGAAATATACCTGGCAAGCTTGCCGTTGCACGCGCTGCCCACACGAGCGACACGCGCTTGGCGGCCCGAAGATCCTAGTATGACGTCACGACTGGTCGAATGTTTTTTCGCTTTTTCTCGCTTTTAGTTGCATCTTCAGGGAAAACAAAAGTGATATTCAGATTCACAGGATAAAAATACGCCAGAATTCACCTCACTCGTTTTTTTCAAGAAGTGTTTCAGCTTCCCTTTAAGTCTGAGCTTGGCCGTGAAGGTTGACATTACATCGTTTTACACTCCGTTTCACGATAACTTGGCGAACTCTGGAGGCTGCTGCCCCCGCGACCCCATAAGAGCGTCGGAGCAATAAACGTGACAGCATTCCATGTTCCAGGTCACGGAGGCCTCGTAACCGCCACAGCGCTCCATGGCTGTGTTCACGGAGGCATCGTTACAGCCACGGCAACAGCGCCGTCCGCAATAAAATGTAGTTCTGGGCATCTTTTTTTTTTTTTTTTTTAACGTCAATTAAACTCGCGCGATTGTATCGATATCGACATTATGCTACACGACACGGAAGAAAGACGAAGACATGTTACTTTGCAACGATACTTAAATCGGATCAAGCCTTTTTTTTAGAGAACAACGTGGCATTTCAACGATGTTTCAACGGTCGCAGCCCTGTAATCGACAGCTTCCGCTCAAAACGCCAACCTGGCATTAACACCCGCCACAAATTCGCGGATAAATTCAGCGTGTGGTTTTTTCACGAACTGTTCTCGAAGAGCTCGCTACTCTAGCGGACGGCAGTGTTGCGGCGGCGGTCGTTTATCCGAACTTGGTTGGTTTCGCAGCAGGCGTCTCTTTGCCAGCGGACGACAGCCGGTTCCTCGGCGCTTCGCATTTGGCTCAGTGAGACGCACGCTCCCGTGGCATGGGGCACGTGCCTCGCTCCGACTCTCTTATTGGGTCCCGGTGGACACAGTCTCCACAGTTCGCCAAGTTATCGTGAAACGGATCATAGTAAACGTGAATATTGCATACTTACAATAAACCAATCAGATTCTGATCTCGTCTTCCCTTAAGGTCATAGCAGATGTAGTAGGAAATATTAGATCGAACTAAAATGCAGAAAGTCTAATATATTTAAAGCTTGTAGTGATACTTGACTCTTTTTTTCAGTTGGAAATTTTGAATAAAGGAATTGTGTAATATCTAGGGCATTCAATCAACAGCATGGTTAAAATTCGTCAATACCTTGAGGCTCAATGCGAAGAAAGCAAAACAGAGGACCGAGACATAGATGTAGAAGCTTTCAGTTTATAACAACAATTATTGCAAGCCAGCAGAACTCCGCCGAAAGAGATATCGGTTGGGAAAGGAAGGGTAAAGGGGCAGTAGATGGAAAGGAGGCGCTGAACAACGACAGCGACGGCACTCTTTGCTTGTCGTCGCTGTCATTGCACATATGTCTGCCGCTCTGCCTTCTTGTTTTCGCAGTCATGCGCCTCCTTTCCATCTAGCGCCCCTTTTTCCCTCCTTTCCCAACCGATGTCTCTTTCGGCGGAGTTCTGCTGGCTTCGAATAATTGTTGTCATAAACAGAAAGCGTCTACTTGTCTGTCTCTGTCCCCTGTCTGTGTTTTGCTTTCTTCGTATTGAGTATTAATTTAACAAGCTCGTCAAACTCATCGCCTTGATGCTACAACGTTAAAATTGATATAGTTCAGCATCTTTCCTAAACATGTTCAGCACTGGGGATTCATGGAGCTTCGCGTGCCATAGACACGAGGTGCTATCGCGATTAGATGGAAGGGTAATAAAAGAGATTCATTTTTCACGCCCGTTTTGCACATAAATATAATTTTCCTGGATTTGGCTCAGGAGTACTATTGGAAAACCGTAGACTATCCAAAACCAAAATATTTTCTCATGTTTGATGATGCGGGGGGAGGGGGGAGGGGTGAGTGGGGTAGGGAGGATAGGACCATTAAAGAAGGTTGTCTAAGTACAGAGACATAATTTCTACTTCTGGTCAAGAGGCCATGGCGCAGACAGGCACCAATATGCGTACTGATGATTTCTATTTCATTTTAATTCTGCGAAATTAAGAAATATTCGCATCACAGACTCGCAGCCAATGTTCGGGAAAAAATACAAAAAACAAACTGATGACCATTTAATTTCAACTTCACTGAACGAAACCGTTATCATCTATCGTATGGTGGGATCACAACAGCACAAACTAAAAAAATAAAATAAACTAGAACAACAATTTAAGAAATTTGGAGATTGAGAAAAAAAAGGTCCATGTCATATTTTGTACACAAACCATAAGAGGGTACTTGAAAGAGGGAATTTGCAATACGCTTTTAAACAAGACCATATCGGTGGTTTACGTACAAGAAACACGCCCGTTTTGCAAAAATTACGTGAAACAATTTCTGCATGTTCTGAATATTGTCTGATTTTTGGATGGTGTTTTTCACAAACACTTCGGCCTTTATTGATAATTGGAATGCACGTGCGCGTTATAGAAATCGTGACTACCATAAATCTGTCTTCATCGCTTCGCAATTCGCTGATCCAACTCGGATTAACATGAAATTTCGATATTCTGAGGTACGCGCGGCGATGTGATCTTTATGTTGTTTCATGTATGATCGGTTTGGCGAAGCGTGGGACGGGGGAGGGGGGAAGAGGGGGCGGCAATTGATTGCTGTCTTTAGATTGATGAGGGCGATGATATTTGAAAGCTTAGAGAGATATGCGCGCCGGGGATACCATCGAGTACTTTTTGAATAACCGCTGCATTGAAACAGTTTTTAGATGCGAAATTCAAGGAATATGAATAATTCGTAAAGTATTGTTGGGATATGCCGCTTGCGGCCATGCCATTAAAAACAGGTCAAGTTTGGTTAGGCGAATTATATTTGACAGGTTAAACAGGAGGACATTTATGCGCCGAAAACGGAAAGATAAAATAATTTAGGTAGAATATTTATTTTATTTTGCCGTTCTGGGGGCTTCCATTCTGCACATCTTGAATAACTGATACTCGGAAAAAAAATTGAATTAAAAAGTCGGAGGAACTGAGGGAATCGTCAATTGCCCACGGTATGTGTGGTTTCTGGTGAATAAAATCGATGTTTGACATGCACGTGAGCCTTATACAGATAGTGACTATACACCCAACATCATACCTATGTACTTTTCGGTGATCAAACTGGGATTTCAAAAAAAAGAATAGGAGTTGCTTAACTTATATCACGATAGACCCTTTCCAAAATTCAGTCTGGCCACTTTGATCACTATCATCATCTGAAAAATGGCAGACGTACTATACTAATGGTGGCCTTCTGTTTACTGATGAATGCAGATGATTCGAGGCCTATACATTCTAAACGTTACCGCGACGTGAAACAGGAATTGGATGCAAGAACTGCGTAAGCTTTCATTTCTAACTCGGGCCCAGTCAATTTGTTAGTAGCACACAGTCAGCTTCGAAGCCCCTTGATGTAAAGAATTTTATCACTGCGTCAATGTGGGCTGGTGCTTTGTTCTGACTGGTCGCATTCTTTTCGCCATCAACACTGAAAGAGATTGAGAGAGAACTGTACAGTGAAGCACGCATTCTCATTTACCGTTGACTTGCAAAAGAGTCAGTGCCCCATCAAATATTGCAGACCTCAGGTTCATTGCCGCCATTAGTATAGTAAAAGTTAAACTGCCATTTGAGTCACCAGGTGGCACTAAATTCCGGAAGGAGTCTATTTACGCGCTAAAACACTTCTTTTTTATTCGTCGGAGTGTTTCTCCAAGCCTATTGACGTTTAGTTTGGTGTGAACCTGAAAACAAAGGATGTTAGGATGGTGCGATGGTGTTGCTCTATTTTTGTGTTACCATACGCTTTTCCCCCTAGAAAATATTATTTACAACGTTACAGGTTTGAAATAACATGGAACCAGGATAACGCCTGTTGAACCCTGCTAACAGCTTGAACAAGCTTTCGTACAGACACATTTTTTTCCCAGCTGATTCCGACCTCCCCTTGTCACATATAAACGTGACGAGTTACTGCAAGATAACGTGTGTATCTGCCATAAAAAAGAGGACTAAAATTATTTAATTCATAAATAAAACTACCTATATTTTTTTCGAAGCTCGAGATAAATTTTGACACGTCATGCAATCACAGTTTTGATGGCGGTTCATGATCATTACGTAAAAAGGCAGAGTGCCTCTTATAGAGCTTTGCGGGACTAAGTCGTTGAAAGTCGGCATAAACGTCTATAGACGTTTTCATCCTCCTCCGCATGGGCGCTGCCATCTTGGAATCACGTGACGCGGCAGCCATTAGGTTGCTTCAACTTGCTGCTCCGCTCTCCCCTCCGCGCCTTGGCGGATGCGTTGTATTCGTGTTTTACGTCGCGCGTTTCACCGTGCTTTCTTGCATTACTTCAGAAACTGTAGTCCGATACGTCTACTCGACAACTAAGACATCATGAGGGTTCAAAGGTCCTTATGACAACTGAGGTTTGTTTCTTAATAGTGGTGGAACATTTTCAGTAAAAAGCGCTTATATTCATATCACGCATTTTGGATCGGAAGGAGCGTAAGGAGACTGTATTTCCTGAAAGTATCGTTCTTTGTATTCATAATATATCGAAAACAGTTTCCTTTGATTATGTGAGAAAACTCGCACAGGTGATAGACAACGAACGTTTAAATTGCATTTTATCTGAGGCTAGAAGTAATGATACGCCAACATCGGGCGATTTGTTTGTTCATAATATTACACCTACATGTGTATGAGGTTCCTAAACTTTTTTTTTTTTTTTTTTTGCGACGTGAACGTTGGGTTGGTCGGCTTACTTATAAAGTTTAAGAAATTGTATACCGTGCTCGTCTCAATTTTGACAGTCATTTCAGTGAATTATTGATTAGATTTAAATATCCAGTGCCCCACTGCCATCCACAGAATGTATTTTAACACAAAGGTCGGGACTTCCCGCTTAAGAAACAGCCACAGACACTTAACAATAGAATTTTTTAGAATAGCGTGCACACAAAAAAAAAGAAAAAAAAAAACATCGTCGTTTGTAATAATGACGTCGCTTTTTTTTTTTTTTTGCGCACGCTGTTTTAATTTTTGCCCGTATCTGGAATCCGCAATATTTGACGCAAAAAAAAAAAAAAGACGTCTGCATAGCATTTACTCGAGTCCAGGATTGTCGATGGCGAATAGAGGTTCACTTTTGGTGGCTGCCGACGCGGAAATTTACAAAGCGAATCTGTTCAAACAAATAAATGTTTGTTCACACAGGTCCATGAAGTGGTGCCAAGCGCTTGAATTCAGCTGAACTTTCGGAGGTATTTCTCCTCCTGCGCCCTATAATTTTAATTGGCCAATTTTATGGGAGACAAATGCCAGATCTAATTTGACCGGCCTGTCACTTATATCACATCTTGAGTAAGCAAATATTCGGATAAAAATAATTTATTGCTTAGGGCCAATATCGCGAAAGGCTGCTAATGAGTTCTTTAGCAGGGTTGATAATTTAACAAATTTCCTACTCGGCCTGTCGAAACATGCTCGAGTACTGTATTAAAAAAGGGCCTGAGACGATACTACTTGTTTATATCAATTATCTGCGTCATTACACGATACGTTTTTAGTCTGACGAGTTCGCTAAAGGTTGGGTGCCTACGAAAACTAAAGAGTGAGTAGTAAATTCGCTAGTTCATCTGTTCTGGTCGATTCAGCACAATGCTAATTAAGCTGTCGATATGCTTCTTTACATTCACGTGTTAGTCTCTTCAATAGTTTGCTTTCCTGGAAACTAGCGTCATCGGGTACGGCCGTAGACGATGGTAATCTTCCCGGTACATCAGTCAGGCGTTTCGCAACCGACCATAATCAGATCATCAAAGGAGTTGGTAAAAAAAGCTTGCAAAGTAGGCTAAAATACACCGCGTAGTCCTCAAAGTGGTTCAGTAACACTGTTTTATTTGTTTTGTGCTACAAGAAAAATAATCATATCACAAAATTAAGCAAAAACAACGTAAAACAGCAACATAGCCGCTTTCACGTTGAAACCGAAACCAATAAAATTGAAGCAACCTAATGGCGCCGAGCGTATCAGCGGCCTCAATCAGCCGGTGAGGCAACTACTAAAATGAAAAGGTCTATACTTCGTTTCACCTAAGTACAAGCGCAGCCAACGCAAAAAGCTGACGGAATGAATGAAGCAGCGACCATTGTGCAGCGACCAATGTGCAATGAAGCAGCGACCAATGTGCAGCGTCACGGCAATCGCCATTGTGTGTGCTATCATCGGCCAAACCGATCAACCGCTGTGAATGCACCATGATCTTGCGCTTTTAGTATGTGTGTCTATGATTGTATGTAGTCCAGCCCTGCGCTTTCACGTATAGTGAAACGGAGCATACTTAGTTGGTCGACTCACGTAGTGGCTGCAATGTTTCACCAGAAAAAGTAAAACAAAAGAAATAGGGACGCGATAATGCTATTATTCACATTGCATTCCTGCAGACTTTACCCGAAAATAGCGAATGGGGCCTTCGACCACGATAACGACCGATGAGGGACATAGAGGCATCAGGAAAGCGATATCGGCCAGCTAGAAAGAACAGTGCTCTACAGACGTCCAGTGCGGAGGGTTCGAATCATCTAAAACGTGCCAGGGACGAGCGAAGTACACATTTCAGCGGCCAATTCTTCCAGCACTTGACACAGAATAGACAGGTGAGGCGGAGCTTTCAAATTAGAAGTAGTTTGAGAGCTGCTTGACCGTCTGTTTCGGTGTTATGGTGTGTTTAAAGGAAACGCGGCTCACTGTAAAAGCGTTTCGCGGTAAAAGTGATCCCTGCTTGGCACCGCGAATTATGCTCCCTTTATGTTTTTCGACCGTATACGTCATTTAAAACACAAGGCTAAACAATAACGATGCATATGTACTCAGTGCTCATGAAGGCATGCTATCCTAAAAAAATGCAGTTTTTTCTAAAAGAACTGGAAAAACAAACAAAAGAACTGCGGGCTAGCCGCACGTCGGAACGTAAGTACAATGCAGACCCGCCTGCGGGGCAGCCCTTTGAGGGTTATAATATCTGTTTGAACAGTTTACGTAGGTCCGTAAATATTTTATCAATTTCGTTTTTTTTTTTTTTTTTTTTTAATTTAGCAGCGCAATCAAATTTACAGGGTTGGGGACAGCGATGACTTTGGTAGTCAGCAGGCCTCGGTGACTTTGAGGCAAAGCGCCGACCTACCGATGGGCGGGTGGAGGGTTGAAATGCCGACCAAGGAGCCCGGAATCTGACAGGCTTATTGCAGACTAGGTGCCATCTAACCGAGCTTTTGATTGCCGGTCAATAGGTCCCCATGTTCTGGAAAATGATAATAATTCTCCCGCTGGGTCTTGCGATATTTTCTTTTTTGGTTTGGCACGGAAAACTGTCAAAATTGACGCTTATAAACCTTCGCAAAAAGAGCTCTCTGGCCGCCGCCACTTTGCGAATCGAGTGACCCCTGTCGGCCAGAAATTTCTCCCACCTGCCTGAGCTGTGGAAACTCGCTCAGCGTGACTCCCCAGCTGCATTGTGCATTCGAATTTCGCCGGCTTTTCTTGGACGTTTTTAATTTATTTGCCTGTTTAGGATGCTTACTTTTTGTGTGTTATCTTCCACTGTGAGAACCAAGGAATATCAGGGCTCGTAGCCTGCTCGGCCTTCGCAGGAAACGGACGAAGAGAGCGAACGTCAAGCAGCCCGCGACGCAGGCAGTTCGGCGTTCTTGGAGGATTATTTCCATCGAGATAATCTCCAAACAGCCTTCCCGGCTTCTGTTCTGGGTCTTTGCGAAAAATAGCTGATATGGTCGGGTCCGGGGTATGGGGACGGAATAGACACGTTCGCTCATTTCCTTTGAAGCTGTGCCAAAAAGCGACTCTCTTCTACATGTTCCCCAAAACACACCGGATTCCGTGCGATCGTCGTGAAGTGACTATCGTCGACACTGTATATTGGATATGATGTGTTATTTGAGACCTTTCTCAAATCCTGTTCGGAGAACGCGGCACCGTGGGGTACGTACAATATATGTTGTTCAATTGATGACACTCGTTAAATTTCATGTTGTGGGCGGGGAATATCCATGCAGTTCGGATTTCCTGTCTGGTCAAATATTTTCGACGGTTAATACCTTTGTAGATTGACACGGCTGAGTGTAAATGAAACAAACATTCCAGTTGCATTTGTTCTGTCGCGCACGGACTCACCAAAACAGCTTTCATTTCTTTGTTTTTGTTCCCAAAAATTGTACAATGCATTCTTAAAAATCCCCGAGAAATTCTATTCGCCATAGAACATACAAGAAAAAATGGAACGCGGCAATTTAGCCTCCACCAGCGCCCGGAAGTGGGCCAACGCAGGCTGCCAGAGCCTACTGACGAGAAAACCCACAGCTCAGCGCAGTCGGGCAACACTGACGTACCCTCTCAAAACCAGGGGCACGCGCTGTAAATCGCTTCGTTCGAGACTGCCGCTTGAAAGGTCTATAGCCAGCTGGGGTGACGGCGACCATTGCCCTTTCGAGCATCTTCAGGCTAGAGACAAACATTAAACTTCTCTGCGTGCCAAATCGAGCTGTTGCATATGAGCACACCGAACAGGACGTTCAAATCGACAACTTAAATAGCAAAAAGAAAACGAAAAAAAAAAAGCTGCTTAAAACATAAAAAGACAAAAAGAATCCAGTGTGACTAAGGTTATGCGGAAATCCATGTGACTTACATGACATAAAGCTTGATTGCCATCACGATCAGTTTTATCTTTTTGCTCCATCCTGCGTGCCTGCTTAGGATTATTTATTGTCCGTCATATTTGTTACGACCTTCAAAAATAAACTGCGCGGTGCTGCAAACAGTACTACCTCAACAAACAATAACTTTTGCCTCTGTTAGTCGTGGATGCTACATATCATCATCGTTTATTATTCCTTGAAGGCGCAAGGGGCATTATACAAGGGAGTGAACACTTAAAAAAAGAAGAACACAACTATTTATGAACAAAAACACGGTGTAGTCTAGTAATGGGTTAGAAAAAATAAGCTAATTGCTGCAGAAAATTTTTTAGTGTCAGATAAGGAAACAATTACGTCATGCAGTGAGTTCCAGCCGTCAATGGCCAATGGTAAAGTAGACATTTGGTGAGTGACGGTTGACGATGAAATCGGACGGAGTTTACAAGAATGGTCGAGACCAGGGAAAATGCGGTAAGGAGGCGAAGCGCTCTGGTGGTGTGTCTCTCCTACAAGTCTGTCGTTTTTAGCGCTTTTAACCCCTAAACATGTTCAACCAACTAGCCCAAATCCAAACCCTTCGGCGATAGCAAACTTTGAGATGACTGTTGTAATAAAAAATCCAATGAACAAGAGAAAGACGAGACACCAAGCGGCGGTGAGAAAGAGTGTCAAGGTTCGCTGATTGGTGAAATCCTGATATGCTTGCGAGAGGGGAACTGTCGGAATAAAATAAAACAGAGGGCTCCGGTTTGAACGAATTCCAGGTTCTTAGTTAGGTATGCCTGCCACGATGACCATATGGAAGAAGCGAATTCTAGTTTAGTTCTGACAATGGTAGTATATGCTAGTTCTTTTACTTGGAATTTAGCTTGTCTGAGGTTACGGCGAAGAAATCCGAGAGTGTGGTTAGCATCGGCGATGACATGTTATGTGAGTGGTCCATGAAAGGTCAGATGTCAGATGAATTTCTAGATATTTGTACAATGAACAAGCAGTTACTGGGATACTAGAAAGGTGATAAGAGGAGGATAGCACATGTGAACTGCGGAAAAAAGATGTCGATTTACGTATATTATGGTTTAAAGCCATTTGCCTTTCATGACACCACTGAATCATAAGTTGGAGATCGTTCTGCAAGATAGTTGATCGTGGCGTGAATGAATCGGTCTATAGATGTCACAGTCATCGGCGAACAAACGTACTTCAGAAGTGATGCCTTGGTGTACATCATTAATGTAGATTAAAAAAAGAAGGGGGCCGAGAACGGTTCCCTGGGGGACGCCAGATGTTACTGTGCTTGTGGTAGATTTTACATTGTGAATAGAAGTGTACTGAGTGCGATTAGCGAGGAATTCATAAATGCAATTGACTACAGAGGGGTGAAGATTAATATCTTTATTTTCATTGAAAGACGTCGATGAGGGACCTTGTCGAATGCTTTGGAGAAGTCAATGAACATGGCGTCAGTTTGAACATTGGAATCGAAATTTGAGTAAACGTCAGTTAGAAATGCTGTTAGCTGAGTTTCGCATGAGTATAACTTGCGAAATCCGTGCTGGTGCTTGAGAAGGAGGTTTATGAGGGTCTAGAAAGTTTATTATGTTAGAATAGAGAATATGCTCAAAGAGTTTGCATGAAACGCTGGTGAGCGAGATGGGACGGTAGCTGCTGATTAGTTGGCGATCGCCTGTTTTATGAACGGGTATGACGTTAGCAACTTTCCAATCGGATGGAACTTCAGATAGTTTAAGAGATTGAGGGAATATGTGGAAGAGGAAAGTGGAAGAAATGCGTTTAGTGTTTATTAATACCTTAGAGTTAATTTGGTCATCTCCGGAGCTGGAGGACACCTTCAGTTGATCTATAGCCTCAAGTACTCCAGTGCGGTCAATTAAGATAGGATTCATAAGAGGGTGAATGGAATGGATACGCAGTAATGTCTGCTCTCAACTTCAAGATGGGTGTTCTAGTATATTTCTGTGGCATATTAGTTACAGCGACAGAGCTACAGCGGCATTCTTTATATTACGGTATGTTACCACCTCAACCTTTTTTAATGCGAAAGCATTGACTGTCTGATGGAGCGAGCTGCCGTCATCAGTCTGAAGCGCGAAAACGGCAAATAGTTTGCTTCGGTTCCATTGGCTGGCGCGCGTCGACGGGGCTCATATTGGCCGCTGCGCTCGTCAGTTTCCACGACCGCCCACCCCATGGCGCTGCGTGTCCATCAACGCGGAACGCCCAAGATGACCAGGGGAGCACACGCGCCGACTGGGGGTGAAAAGTACGCAGCAGACGAAAAAAGGAGCGGACGAGCGGCTTGCATGCTTTCGCATTCACAACTCATAAGGAATGCTTAGGTGTACCTCGATCTTTTTAATTGCAGAGTTCACGTCAGGCATAGCGCTGACGGTAGTGCCGTGATACGTAAAGAGACGCTATTGAGTGCGCGCCAGCTGAGACGTGAAGCCACTTAAACTGGCTAGCATGAACCCTCTTCAAGCATGCTTAGGTGACATGAATACTGCGGTATCTGCAGCATGTAAACTAACGATTTTAAGGCCCTGTATACTGCCTGCCAAAATCGGGTTTTCAGCGTATCACGCTGCAGTTCACTACAGAGGTTAAGCAGGTGGTGGAAGCTTACAGTGAAAAAATCAAAATATACTAAGCTCGTAAAAAAAAAAAAAACTGTTTTGGACGGTTTACGCTGCCACTTCTCGAACGATGCACGCGTAGCAAGAAGTGCTGCCGACAGCTGGCGTACGCCGCGTCGAGGGAGCGCCAGCCGATTCGGATTGGGATAGCAGACGATCCCGCTATAATGAACCCAAATCAGCCGGCCCTCCCTCGTACGCGACGTACGCCATCTGTCGACAGCACTTCTAGCGACGCGAACTCTATGCTACGGCAGCGGGATGCACAAACCATGGTAAGGGTCACACGTTGCGCCTTCTTATCAATGTTTCTGGCTCGCGTTTTAATTTTGTGAACTTCATTTTAGAGCGCAGCTCTTAGGGGCCCGTTTCCGGCTTGAGCGGCGTCGGCGTCGCCGTCGCCGTCGCCGTCGCCGTCGGCGTAACCGCGCGGTGCATCATGGGAAATGTCCCATAATGCACCGCGCGAGCCCCCCCCCCCCCCCGGGGTCACGTGACTTCGTGGGGGGCACGTGACCCCCCCGAGGTCACGTGACCCACCCCCGAGGTCACGTGACCCCCTCCTCGAGGTCACGTGACCCCCCGAGGTCACGTGACCCCCGGCGATGTCGCGTGACCCCCCGATGACGTCATCGACACTGATGACGTCACCGGCATCCACATAGTCATCGTCATCATCAATGATGATGACGATGACGATGCGGATGCCGGTGACGTCATCAGTGATGATGACGATGTGGATGCCGGTGACGTCATCAGTGATGATGACGATGACGATGTGGATGCCGGTGACGTCATCAGTGACGAGTACGATGTGGATGCCGGTGACGTCATCAGTGATGATGACGATGACGATGTGGATGCCGGTGACGTCATCAGTGATGATGACGATGACGATGCGGATGCCGGTGACGTCATCAGTGATGATGACGATGACGATGCCGGTGACGTCATCAGTGATGATGACGATGACGATGGGGATGCCGGTGACGTCATCAGTGATGATGACGATGACGATGTGGATGCCGGTGACGTTAGCGACATCCGCATCGTCATCGTCATCATCACTGATGACGTCATCAGTGACGTCACTTGATTCGTCACCGGCATCTGCATCGTCATCGTCATCATCACTGATGACGTCGTCAGCGACGTCACTGATGACGTCACCGACATTCGCATCGTCATCGTCATCATCACTGGTGACGTCATCAGTGACGTCACTAATGACGTCATCGGTACCCGCATCGTCATCGTCACTGATGACATCATCAGTGGCGTCAGTGATGACATCATCGGCATTGGGGGTCACGTGACCCCCAAGGTCACGTGACCCCCCCTGGTTAGTCTAACCCCCCCCAGCGCCCTTCCCTCCTCCTCCTCAAGAGCTGCGCTCCAATTCGGCGTTACAGGGAGTTGTAAGCGGCTTTCACTTTTTTTTACTAAATTACAATCGCTGTCTGTGTACCTGATTCAAGTCGGAGAAAATTGCAAATAAACAAAATGCATCGGAAGGGGAGGTAGAATAGACAACCAAAAACATGTGGGGTTGCAAGAAGCGAAAGTTTGCAGGCGACCTGGTAAGGATTGTAGTCTAAAACCCTGAGTCTGGAAATAATAAAATAAAGACAATAAAAGTTCGTCTGCGAAGTAGCGTCGTGATTGCACAAAACAGGTTTCTATATTTCTTTTGAGCAAGGTCAGTTCATTCCTTGATATTTTCATTGTAAGCTTCCACAACCGGCCTGCACCTCTGTAGTAAATTGCAGCGCGAAGCGTTGAGAAACTTGAGATTTTGGGGGGCCGTCAAAAGTTCCTTGAAATCGTTAGTTTACATGTTGTCGAACATACTGTCGCTTTGCGACAGTGATGGAATGGAATGAACAGTATAGGATAAGCTAAAAGGTGACGGTTATGACAGCGCCTATGCTAAATTGTCTTAAAATATGTTCTACGTATCTTGCTGTCATCCCTCCTGCCACAGCCTCTAGAAGATGAAGGGGCAGAGGTCAGCCCACCTGTTGCTGCTCTCCTGCATGGCTCTCACGGCTGCGGCTCACGCTGGCGACGACGGGGAGGGACCAGTCGTACACACGAAGGCTGGCTGTGTGAGGGGATTCCGCCAGGAGCTGAATGGCAAAGTTGTTAATTCCTTTACCGGCATTCGGTATGGCAAGGCCCCAGTCGGAGCACTCCGTTTCCGGGAGCCGCATCCCGCGGAGCCGTGGACCGACGTTGCGGATGCCACCCGACCGGCTCCAGTGTGCATCCAAGTCAATATCCAGCAAAGTGGTCTGTCGAGGGAGCAGGGTAGGTATTAATACCCCACATGCTTCTATATTTTAATAAACCTCGACTAAATTTTGGAAGCCCTTCACATTGGTCTACAAAAGAAGTTAGAATATTTAAAAATATTGGATGAGAAGCTTTCACCTAAAAATGAAGTCTGTGACGTGACGTTGTACGTTTCGTCTCGCATTGTATTCCGTCATTACAAATACCCCGCTTTCACTTCATTTTTATAAAATATCGTTTTTTTGTGTTTTTTTTAGGCCTTACAAACTTTAATGATTGGCTCTCTGAGTGCTTCGCGGTAACGATAGACCTGCTGGTGTTATGACAACGATGGTGTTTCCGTCGGTTATTTCCACCAACAAACGTTTGGAGGCCAAATGAGGGTGCTGAAAGCAACTCCGTTAATAAGTATGAAAAGAAAGGTGGCAGAAAGACAGTGATATTACCATGTTGGCTTCACTAGTGCGGATCTAAATATCATGCAAAATAAAATGACCTCATCAAGAACAGTAAACAGACGTAATTGTGAACAAGTTGTATGCGAAGGGATAATGACAGTTCCAAAGTTGAATAGGAGGAGTTGAAATATTTCTCTCGTCACGCAAACGTACGTACTGTCACTAGCCTGATCCGAGTATATTCGCAAGCTGCGCCTAGCTTTCTAGGCAAATTACCGGCTTCCGGATACCCAGTTGGCGGGTTCGAATACCGGTGGAGCTGTCTGCAATCTGACTGAGGTCTATTGTTGAAAGACGCCGTTTAATCGAGATTTCGGCTGCGCATCAAAAGGTCCCGCTAATCTCACTTGGAAGTTTTTTTGTTTTTTTTTTAACTGTAACTTAAGGAAAAAAGCGAAACGTTTTTGACAGCTCTCTTCTTAATGTCGGATCTGAAACCGCGGAAGTTACCCCTTGGGCACGGTGGCCGAATGTGGCTGATGTATGAGACAGGAGCAATTTGTGACCATACGATTTGGGTTGGTGACATTCTCTCGGCGAACATTCTGGCAGTGATTCGTGCTTAACTGCTGCAATGACGGGAATGGTCGAACTCTAACAATGTCTGGACCTCAGCTCGTGCCCCGTACTTTGAAAGTTCCCATCGCATGACTACGATACATTAGCGGCATATAATTGGACATCAAGTTTCGTGGTAGCTTGTTCAAGCTACGTGTTGAGGGGGTACACATTGCTTATTTGTCGTTTCCTGGCATGCCATTGCGCGGAAAGAACTGTTTCTAAGTTTGGAACGTGAAGCATTATTTATGAGAGGTGTCTACTGAATGTACAAAATTGTGGCACTTACTCTTTATTTGACAAAGCTCGCTAATTTAGGTCGAATATTTATGGAGTCAACTAAAAATGTGCCCATGCGACACGTCTAATTTTTTGTGCTACTCTCGATGAGTGATTTTGGGCAAGTGATTGTATTGCTTGTTTATAAAGCCCGAAGTTAGTCATCCACAATGGTCCTGCAATGTATCAACTGAAGATAAAATAGGGTTTGAACTGTGCATTATTCAGTAGTGATAACGCGACCGCATGCCGGGACGATGGCCGATCATATAAAAACAAAGGCCGGGATTAGATCTCTGATCTATGGGTTTTCTAGCACATGCTTCGAGCTGTGATGTGTTGTGAACATACTGTGCCGTCGATATTTGTCAATTTTTTTATTTAAGGTTTAGCCGTTGATTTCCTGGCCAATCGGTGATCCAGCTTCTTGTAGATCCGAATAAAGTCGAAACTTCTTACCAAGCTGAATCTATACATTGAGTGGAAGCTGCAACCCAAATTGATAAATTATAATAAATTCCTATGGCGTTCCTATTCACACTGAGTCATCGAGCCAATCTGGAACTTTGTGCCCTATGGAGCCTTTTTTTCGTCCAATTTAAATTGTAAGCCAAAAAGGCACTGACCCGAGTTGAACTTAAAATGAACTGAACTTCTCAGACCAAATTCGAAGTTTTAAAGAGAATGCCAGATCTGATGAGTAAAGTTGCAGACGAATAGTGGCGAGTTTGATTAGTGCTCTTATAAACACTGTGTCTCAATTTTAAACTCGTTTGCAGACAGCCGCGCCCAGACCGAAGACTGTTTATTCCTGAACGTCTGGAGCCCAGCAAGGAACAACAGTGCTTCGGACCTGGCAGTTATGGTGTGGATCCATGGTGGTGCATTACATTCCGGCTCCTCCTCTTCGAGCATCTATGACGGTGCATTCCTGGCCGCGTACGGCGATGTCGTAGTCGTTTCGATGAACTACAGGCTGGGATCCTTGGGCTTTTTGTACCAAGACAGCCTTTTTGCCCCTGGAAATCAGGGTCATCTCGATCAGTCGCTTGCGTTGCATTGGGTGTGGGACAACATAGCCGCTTTCGGAGGAGATCGAGAGAGTGTTACCCTTTTCGGTGAAAGCGCAGGGTCAATGTCCGTAGAGTTCCACCTCCTTTCTCCAGTCTCAAGAGCGCTCTTTAAAAGGGCTATTATGCAAAGCGGAGCTTTGTGTAGCCATGCGTGGAGGGCCAGTGACCCCAGGCTACGCATGAAAGTTCATAGGATGGCCATGTACTTGAATTGCACCAATTTGTCTGCGCCCCACTTCGGTCTCCAAGAGAATGTGATTGAGTGCTTGCGACAGGCAGACCCCGTGCGTATCAGAGTTGCAGAAGGGTTGGTTTGTCCCGGTAAGTTCTGCTTCCGGACAGTCTCTGGGGTGCCCTCCCTGCAACATGAGCCCTGTAGTACAGAGTGTCAAGGAAACAAAGACATATTGATTGGTCACGTAATTAACGAAGGTGCAATGTTTGCTACTAATTCCTTCCCGGCTGTGTTCCAGTCCGGCTCGCCCAAGAATTTAACGAAAATTGAGACACTCCTTTTGCTAGCGCCATTGCTATCCCCGTTGAGTCCCGAACTTTTAAACGAGCTTCATAATCTTTATACACACGGCCTCGAAGACACCGACTATGAGGAGCTGAGACGAGCGGTCCAGGACGCTTGGGGCGACAAGGTCATAACCTGTCCATCCAGAGAAACTTCAGCGAGGTTGGCCAGTAATACAAATAACTCAATCTTCTATTACATATTAAATCACACTTCTTCGAGTTCACCCCAGAGACCCTGGTACGGGATGACACACGTCGACGACGTTCTGTACGTCTTCCGAAGGCCAGTTGTTGAGAAAGCATCTTCCGAGGACCAGACTTACAGCAAGAAATTGATGGGATTGTGGACTTCATTTGCCAAGCATGGGTAAGTAAACGCTGTTCAATATTTTTTGTCTTAATCGTTAAAATGTTTGGTCAGGTGCATTCCGTGGTTCACTTTTTTTAAAGAGATGCCTTCCTTTTTATCGTTGTAGCCTGTAGGTGACCTCAAAATGTCTAAGTAATGCCCATGGTAAAATGACCAGGTAAAATCAAAAGAAAGCCAAATCCAAAAACACGACGACGACGACGTCGTCGTGAGTTTTGCTTTTATTGTTATCCTAGTAAAGGTTAAAATTATTGCATATTTCGTTTAAGCGATAATTCCAAATGATTGGGCCATTTCAAATTATTGCATAATTCGAAATGGCTCAACCCTACTAAAAAATGTATTTTTATCCCACAATGTGCGAAGAAGTAAAAGCTATAGTTATAGCACGTTCGCGTAGTCTGGGCAAAATGTTTAGACATGTACCTAAGGACGAAGGTGCAAAGTGGTTAAGGTATACATTACCATCGTGGTTGCTGTCATGGATGCCACTGACCACTGCCACCAGTGCTCTGTCGTTGTTGGTGCAGTGCGGGCATGGTGCCGGTCGCGAGCTGCGGAAGCCAGCCGTTCCCTCCGCGCTCGCTGCTGGAACGGAGTACGGCCATAGCGCGGCGACACCATTAGGATGAGTCTGCGTCGGTGACGACGGAAACGGAGGCGCAGACTTTCTCGATGAATGGAGGGGGTAATGTTGGCGTTCTGAAATGAGCGGAGAGGTGGATGCATACAGATAAACGAGGCGAAAACCTGTGGGGAAGGCGTTTGCAAGGCAACGAGTTTTCGCCGAACATGTTTTACGTATCAATTTGGGTTCGAGGAGCGAAAACGTTATAGTGAAATCGAATACGGTGAAGGATTCTAGAACTCTCCAAAATTACATGTGCAACTGGATACTGCAAAAATGGGGAGCCCATATATCGCGAGTAGTGTTTGAGAACACCTTTTTTCGAAGCTATCGTTAGCAAACGACTAAGAAGATGCTTCACTGACGCTTCCTCGTCGTCGCGCCGTTATTGGCAGGTCGTCGGGGCTTTCCTCTCTTTCCTCTTCTCGCGGCGCGGCAAATGGAAACACCAGACTTCTCCCTCCTCGCGCCGTGAGGAGAGAGAAGGGTTTTTCGTCTCCAGCTGCGGCAGCAGACAATAAACGCCAGCATTAAAACCCCCGCAAAGTGTCACCCGTAAAGCTCTCCCTTTAAAAGCGCAGGCTCACGCCGTATTTACTGTGCATGATTGGTCTAGCCAGGCACGACAGCGCCATGACGATACACTTTTTGCGCTGCTTTATTGATTCCATCGGATCGTAGCGCTGGCCGCGGTTGGACTTAATGTGAAACAGAGTGTAGCTATGGGCCTTGACCACAAAAAGTTGACTGTCATATTTCTCTTCTCGGAGCCCTCCCTATTGGAGAAATCTATGTGCACCCATGCGACTCGTATTCTATATTACCATATGAAACAGCAATACAACATACCGTACTTCTCCTGTCGGAGGACACATAAATTACATTGTTCTTTTCCACCTGTCTCGCAATACGTTTACAATTAGTGATACTTTATTTACATACACGTGGCACTTAGCACTTCCACTATTTCGTGTATTTTATATATGTAGTGCTTGTATAACACGTGGGTGATTGTCTGCAACGACCTAAAATTGCGAAGTCTGCTGAAACTACTTAAGCTTCAGTTGTTCTTAGTATGGGCATTTTGTATGGTGATATAGAATATGGGTCATATGAGTGCAAGCGATATGAAAGTGTTAGATTTAAAGGTGACACTTCGCAGGGATTTCGATGTCGGCGTTTGTTGTTGTCTGTCGTCGCACCGGAGATTGAAAAACCTCACCCTACCCTCATGACGCGAGGAAAAAGAAGTCCAGTGTTACCATTGACCGCGCCGCGCAAAGAGCAGAGAGGAGAGTCCCGTCGACCCGCTAGTGACGGCTCGACGACGAGGATGTGCCAGAGGAGCGTCTTCCCAGTCGCCTCCTTACGATAACTTCAAAATGGGTGTTTTCAAACATTAGTCGCGTTATCGAAATACTACTTTGCCAGTATTTAGGTACTCCGCGTAATGTTGAAGGATTTCAGAAACTTACACCGCGCTCTCACTTCAGTATAACATCTTGCCTTCTCGAACCACGATCGGAACGTAATATATGTTCTGCCAAACGTCGTCGCTTTGCAACCGCCTTCCCCGCAAAGCTGCGCCTCGTTCATCTGCACGCGTCAAATTCTTATTTGGAGTCGCGTTAAGCGCCACACGGGACAGGGTGGTCAAAAAGTAGGAACTGGATCATACCTAGGACATAAGTCTTGCTCTAATTGAGGCACTGGAATGAAATCCGTATACTCAGTCAGGTATGGGCAAAATACATCCAAATATGTATCGAAATACAAATACAAAATACATCGTCAAAAATGCATTTAATTACAAATCTAATTACATTTCCAATAAAACATTTAAATACAAAAAATACAAATACAACGAAATGTATTTGGTCTCCTCCAAATACTTTTCCAAATACATTCCTCAAAATTTGCGTCAGCGACTTCAGGGCACCTGCAACGGGTTTCTGGGTATCTCATTTTAATTTTGCATCGCACACTCGGGAGTGAGTGTGCGAGGTTCTAGTAACGTAATAGAAATATAATAACAACAAAATGTAATCAGCTTGGACGTAATAGGTGAAAAAAGTACAGAGCTTCAAGCAGCTTTTTTTGTCGATTACATTTTGGAATAGACCAACAAACAACCGAGACGACCAAGACGCGCAACATTAGCTAGAGAATTTTTATTGTTGCAACTCGCACCAGTTAAAAAAATCTGGACGACCCGCGCATTTAAAATGTTCCAGGCAAAAATATGGAGCGAAATCAGGCTGGAAAGCATCGCAAGTTGTCACAGGCACTTATTTAGCCAGTCTGCCTGTGAACGTCCATTTCGTCACTATTCTTGCCCTGGGCTAGCACCGTAATCACAAAGTCACTAAACGCTTGTGCTCGATTGAGAAACACTGCATTCGCTGCAGAACGTAGTTTTCTTTCTGCTCTGGACAGTGCCTTTAAAAGAAAGCCGGAGGAGAAAAAGAAAAAAAGCCCCATGGCCGAATAAAGGATGGAGACTATATCTTACAACCACATGCATAAAAACAAGAATTGTCGGGACAATAAATTTGAGGGATGTATTTTCGCCGACAAAATTGTATTTAATTACAGTTGTATTTGAAATACCCACGTTTTAGTATTTAAATACACACGTCAAATACATTACCCAGGTTGTAATTAAATACAAATGCAAAATACACAAAGTATATGAAATACGTATTTCAAATACTTGTTTTTGAAATACTGCCCATCCCTGCACAGTTAAAGACAGAGCTGGCCAAATTACTCATATTTTGTAATTAAATTACATTACTAATTACTTTGCTGAAAATTGCTGAAATGTAATTAAATTACATTACAAATTACCACAGCCAGAAAGCAATTAATTACCATTACAAATTACTTGTAAAAGTAATGACATTACTTTCGCATTACTTTTGTATACTTTTAAATATAATGGAGCTATTGATAACTTCCTTTTACAGATAACTTTATTTACATTATTTACACAGTTCATGGCACACAGCTAGAACTCTCTGTTGCATGTTTACCGATGGACAGAGGAACGCACGCGACTGATCCGTTTCCCACCCCAACCCGGACAACTATTTTTGGAGATGACTGAGGACCCTACGCGGATGATCTCTGGGAGGGGGGAGAACAATTGTCATCGTTCGCAAAATCGCGTCGAGGGCCGTTCCACCAGGGGCCTTAGTTCGACCTACTTCCCTAGCTCCTCCTTCGTTTCCCGAGAATGTCGAGCAGAAAAGCTCGAATGGAAGGCACTTACCAGCCCTATTTCTCACAGTGGAAGATAACACAGAGAGGGTACGCAGTATGCATCAGAAAAAGTAAGCGGAAACGTTCAAGAGGGGCCAGAAAACGTCGAATGAAAAACCGCAGAACATAGGTAGAGAATCGCGCTGAGCGGGTTTTCACAGTTCAAGAGAGTGGCAGAAAATGTCTAGCTGATAGGGGGCGCGAGAGTCGCACCAGCCGCATTAGCATCAGCAACATAGCGGCGGCCAAAGAGCGTTTTTGAAAGGTGTAGAGGAAAAAGAAAAAGTAAAATAAAAAGAAAAGCGCTCTTGTGTATTGTGGACACAAAAGATATGCCTGGTGCGAAAAAGTAATTAGGTAATTTAATTACAATTACCGTCGCTGGAGTAATTCATTACATTACTAAATTACCTGCTACAAAAAGTAATGAATTACATTACTAATTACTGGAACAAGTAATTAAATTACTGTAATTTCATTACAGTAATTGCATTACTGCCAGCTCTGGTTAAAGACAACATACGCTGAAACGAGATAACATGAGGACGACAGAGCGGCTGCCGCTGTATCTAAAAGAAAATCTCACTCAGCAAAAAAAAAAAAATATTCCTTTATCAAGAGAGAAACGATCTTGTAATTTATGTTCCTTTAGAAAGGAAAGAAATTTCGTCCCTGAAAGTGGGAGAGCCAAGTTTCTCCACCGTCTGCATCTCATTATGACGGCCCGGGTCGAGCGAATCGAGCTCAGTAGAGCTTAACTAGGACTCTACGTTTATTGTCGCTTTTTACACTGAACACTGCCGCGGTTAACACGCTCCCTGTGGTACACGCGCCGTCCGAGAAGGGTGACCCAAATAACCTTCTACGTTCGTTGCCGTGGTGACGGCGGTGAAAGCAGACGGCCTTTATGCTGCACAGGAACACTGTGGCAGCGATACGAGGTGCGTGCTGGGGCCCTTCCCGCATGCTTTTCAATAGGCGGAACGCGAACAAAAAGAGTTCGAAATAAGGACTTAACGCAGAAGGCTAGTTTTCTCCAGCGCCTCGTAATTTGACGAGCCTTATACGAAAACAGTGTTTTCATAGCGCAGCTCTTAGGCTCCCGTTTCCGGCATGAGCGAAGTCGCCGCCGGCGTCGGCGTAATTGCGCGGTGCATGATTGGTAAATTTTTCCGCTAAATTTAGCGGAAAATTATCTCGGCTAAATTTCGCGGAAAACTTTTCCGGCTAAATTCAGCGGGAAATGTTCCCCGCTGGATTCAGCGGAAAAATTATCCCGATAAATCTCGCGCAAAAATTTTCCCCGCTAAAGCTAGCGGAAAATTGAACAGAAAAATTCCAACGCTAAATTTAGCGGAAAATTTTCCCCTCTAATTTAGCGGAAGAAATTCGCCGCTAGATCTAACGGAAAAAGTTTCCCACCAAGTTTAGCGGAGACCTTTCCCCGCCACATTTAGCAGAAAAATTTCTCGTTAAATCTAGCGGAAATATTTCCCCGCTAAATTTAGCGGACATATTTGTTGGCTAAATTTAGCGGAAAATTCCCCCTAAATGAGAGGCGAGCAGGAGAGGAGGAAGGGCATAGTCCCCTCTTCGTATCTTCCCCTCCTCCTCCCCAAGAGCTGCGCTCTAATTCGGCGTTACAGGGTGTTGTAAACGGTTTTCATTTTTTTTTTTTTTGCCATCCCACGTCCTGTTTTTTTTATCCGCAACATGGGTCTAAAGTATCAAACTGCAGCACACATTAGCTAACCCCCCACCCCTCCTCCCCCGCCGGACTTCATTACCTTTTCGACTCCTAATGCGCAGTAGGTAGGCGCAGTAGACCATTTCAGCTCACATGCTCACACTTCTTCACATTCGCACCCTCTTCGGAGGTGAGTAATCCGGCTTCTTGGGCGAGTTGGTATTGAAACTTTGCGGACATGATAGTGCTTCAAGACGGACGAGACTAAGAACGAGACTACACGATGCGCTAACTTCAACTGTTTGATCTTCAGGAAAGCAATGGAGTAAATTCTCTGCATCATCGCGCCATTAATTCAATCCCATGCCACGCCAATACTTGAAAGAACTGTTTCTTCTTGTCACCCTAATCGTTCGACGCTACGATGACATATCAATCCCCGTAGTTTTTTTTTTATCAGGTCTACCTTTCTCATTTTCCTTACCGTCTATCTCTGTTTTTTAATGCCAGTGTCCTACTAGAGCGACAGACAGAAACAAACGACAGCGACAAGTCTCAAACCAGAGTCTTTCGCAAGTTGAGAGGCTTTGTAGATTAGAGGAGGCTATGCTCAAACACGAGCATCAAGCACGGGAGGGCATCTTTGGCAGAATTGCAATCGCTCGTACTTACTTCTCGAGCACCGAACAACTAAACGCCTGCCAAAGGTACCATAGCGAGCATGCTGCATGTGTTTGAGGCTTGTCGCTGTCTTTTGTTTCTGTCTGTCGCTCTAGTGGGACACAGGCATAATAACAGTGCACAAATTAAATTCCGTTTGCACCCAGAAGTCATGGCAGTGCACTGAAAAATGACCGTCACGCTGTCCGCTCAATTTTTGGTTGGTTTCGCGCAATCTCTCATTTAGACATCTTCCCGTCTTTCCCACGTACTGCCTGCCGAACGTCAGTGGGATCTGATAGACAACTCATGCGCATGCAACAAACGGGCTGCGATGCTTTTTCATGCAGCCAACCGGTGGTTTGCGGTAAGGGTCCGTCAGTTTGCACAACTTGGGAAGTCTTTGCGGTGCAGAAAAAACCACCCGAGCATTTACGCTGTTTGTTATCTTTTCGAGATTTTGTGCGGTTTTGTGCATTCAATGCACAACCGCCACTCTGTATTTTTTTTTTTTTGGGGGGGGGGGGGGGGGGCATATCTTGATCTGGACTCGCTACTCCTCGCAGCTTCTTTAGAACTCTTTCTGCAACCGATACCAGAAGCATCCCTGGAAAACCGGCTGCCACCAAGCGTTCCGACTGCTCCTTCAGACCTGAAGGCATCGCACGATGACACGACCTTCTGATGGCGTTCACAAAGCACGCATTTAAAATTCCTCCCTTAACGAGAAGAATCGTAAATTTCTGCTTTGTTTAGCTTTACCAGGAACGTGGGTTTGGTATTGCCAGGAATAATACCACACTCGCGAGGCCCCGAATTACCGTTAAGCGTGCGGTGTCGTAATTGAAAGAGCGCCAATGGTCCATCATTCCCGCCGATAAGGACGGAGTTTCCGGTGTTAAGAGAAGCCGAGTTGGGGGGTAAGGCCCTTGAGGGCTATTTTGTCAGTTTTCAATCATCGTCAAAAGATGTCTTTAACTAAGCTAAAGGCGGAAGAGAAAAAAAAAAATTGTGCAAGAGGATAAAATTAGACACGTTGCCACAGAGTATTGACAAGAGAAAAGGAAATAACTACAAATGACGTTCAGCGATAAGGCACACAAAGTTGATTGTCCGTTGAGAGTGATAGTTTCGGAGAGAGAGACATGGCAGAAATCGGTAGCACCCTTCTTGCAAGATAAACTAAACTGGGAGCCACTTGTATTGAGGACCCTTTTTTGGTCGAAAGTTTGAATGAAGTCGTAGATGTTTTAAAGAGAAACGCGAACAAAGGCTTGCTAGCCTGCAGACTAGATATTTAAATTTTATACTATTCCCTACTGCACGACGAAATACTGACCTGCGCAGAGGAAAGCATCGATAAACAAAGGGTGGTGGCGTTTCAGAATGCAGCAGGAATGGCTGTTGATGGCTTTCTCGAATCGCTTACATTCTATCTAAACTCGACCTTTATTAAGTGGAAGAACGGTGTGTATATCCAAACGTTGACATCGTCCTCGACTCGTCGTCCTAGAGGTAGTCCTTGACGTCATTCTGGAGGTCGTCCTAGGCGTCGTCTTTGACATCGTCCTCTAGGACGTCGTCCTTCAGGTCGTCCTAGAGGTCGTCCTTAAAATCGCCCTAGGGGTTGTTTTAGACGTCTAGGGAAAATTGACGTCGAGTGACCTAGACACCAGTTGTTTCCCCCGCTAAATTTGGCTAAATAATTAATGTCACGTGACCTATACGCCACTCTGTATTTCCGCTAAATTTGACGGGAAATACATGTCATGTATGTTGACGTCGCGTCACCTACACACCAAGAAAGTTTCCCCTCTAAATTTAGAGAAAACAATTGAACTCACGTGACTTAACGTCGCGTGATGTATATATCAATTCAGTTTCTCCGTTTTATTTTGCTGGGAAAGTTGTGTCACGTGTCCCGACGTCACGTGAAGTATACAGAAATTTAGCGTCCCCACAAAATTTAAGCTGGTCATGTTACATTAAAATTAAAGCCACATTTAGCGGGGAAACTGATTAGTGTAAAGGTCACAATACGTAAGGACGTCACCTCTCATCACCCCCCTCCCTTCTTATTTATTTTGCCACCCACACGTAGTTGTACGGAAATTTATGCGGCATAGTACACCTAATTGCACCGACCATTTTATTTTATTTTTGCTGGGCAGGGACGTTAACAGTTATTGCTTTTATGGTGAACGTTTATGACGTAATTATTTGAGGCATCCGATAAAACAACCCACTCAACTGTGGTTTCTGGCGGCGCCGTGTTTTCTTTGCCACAAAGCACGCCGTAAAATGACGCGAAAGATGCCAGTTTTTTTTTTTTTTATCGTAGAATTTGTTTTTTTGAGCTGTATTGTGTAAGGTTGGAATTGTCGTCTTGAATTAATCTCTGTAACGGAGGTACTCACTCAGCTGGAAGCGGTGCTTCACGGGCAGTAAAGTCGCACTTCGGCCAACATGAAAGCGGTCAAAGCCGCGATTTGAGGCAGGTGTTGTGTACGCCTAGCTACGTCGTGGTGAGTTCGAAAACAAGCTTCTCGGTCATTAGCCGACTGTCGACTAAAAACTATCCGGCTAAACACAAAGGAAATTTTCCTATCAACACGTCTGTCTTCCTGTTTGATTTCGTTTAATGCAAATATACCAACTGTAAATGTACGTACTTCGTCCTATTTCGAGCCCGTTCAGCCCTTCCCCGAGAGCTCAATCGCTCTCGTGGAGAAAACAACCGGACAATACAGACGACAATTACAATGGCCCGTACGAGAGGAACTACGGTTCAGACTAGTGTTCCAACAAAACCTGCAGGTCGATCGATTGCACGTAATCGCTCAAACAATCCTTTTAAACTCTTTGTGTAAAACAATGTAAATCTGCGACAGTATACGTCATACCATCTTGCATCTCATCTCATATAGCATCGGCGAGTCAACGATTCCAGTTTTTGTTCACAACGCACAATTTCATGAAGATGTTGGCGACACGCGTAAATACAAGACCACGGCGATTGTCGTTGGTACTCGGGTTGCGGAGACAGCCACCATAACCCAGTGTACGTAGCACTGTGGGCACTGTTTTGTAACTACGCCATTTATAAAGGCTAAAGGCTTAGTTTGGTCGTTTGACAGAAGTAGTCGTACAAACGTCAGTGAAACACAGGTGCTCTGCGCGTTTGGATTGCAAGACTGACTTGCAGATGTTCTTCGTTTCCGATGGCGCCGTGTCAGCTCAACAGCATTTTTAACCAACGCGTGTGACATGCCTGAAAAACGAAACCGAAAGAGGTGGACGCGGAAGGACGGTACTTTTCTCCCTTCTGCCTAGAGAAGAAGAATAGCGTCTCATTCCTCCCTTCTTCTGGCGTCCGCTTTGGGGCGCGCTAGTGGAAGGGAGGAAAACGCGCTATTGCTAAATCTTTTCTTCCCTCCTTTTTTTTTTTTTTTTTGAGTGGTGTTTCTTTTTCGCATTTTCGGAGTACTTCAGTGTGACTGGCATCCACATTTTACTCCCGGCGACTGGCACTTGTCGTCTGGCCTCGGCGCCGGTCCAGTCATTCATGAAACGTATGAACGAGCAAACGTGATGATAACTGGAAACTTGCGCACGGTAACAGCATATGGGCAACAAACGCGCGCAGTTCTCAAGCATTCTCCGGCTGAACGAGATCGATACCGCAGTACAGTACGCTTGCTATCTGTCTCATTTCTACGCTTCGTGTCACCTAAAGTCCGAGCGCAGCCGATGGTACAAGCGAGCAGCGCCGTAAGTACAACGTCCAGGCGTTCGCCGTTTTTCTGTGCGAGCGCATCCTCCACCTGATGCAATCAATCGCAGTGAGTGTGCCATGACATTGCGCCTTTGGTTCGTGTCTATGCGCGTCGTTGTCTCTAGGCTTTGACCGCACTCTGAAAACGATGTATAGGTCAACTTCACGCGTCGGGGTAGTGTCAGTGCTATTTTACTATTTTTTTGGCTGTCGACTGGTCGCTTCAGCTCCACGATTGTACATGCAATGTTCGATCGTTTTTCCCCCCCAGAAAAACACATCTCGTGGAGGCGTATCAATGGCCCCAGCTTGTACCTGGTAACCTTGCTGCCATGAAGATCACGAACAGACCACCAGAGCAGACAGTGCTCAACTTGGGAGAACGTTGCCGTTTCTGGAGTCGGTTGTTTCTGCATTACAACCAGTCTGCTCTCTCGTAACATTCCAAATACGTCGGACTGTTGAAAAAAAAAGAAAAGAAAAAAAATGCAGATTTGTGTGAGAATAAAATATATTTTTGAAAGGCTTGCGGCAAACTATGAAGACAAGCTTGGCGTATCTTATTCGCAACCTGTTTTCATCTGCCGTGAACGTTCGAAACATGAAGTGAACAAGCAGCCCAAATCGGCGAAGTGAAGGTGGGGAATAACGAACTTCCTTAATTGTTTACGCAACCGGCAAGAACTGGCGTCCTTTTAAAATGTCTTAACTAGCGTCTCTCCCCCCCATTCTCATTTCTAAAGACATTACTACGCAATTTTAGCTTCCTCACATTAGTCTCCTCTCCCCACAGCCACCAACAAAAAGTCTTTTTTCTATAAAAAAGAAAATCCCTATTAAAAATTGAAAAAAAAAAATATCTGACGCTATTAACTATGTTACCGGTTAATTTTCCTATTGCTGTTCAGACTCCTGCCATTTCGATTCCACTCTTTGTTCAGGCTTGCTGCGTCTTGACATCTAAATATCGGTTTCGTTCCGGTTCTCGAAAACTTTTAGCTTTTTATCGGATTTCGGTTCCGGTTTCAACTCCGCCGTATAGACTCCCCTTTCGGTGTTTAATTGCAAATAATGCTGACGTAATGGAAGCGTTACCCTTTAGCTATAAATAGTAACGAGCTCGATGATTGATGCTTGTCGCTGAGGGGCTATGATGTGCTGAATGATGGGCTCGGGGCATGTTTCTCACGGGACAGCGACGTCACGTGACGTTACAATTTCCTCGCTTAACTGACCCACTCGTCCATAATCCCATACTACCTTCACATTCCTGCGTTGCGTCACGCTCGACTGCAACGCTTTGCGGAGGTGGTGCAGAACACAACACGTAAGGGGGGGGGGGGGGGGGGGGGGGGGGGGAGGGACTTGGTGTTGGAAAGCACCACGGCTACTGCCGCCACTCTATTTGCGATGATAAGGCAATGACCGCATAACTATATTTGCTACCGAGAAAGGAGGATTGCACGAAGAGACACGGAGTTTTATACATGAGTCTCTACTTCCATATAATGTAGAGAAGCGTGAAACGAAGAAAATACATATCATGTGACATACGTCTGCCTCAAGTTCACAGCCACATTAGATAGAAATTACCATTCGAATGAGTGAACGAGACCAGTCTTATGTTTAATTAATCATTGCATTGCACGTGTTTCTTGATGAGTGGGGATTTCATTGGTGTTTATTTATCTAATGTTCGCTGATGTCATTAGGATTACCATGAAACAGCGGTATCCTTAGGTAAGTTGCCAAGCAATGTTTGTTGCCTGACATGCGCTTTAAGTGGGCGGGCGAGAAATGTCCCACTGAGCAAAAGAATTCTGGGACTAGAAGAGAGAGGAATGATAACACACAAACGAGCTCTCGTTTTGAACTTCCTGGATTCTATTCAGTAGCACCAAATGAATTGAAAACTAGAAATTGTAAGAGTGACACATTTTTAAGCTGTTGCCTTAAAGTATGGCTTCCGGGCAGGCCATAACATATATAACATATATTGTAGAGCTAGATTGTGTTTTACATCTTGGACAAAAGAGGAAAAACGGCATAGTCAAAATACAAAAAAAAGTAAAAAAAAAAAACAAAAACGAAAACGCGGCATTTCTTTTTGCCTGTTGGGCGTTTCATTTTGTACACTGAATTATTGTTTCACTGAAAATAAATAAAAACCTGAGTTCAAAATTAAAAAAAACTGATTTGTTAAAATATATAATTTCAGCAAGTTCCTCGAGGTGAGTCGTCTTTTACGGTGGTAAAATGCTCTTTTTTTTATTGATAAAAGCTACTTCAGTGTAAATGCCTGTTAGTTTGGTGGGAGCCTACAAACAAGGAAAGTTAGTTAGGTTTGTTGTAATATCGTTCCAGTTAGTTTATGAGCAAGTGCTTATCACTTAAAAAAACAAGCGTTTACAAACTTACAGCTTGATACCAACGTATAACACGAAAATAATGTTAATTTGACACTGCTAAGAACACGAGTAAACTTTGTGCGGTTGTATGTCTGTTTAAGGAGACTCCTACGTCACTGCGTCAAGAATTAACCTGACGTGCTATTGCGAAATAATGTGCTTTCTGCAAAAACAACACAACTCGAACGATTCAATCCCGAATCAAACAAGGAACATAATTTTTCGACCTGCGGCAGAGGTTTTTGACCATCCTGGGCAAACGCAATCTGCATAGAGAGTTCTTATCCTGATATGGAGTGAGCAGGCGTCACATTTTTCTGTGGCGTAGAGGACCAAGTTGCTGAAACTCGGGGCAGAAACATCTACTTTGCGACTCATCTCTCGGTGTATCCACAGGACGGACAAAGCTACAGTTTTAATTCCGTGGACCGTGCATCACGCCACTTCACGTCACCGGTTTGCGAGGTCCAACGTCGATATCTGCGGATCCAACACCGCCTAAAGTGATCCAAGACCCGAGCACGCGAATTTTACCGTCATCGGAGCGAGATCGAAAGCGCACACGCAGATTTGACACGAATGCTGCGTCAGTGTTTAACTGGGCTTCGTGTCCAATCAACGCTTCGAAGGACGTTCGGCGTCGGACTCGGGTCCAATTGCCGAGTTTGCGCATCCAAGTGTCATTACGTGGCAAAGACAGAAACGAGGTGATAACTACAGGTGGTGCTAGTGAACCACACCGTTGGGAAAAGTGAAGCACCTTTTCTCTCGACGATTTCGGCGGCGGACCGTGGCTCGTTTCTAACACTGTAAAACGCTATGTCTGGCAACCAGGGCCATCGCGAGTAAGCGTCGCAGGCCTTCTTCCTCCGTCTTGACAACCGGCCACCACGCAGTGCGTTGCTGGCGTTTGGCGGAGCCTTGGTATGGGTTGAGATTTAAACCGGTCCGCCTTCCCTGCTACTTTTTTTCTTTTTTCCTTTGGTCCGTCGCGTGAATGCTCTCTGCAGCCGGATGACCTGCGGTCCTCCCATCACGTGATCAATCGCTCGGCAGACTGGTCCGCCGTGGAGTTACACCTTATCAGATGCAATGCTTTAAAAAAACAAAAAGAGAAACCGGCGAGCGATAACAAGGCTATTCACACGACACCGCGCAACAGACGAAAAATAGCAATAGCAAATGATTTCTTAGCCCAAGCTAACGACCGATGATGGAGATAGAACCTATAGGAAAGAGACGTCGAGCACCCAAGAAAAGGACGCGACAGAGTTCCGCAGGGGTCGAGTGCAAACGGCTGCAATATCTAGGGTACGTCGGGGACTACTAGAAGAGTGCATTTCAGCGACCAATTCTTCCAGCGCTCGACAAAGAATAGACCGGTAAGGCATAGATCGAGAAATCATAGCAATGCCGACTGCGGCTTTTTCGTTTGGTTGGGTAACCAAATGTAATGGGACAAAGGGCGTTGAAACCAGCTTGCACGGTAGGCTTGGGAACTTCTGAAAAGAATATATCATTATTATTGTATCACAATATGGGTGCATGGAAAATCGCTCTACGGAATTAGCTTAACTCAATCGAAGAGCTGAAATTAAACACATTTAAATATATAAATATCTTTATGGTACACATTCTGATTTTACAAAAACATTTGGTCATTTAAATTGTATTGAGTGAACTACATTTCTAAGGACCTCGACAGGTATAATATTTGGAGATAGGCGTTATTTTTACTTAAGAACTACATGAGACACAGGAAACAATATGTTTATTTTAGCGGCCATTCGTCGGATGTGAAAATTTATAATCGAGTTTGCTTTGGGGCGGTATTCTAAACCCATTTAATTTTGATATATTTGCGACATGGTAGGTATTAGCGAGGAACTAAACTTTTGTATTGACGCTTACAAGTCAAGTCAAGTATATCCAGAATTAGGAAGTAGGACTGACTCAAACCTACTTAAAATAAGTACAATTAAAGCAAAAGCTATCGACCTGAAAACAAGATTGCTGAAAACCAACCAATATAATTTTTTATTTATTCCCTATTGAGGTTGTCGGGGCATTTAAAACATTCGAAGTGTACTTCTCCGCACATATCTTTTGGGACGGTCATGTTGATTAAATTAAATTGCAGATAAATCGTGTAGTTTTTTTAATGTATCGACAATGTCGTTAAACTGGGTGTGTTCAGATAAGGACGGTCATGGTGGTGCCATGCCTATTTTTTTTCAATTAAATTTTTATATGAGGTAGCTAAACCTATCGACACAATGGGACAGGCCTTACTTTTCAAGATACTTCCTTGTATTTGTGAGACAAATCGCATTCGAGAGAAGGTTGAAACAACGATTTTTCCAACTGCGCGATGATGCAGCTTTGAAGGCTGGAGGAATAAAGAGTGCAGCTTTCTATATAGTCAAAAGTTTTACGCTTAATGGAAGCATATTTTACTACCAGAATTTGTTAAAATGAACTCATATTAGCATAAATTTCAAGCAAAATAAAATGACAAACCTGGCATATTGAACAAATCTTACTTAATGAGGCATTTTTTGGCGAATTTTAAGTTGTTTCAAATTTATATTCTAAAGCTGAAACTTTTTGTGTCAAGTGTTTAATGCTTTGCAAATTTTCAGCAAATTAATCAGCCTTGTAGCCGTTGACAGTGTTTTCTGCATTGCGCCCAGAAGGTTCATCGAAATAGAAAAAGTAAAAATATTCCGATTTTCGTGCGGCAACTAAAAAAAAAAAAAAAAACATTCTCGATTTTCTTTAAATTTTACTCGATGGGCCCTCGATGACTGATAATTACAAATCTGCAAAAAGGATGCTGCATTATTTTGTTTTAAAACTAAAAAAATAAATGTGTAACTTGGTCATGGTCGCGTCAGTTACCGCTGGGACGTTTCTGTCTTCACGTCTAACGGTACACGAGCGACGCATGCCACATATCCGTACTTGGCCATATAGATGCCCAGGCGCCATGAAGCACTATAAAAATAACACGTGAACTTGTTTTCATCGCTGATGTGGCTGATATGGCCAATGAATACTGAACTTTACGGCGCGTCCGATCGTCATTACGCTGTTTTACTTGGCCGGTTAGGTGCTCATCGTGCTACCCTTTTAGATTGGCGCTTTAATATAAGTACCTGTACATGACGAAATAATTTGATTCGTCGTTCTAGGAACTGTCAGGACCGAGCGATGTTGTGGAAGCCTTTGGCCCGACTGATAAACATCGTGGCGTGAACGGAAGGTTTAGCTCGTGGTATATTATTGCATTGTAACGCATGGCGTAGCTGGACTCCAAGCCGGAGCATAATTGACGACATTAAAGGAAAACAAGTGTTTCTTGATGCAGACTTGCCGACAAAATAAGTGGCAGCCCAACCCCCCCCCCCCCCCCCCCCCCCCCTCTGAAAGTGAGGCCGAAGGTTACATCCGCGCTCGCAAAGGCGATCGTATCTCACCGACGCGAGGCAGCGATACGCGACACCTGCGGCGTCCCCTCCGCGGTGTAAACATAACCGGCAGGGCGTGTGGCGATGGTAAACAAACACCAGAGTCATTCATCCTGCAGAGGCACAACAGCCCCTCCCCGTGGTAGAGCAAATGCGGAGAACGGGGGAAGCGTGGCGTGTAGATGCAAGGTTAGTAAAGAGAATGTATATGCAGCGCTTGCATACTACAAAATGGGCGAGCTGGACGGCAAAGCCCGAATAAGGAAGATTTTGTGCGTGTGAAAATCAAGGGGAAGACCGAATCGGCTCCAAAACGCTTCATGATCCGGTCCCTGCGCGAAGCATACGGCGTCTACAAACTTGCCCATCCCAGCTTTGCGATTGGCCTCACAAAATTTATATCTTTGCGACCTCACCGGGCCAAGTTCTTGCCACACCAAAAGGTGTGTCTTTGTACCTACTGTGCCAAGTTCCAGCTACGTTGCGTAAGGCTGAAAAATACGGTAAGGATTCACTTTCTGCGGAAGATGTGTAGGCTCTCTGTTTTGTCCGCAGCGTACTTTCCCTTGCTTCCTGGGCAAGTGCGACCAGAGCCCAAGAGCAGAAAAATCGACATTGGAAAAAAAATTGATATTGGATATGATGAGGATGCAGTCTTCGCCACATGCGAATAGGGGGAGTTCATTAAGAAGACGCTGATAAAGAAGACGCTCATAACGGAAAAAAAACATTTGATATTGGATATGAAGACGCTGAAGGCTCCTCCATTAAGAAGGAGCTTCAAAAGACTGTTATAATGTGCATCCCTCATAATTACCTACGACGCGTGCAAGCAAAGGGCATACATGACGAGAAGCAGTCTTGTGAAATGGGTGCTATTGTTTTCCATTTTCGACTTGCCGAGAATTAAACCGCGGTGCCTGCGGGCGAGGTATAGGCGTACCATTGGCAGAAGAAACAAATCAGCATCTTTACGTGCATTGCAATGTCAAGGAAGTCGACGCGGAGCTATGCCGCGCTTTGCGACGATCTAACTCATGACCCAGCACATGCATGCTTGGCCTTGTCAAAAATTAAGGCACACCTCGAGGACAACGCACCAATCTACTCTCGCTTCACTTACGTTAGCGATGGAGTGGCCGCCCATTTTAAGAACCGGTACCAACTTCACTAGTTGCAGTGCAGTGAACTCCAGACGACGAAGTGGATCTTTTCGGCAAGAGGGCACGGCAAGAACGCATGCGGTGCGGTAGGGGGGCTTGCAAAACACTAAGCCTACGGATGGCGAGCTTGAGGCATTTCGAGAACGAAAAAAACTAGAGTGGAAGGACGCCAAGAGGGTGCCTGGAATCTACTCGCTTCACATGTGGAAATATAAAAAATTTGATCAGGAGAATTTCTTGTACGTTGCATGCAGCGCGGACTCTTGAGTGGAAGATGATCCGAGTCCCTTGAACGTGTTCTAGTTGATTGCTTGTGTCATCAAATCCGGCTGAGCCTCAATACATTAGAGACTCCTCTAGTGTAATTACCGGAGACGTACCGAAGCGTACATCAGTTTCCAAATTTGTATGCCCTTTAGTATAAACAAGACTCCGCAGGACAAATGGTTCCAAGTCCTTCCTGCACCTGGCTTGATATATCGCGCTTTCAACCCGTTCTTTTCGTCTCGCACGAAATGCGACCTCTGTGAACACGAAGTCTGCTCGGACTTGGAGCTCCGATATTCAATCTACGGAAAAGCGGATCGAGCCCGGGAAAAGCGATGGTGACTGGCCAGGTCCGTGCTAGGGAAGCCTCCGCAAGAAGTGTGTGTGTGTGTGTGTGTGGCTGGCCTCATCGAGCTGCCCCCTAACCTACCGTGGAATCCATCGGTTCCACCACCTTCGGACAATGCAACGGAAGAGGCCGTCAGTCCCGGACAGTGACAGATTAGACACTCCCTCCACCCGCTAGCTCCTCAGTATTGCAATCTGGTTGGTAGTAATTCAGGATTTTAGGAGTTCAGTTTTCAATTGTCTAGTAATTGTTTTTCTTCTGTGTAATCGTTAGGTGTTTTTGCATTTTGCCGCCTGTGCACCGGCAGGGTAAAGTGCTAAGACTATTTATTGCCACGTTTCGGTTCTTCTGAACTCCCGTTATATTATTTTTGTTTCTATCTAAATCATCGTTTTCATTAAACTTTCGTTATTTTAAAACTTGTGTTACGTTTCCTTCATTGGCAAGGCCTCACCGCGGTGCAGGCCGGTCGACTGATCAGCAGTTTTTTCTTTATTTTCTGTTTATAGTGAACCACAAACCTGTGCGCGTGGCGACGGCCTGGCATTAGGGGGCGGCGCTGGGTGCTTCACACTAAAGTGTTTTCATATACACGCGCGCTAATTCACACCAAGAGCGTTCTCATTGCAAATAGACATCTGCAGCTTTTTGCGCTCTATGACCCTCTTGGAATTTCATAAAAATATTTCCTCAGATCGATAACTCTCTTGAACCCCTTGACCCAGTCACAGATCATGGATTTCTGTTTGAGGTTGAGGCGTCGCAAGCGATCCTGTTGGAGCGACTTGAGTATCACCCGAGCGCACACTTGGCTGTTGCCTTCGACGCTGAACCGTTTACGCTATATAAATACCTTCTAAATCAACCTTGATTTCCACTCATTCCCCACTGTTTTTTTAGATGTGCGGGCGTGTCTAAGGCGGAACGCCCTAGACACGCCCGCCATCGGTCGGGGCAGAAGCTTCCGCAATGTTGCTTAGTTGTTCCAAGCGATGCCTAGAAAAATGAAAAAAAAAAAAACTATTTTGTCAGCAAGCTTTCGAGCGATGCCGAGAAATACAAATCAAATAATTTTGTCAGCCAGGTACTAATATTAAAGTACTAACTTTAAATGGTAGCACAATGAACATTTAACCAGCCAAGTATAACACCCTAATATGGAACGGACGCGCCGCAACGTTCAGTTTTCATTATCAATATCAGCCACATCAGCGATGAAACAAGTTCATGTGCTATTTTTAGAGTGCTTCGTGGCGCCTGGGCATTAATATGACCAAGCACGGTTACTGTGGCATGCGTCGCTCGTCTACCACTATAGTCGTTAAGACATAAACGCCCCAGCTGAGATTGATGCGACCACGACCTGGTTACACGTTTATTTTCTTGTTTTGAAACAAAATAATGCAACAGGTATTTGCAGATTTGTAATTCCCGGTCACCAAGGGCCCATCCGGTAGAAGTTAAATAAAATCGAGAATGATTTTGTTTTTAATTGCCGCACGAAAATTGCAAAATGTACATTTTCTATTTTGATGAAATTTCCGGGCGCAATGCAGAAAACGCCTTCAACAGCAGAATGCTATTAATTTGTTGAAAATTTACAAAGCATTAAACACTTGACACAAAAAGTTTCAGCTTTAGAATAATAATTTAACGCTTGTGTTCACCCAGTCTTTATGCTATTCATAACCTCTTCATGCGTTGCCACTGTTGTCTAAATGTTCAAGATGCTGGGAACCAGTCAAGCTGCTCCTACCGCTTTTACTTCAGCCCCCCCCCCCTCTCCCCCCCCCTCTTCCCCCCCCCCCCTCATCGTGTGAATGGGAAATACATAATTATTCTTATCAACAACAAAGAATACTTTTATTCAAATTTCAAGATATTGAAATTAAAACTGTACGTTTGTGTTTCAGCTTGCGGCTAGCGTGCTGTTCCCAGTTTTCGGAGCGAAGACAATATTGCCTAGTGCGTTTCCGTGGTGTTTACGTACCTGCAGTATCGCACCGTAATGTTGTGTATCGATTATTGAAGAGTTTCAGGGAAGCACTTTTGCAGACACCATACGGTACGACGGGTTCTCCGGTACGAACTACGCATGTACGAGTCTTCTGTAGCAGTGCATGCGCTGATCTTACCGGAGAGCCCATCGCACTGTATGGGACGAGCAAACACTCTTCCCTAACACTCCCTATCGTCTGTAGCCTTGGATATTTCGCAACAAGATCCGTGTTGTCTCCCCGTGCCGCAGCCGCAGTTTTTCCTGAAAAGTATCTTACAAGAAGGTGATACAGCACCAAAACACTTAGCCACACCACGGATATGTAGCAGGTATACTCAGTCCCGGCCACTGGATTCTGTTTAGTCATTGCTAAGAAAGCAAACCAAATCTGCAGAAAAACGTAGTAAGGTATACAAACAGAGGGAACGCCGCATTAGCTAAACAGTCTGCCAGTGGGGCAATACATTACTGTGTAACGAAGAGAATTAGATCGTACCTCGTACCACTACCACTTTTGTAACGAAGAGAATTTAAAGGACTCCTCTTCTTCGTTGATGAAACAATTACTGATTTTAACAAATACAACTGTTTATTTAATAAATAGGAGATAAAATCTTTACAACATATATGGCCAATTCGTGAATAAATGTTGGGGGAATAATCCTAACCTCTGGCGAGTTCCCCTGCCGTCCTCCGAGACCGCACTTTCAGCGGGTGCCCCGACCACAGCCAAACTCGAAAAACAAGGATCCACACAAAGGCGGGCGAACCGAACTCCTCCACAGCCGTAAGGGGTCCCAAGTTTTCAAGTAAGCGGGCGGAAGACTCCACAGCCGAAGTGGGTCGGACGTACAGGTTGGCCTCCAGAGGCAGGGAGATGTCCAGGGCTTGGTATCCGGGAGCCAAGCGCCTTACGGACCCTCTGGTGGCCGCTTATATTGAGTTCAGCAGCATTCTGGGGTCCTTCAGTCCACCAATCAGAAAGTTTGGGAAGGACCAATCAAGAGGGGTTTTCTTAGAGCCAATCAAAGGCTCGGAGCCCAAAGCAAATACGAACATTCCAAAAAACATGCGCATACACGAGACAGAACACATTCCAAACGAAGCTGATAAGAGCAGCCATAAACAACAGAAAGCACTTCCGTACGCAGACAGAGAAGTAACACATACACAGCGCAAAACCACCTTCGAAGTAGAGATCCCAAATGCAAACATACACAAGACAAAAAGTTTCCAACGCGGGGTTCTGTAAACCAAGTATAGTGTTACAGCGCTCACGTTCTCCCCCATTTGAGGTCCCCCGACCCCGGCGGAATCCAACAGCCGTCCCGTGTAGACGGAAAAAACTCTCGAAAAAGGCAAAAACATAAAGGGAAGCTAGACGAAATACTCGCGCGAGCAAAACTTCGCGACACCTTCCCATTACGGAAAAAGAGTGACCCGACTCTTGAAATGCACATACAAAATTCTTAACTTCTCCATCGTGAGATAAGCGGGCACACATTGTCTTAAACGTAAAACTTAACGTCAATCTGCTACTTCAACGAAACGCTACTTCGTTTACCACATACATGACATCAGAAATACACAAAAAACTTACGTGTCTTTTAAACAGAATTCACAAAAGCTATCTGGGTAAAGGTAACAACAAACATCTTCACAAGGTCATGCACATGGTCATTCGAAAACTTGTCAAGCCGCAGTCCATCATGTCGTCGCTTTAGACAGTTCTTCAAAATTCCAAATGGTAAATGAGATTTTTTCATAAACAGTAGTCACTTCCATCGACGTTCAGAAAACACGTTTTCCGGTGATAATTTCTTAGTAGATTACATGAGATGCCGTAGTTGTCGGAAGTCTGAATAACTATGTCACCTGTCGCGCCCTTGATAAACTCCAGCTCTTATTGAGAATTCTGCCCTTTCTCGCGTGAAGCAAAACATCGGGGTGGTCCGCCGTAAGTACCTGACTGAACCGAATCCACCAACAAAATAACTCGCACACAAGGAGCAGTATTCGAGAGCTCTCACTGTTGCCATTGCCCAAAACAAAGCCACTTATATTGGCTTGAAAATCAAACTCGTTACTTTGACGGCTCATACGTCCCTCCATCCTTTCTCAAGTATACTCAACATCGGGGCAGTCCGCCGTATTGAACATGACTGGACTTGGTCCCACCGACAAGGAGAGCCACCAGAGTAGGAGGAGAATTTGCGCAATTACCGAGCCCATCCAGAGAACTCGCGCCGTATTGAACATGACTACGATTTCTGGGGGCCCGAGGCGCTATAAAACATAAAGCAATGGCAAAGATACGTAGTCGAGCTCAGATCTCTTGTCTATCTACACAGCAAACAAGTTCTTGAGTTTGATACTTTCTTCTATATACACAACAAGAGCAACATACCAGCGACAAAATACAAGTTATTTTGAGTCGAGGAAGTTAAAATGAAGGCGAACTTTTCAAGCGACGACAGAGTTCGAAAGTTCCAGGTCGGATTAGCCGAAGAGGCAATCGGTACTTTTGGCAGAATTCTTGAATCGCGCATGGTGTTTCACGACGTACGGACACCAATTTAGAAGCAGGCGGATAGTTCTCACTTGGTTTGGAGACGCTGATTTTCGGTGATGTGGTGCTCTTTCGGAGAGAGTTCCGCCGAGGAGGATCGCCAGAACAATGAGGACGAGGAGGTTCGCCTGGGGGTGCTGCGCTGAGATGGCGCAGTCTTCTCAGTTGTCACGGTGGTGCTTAACATGATGAGGGATCCAGGTCGCCTCCGCAGGGTGAATTCGACGCCGCATCTAGCTGCTTGAGGACGGGCCAACTGGCGATTGCAGAAATCGGTCGTACCCCGCACACTCCACCACTTTTGTAACGAAGAGAATAATAGACTCCTCTTTTCTCCGTTGATTAAAGATGCTGATATTAACAAATACAACTTTTTATTTAAGTGATAGGATATAAAATCTTTACAACATATCTGGCCAATTCGTGAATAAATGTTGGGGGAATAATCCTAACCTCTGGCGACTTCCCCTGCCGTCCTCTGAGACCGCACTTTCAGCGGGTGCCCCGACCACAGCCAAACTCGAAAAACAAGGATCCACTCAAAGGCGGGCGAGCCGAACTCCTCCACAGCCGTAAGGGGTCCCAAGTTTGCGAGTTAGCGGGCGGAAGACTCCACAGCCGAAGTGGGTCGGACGTACAGGTTGGCCTCCAGAGGCAGGGAGATGTCCAGGGCTTGGTATCCGGGAGCCAAGCGCCTTACGGCCCCTCTGGTGGCCGCTTATATTGAGTTCAGCAGCATTCTGGGTCCTTCAGTCCACCAATCAGAAAGTTTGGGAAGGACCAATCAAGAGGGGTTTTCTTAGAGCCAATCAAAGGCTCGGAGCCCAAAGCAAATACGAACATTCCAAAAAACATGCGCATACACGAGACAGAACCATAAACAACAGAAAGCACTCCCGTACGCAGACAGAGAAGTTACACATACACAGCGCAAAACCACCTCCGAAGTAGAGATCCTAAATGCAAACATACACAAGACAAAAAGTTTCCAACGCGGGGTTCTGTAAACCAAGTATAGTGTTACAGCGCTAACGTTCTCCCCCATTTGGGGTCCCCCGACCCCGGCGGAATCCAACAGCCGTCCCGTGTAGACGGAAAGAACTCTCGAAAAAGGCAAAAACATAAAGTGAAGCTAGACGAAATACTCGCGCGAGCAAAACTTCGCGACAACTGGATGATTTTGTTTAAACACTTTAATTAAGTTCCGTAGGTATAGCTATTTATATTTTCCTTTTTTTTTCTGAACAGGCTTTTTTTGCTTGGTCTGGTAATATGACCTGCGGTAGTTTAAAGTAAATAAATAAATAAATTAGCTGTGGTGACGTTGGCCTTATTCACGTCATGCCTGTTAGACGATGATACACGACCCTCGACTTATCTGGGCGCGAAGTAGAGCGGTCGTGCACGAGTACATATATCTAACGTGCGGTACCGGTCTACAGCCCAAACTGCAAATAAAAAACAAAATCACGGGCTGTGTGCAAAAGCTAAACTTTGGTCAGCTGAGTGGGTGGGTATGAAAGATTACCTCTGCGTTGCCCATTACACGGCAACGCAGAGGTAAGCAGTCATATAGCACAGGCCTGTGCTGCGAAGGGAGCAATGGTCGTACTCGCACAGTGCATAAAGGTCCCTTCGACTAAGTGGGGACTTTGGTTAAACCGAGTTCGCCAGCCTCCGTTCGCAGCTGCAGGGGCAGACTCGGACTCCTCAGTTCTACAGAAAAGTCGGTGAGTTCTTATTAGTTAATACTGAATGCAGTAAATAGTGTCTTTTTGTGGACTTTACGAAGCTCTTTCAAGAAAGTCGTGAAAGCTATATTAACCCAGTCCGTGCAGGTGAATTATACGGCCAGCGGGGCATAATGTACGGGTCGGAATTGCGAGAGAGAGGGGAGCCGACGAGAGCGCGCTGCGGACATCAGAACATCGAGCTCTGGTTGGAATGATGCAAAGGTTAGCTGCCTTGCGTCTCCTCACGGTTAGAACGCGTTCGAGCTGTGAGTAGAAACAAAGGCCTTAGCCACTAAGCTTTCCGTTATTCACTAACCATTCTGGTTAGAGCTCGGCGATCTGGTGTCCTCGCACGCTCTCATCTTCTACTCTCCCTCAGTTTCTACCCGTGTAAGGAGCTGATCGTGACAATCAGCCGGATAATTAGCTAAAATCTGTTATTCTTAACGCTTTAAATTGGTGCAAATGCGCATATGGTTTCAATTAGAAACGTACCGAGCGTCATGAAAAAACTTATAAATCGGTAAATTTTAGCGAGATTTGGAGCGCGTAAGAAGCGCATTGGTGCGCTAAAAGTACCACTCGTGCAACAGACGCGAGGCTAGCGGCGCAAAAAAGAAATGCGGATGATAAGCGGATCACCACGTGCCTATGATCCGTGTTTTCGGGTTTTCTGCCTCAAGCTTGTCGCACCAATAGTAAATCTGGCACACCATCGTGCTTCCCATACTTTAGAAATCTTTGTCAATTTACTGATTTGGTATCTTTCGATGGCGCTCAGCGAGTTTCGGATTGGAACCATGATTGTTTGCAGTAATTAAAAAAAGTGAACCAACATATTTTAGTTATTCTGCTGACTAATCTTGACGAATGACTCATTATATTATGACCCCCTGGCCGTACAATTTTCTCGGCGATTACTTCCTACCCACCACCCCCACCTCTACCTTGTTTGCTTATTGCGTAGACACAGCCACAGTGTAAGAGATTGATTATTTCGAAAAGGCAGTGATTATTTCGAAGTCCTAATGATTTAAGTGTTAATTTTATGTTCGTGAGGCCACTTTTACAAACTAAGCGAACTAAATACAGTGGGCAAAGTAACTGAAACAACATTCATTTACACTTCACCCGTGACACCCGCGATTGCGGCCTTCGCGAGTGAAGCCTGTTCAGCTTTTGGCAGAGAGCGCGTGACGTGACTGTGTTCGAAAAGGAAGGAAACGAGAATAAGAAATCTCGGCAACGCGAAAAGCAAGCTAGAAAAACAAAAAGGTCGAGAATTGACAGTGATGGTGAACTGGCGGAACACCAGACCGATCGTGAACGGGACGGGGGGAACGCCAGAGTGACAGCGAACGGAACGCCAGCTGAAGACCAGACAGTGGACGGAACGGACAGAACGCCAGCTGGACGTCAGACATTGAACGGAAAAAGCTGAACGCCAGTGAAAGGCAAGCAATCGGATCGAATCGGACGGATCGAACAAGACGAACGCCATGACTGAGAATCTCCAACTTTACAATTTTTTTTATCATATTTACACTTTTATTTTATCAGTGTAGATACAGTTTTGTTTTGTGCTAAAGTTATCGGCCATTATTATAACCGACGACATCCACTTGCTCTTCAATTCTGAAACAGCCACTTCCGGAAGACGTGAAAGTAACTTAAAAAACTACTTTGACAACCCACGCCAAATAATTGTTAAATTATTTTGGAGTTTTAAATTTAGGACTTCGGAGCTTCGAACTGGTAGGGGATCGAAGGTGGCAGTCAAAATATATTACCTAGCTTACTGTCGGCGTTGCGGTTCAACGCGCATTTTTTAACAACAAATTTCGTGCAGTCAAGTGCAGTTTTCATGACCTTTTATACAATTAAGAATGCAAAAAAAAAGCTTTCTCAACGTATAACTTAGCTATCAGGACGCACGTAACGTTTGCTTGGTTGCGTTAGACATTATACAGAAGGCGGCACCGTTGCTTTTCATGATATATCTCACATTATTTATATACAGAGAGGATGTGAAGCTCATGTCATAAAAAAATTCAGTTAATTGGACATTTGCTGTCGATATATGTGGGTATCGTGCAAACGCGACGAAAACTGCAGTGTGATGATTTTTTGCTCGGTTCGTCGGAACAATTGTTGTTAATTTGCACCGGTCAAAAACATAGAGGAGGCAATGCTTCTATTCACAACGCTTTTTTTAATACCCTGATTGTTTCGTAAACAACCCAGACCCGTTATACAAGTTACACACTAACCAAGAAGTATATATATTTAAACCACCGCGAAACCCGGCTAAAGAGAGGGGCGGGGGGCGCCAAAGGCAAGGCGAGACTTTGTAACTATCCAGATGCGCTCGCACGGTAGTTGAGGCTTGGAGGCACGCAAATCGTTCTCAACTTTTATTGTTACGTAAGATACGCATATACATTTGTTACGTGCAGGCAAGACAGAAAGATATTCAGCTCTCCTTTATTGTGGATTAAAAATTCCAAGTGCCGTTCAAGACCCTTGCCGAAATGTCGTGCGAGAGCCCAGATCATTGCCGCCGGGCGTCTCACGTCCGAAAGGGTCAAATGTCGAGCCAGTCGAACACACACACGCTGAGTAAGACATTTTTTGTGCCAAGTAGGACCGAAAGCTTTCAGGCGCACGACACAGCGACGCGTGACTCCGTGAACACAACACCGACCACACCGTCAGAAACTAAACAGAACCAAACGGCTACCACTGTGGCGACGACATTGACGGGAAACGTGAAAATAATAAAGCAGTGAATTTCACGTTTTACGGAAGTTACGTCAAATGCGCCGAAATAGTTTTTGAGATATTTTGACGGCGGACGTCGAAATAGCCACCGCGTTTCGAAAACACGTTGCGTCCCAATGTACCCCGCGGGGCCGCTTAGGCGATTTAGTTTCGGTTTCCTCTTTTTGGCATTGAAAGAAAGGTTGGCGCTCTTGAATTGAAAATTAATTGGGCTCTCTCTTGACAACCCCAATCCATTGTATCTCATGAAAAGACCACTTTTCTTTTTTGGTGTGACGGTAGCCTTCAAGTTACTGATTACCACGCTAAACAGTAACTGAGTAAATGACTAAGCAATCAACTATGAAAAGTATCTGAGTAGAGCACTAAGTAAAATAAAAAGTTACGTTACTTGTTACTTCCAAGATACTCTCAAATTAGATTCGTTCTGCTATTCAAAAAACAACTATACGTTAAAAAAAAAAGAAAGAACAGCCGATTTACAGCGGTGAGCGAGAGAAATTTTCTTCCTCCTCTCCTCTCAAATTTGCACAAAAAACTGACTTTAATTAAAAACAAATATAGAAACAAACGCTCCTCTTTAGTGCCGTTTAGCGTCAGAATTACTGGCAACGCGAGGCGTTCTTAGCTTTTGTCGCCTGACTCGTGAACGGCGATCCTCGCCTCCAGCGATGAACTAAGAAAGCCCCGTTGGAACACTGTTGTTCAAGAACTCCCGATGAAGTGCCATGCTGCAGCGAAGCGTGAGTGATCAAGAGGCCGTGTCCAGATACTCCAGATATCACTTCCTTTGAATGGAGTGTGCAATGTTTTTGTGATAACTGATCAATTTGTTTCATTTGGAGCTTCATTAGAGGTTTCTGTTTTGTTAGGAAAATAATATGTACTATAAAATTTATATGTAAAAAAATGTGACACGGATTAAAAAAAAAGTTGTATATCAGCTATTTGTGACAATATACTTCGACGTCGCGTAACCTTGAAAAACTGAATTCGGTTTATTGCTTCTCTATTGTGACCTTACTTCAAATGAAAACTACCAATTTTTTCGAGAAAGAAATGAATACAGGTCGGATCCACGTATTGACTAGTCAAGACCTGAGATTAACTAAAAAAAAAAAAAAAGATATAAATGCATTAATTGACTTTTTTCATTTTTTTTTTTACTCACGTTATAATCAAACTAATTCATTCGCTTCCTCCGTCAAGAACTTAAGGCCCGTTCACACAGTTGCGTTCGGAGCGACCACTACGCTTACGAACGAATGCAACCGGTTGGAACGACGAGTTCCCATACCAACGAATCGCCAAACGGTCGTTTCGTTCGTATTCGTTCGCAAAGCCAAGAGTTGAGCCGAGCTGAACTTTTTCGCTACGTTCGGGAACGACGGGAGCGACCGCACCGACAGACCAATCTCAGGTCGAGGAGAGCTCGGTCGCGCGCGTTGCATGCCGGTCGTGCCAGACTCCTATCTGCAAAAAATGGCTCCGGTGGTGATCGTCGACATGGACGGCGTGGTGGAAGCTCATCGTTCCCCATAAAAGCGCTATCCTTGACTGTGAATTTTCGTCATATGCCGTTATGATGACTGTTATGAGAGCATCCTCATCGCGACATGCATCATCGAAGATTCACGCGCCAGCCCGATGCTCGGGAGGCTTCACGTTCAGCCTGTTCAACCATGTAACCGTTCCTTTACTTAATTAAACTGATTTGTACGACACCTTAGTTGTCACATGGTGTCAGAAGTCGCCGCAAACGTGACAGTAGGAGCGCCGGGACTCAAGTAGAGCCTATCGAGCGAACGTGAGGCAACCGGCCGAAGCCGACACCGCCGACACCGACAATTCAAGATGGCAGACAACGGACTCTGACCACCGAAGCCTCTGGAGGTTTTATCGCAGACTCCGGTTACGGGGGACGACTGGCTCCAAGCGTACGACTGGTATGCAAGTGCAGTTCAGATGCACAAGAAGACGGCGGAGATCCAGGTCGCAAACTTTATGACGGTAATCGGTCCGGAAGCACAGAGCATCTACAGAACGTTCTCGCTCACCGAAGAAGAAAAGAAAGACGTCGAAGCGGTGAAGCGGAAGTTCAAAGGGCATTTCACACCGAAAACGAACCTGGCGTACGAGAGGTACAAATTCAACAAAATAAGGCAGGAAGGAGAGACCTTCACCGAGTTTCTGACAACAGCAAGACTGCAAGCCAAGAAATGCCAATACGGTGACTTGACGGACGAGCTCCTGCGAGACCGCCTCATTGTGGGTATAGCAAACGACGACGTGCGAGGAAAACTACTCGGACATCCGGCAATCGACCTGGAGAAGACTATCCACATATGCAAAGCCAGCGAGCAAGCTACGCAACAGCTGAAAGAAATCACCGCGAAGAAAACAGAGGCAAAGCTGGACGCAATCGCGACCAACACAAAGAAAAAATGGCAGCAGAAACCAGCTGCTCGGGCAGAACAACCGCAGCAGCGACAGTGCAACTACGGCGGCGGAACTCATCGCCAAAAAGAGTGTCCAGCATATCGGAAAACATGGAACTCTTGCAAAAAGGTGGGCCACTTTGCATCTCTGTGCAAAACAAGTAAGAACCAGCAAAAATTGGTGCATGACGTTGAGCATGATGACGATGACACAGGCGAGATGTATATCTCCGAAGTGACAACCGCAGCTTGCACGAAAAAGAATTCTGATGATGACCGGTATGAAACCATACAGTTTCAGTGTGGTAAGTCAGTCAAGATGAAGCTTGATACAGGTGCACAGTGTAATGTGCTGCCAAGCAAGACTGCCAGCAACTTAGGCCTGACAGTAACTTCATCTCCGGTCAAGCGCATAGTGTCATACACTCAACACAAGCTCTCAGTTTTGGGAGAAGCTAGAGACACTTGCATCGTGAAAGGCAAAGCGGAAAAAATCAAGCTCATTATTGTAGACGGGCAAGTAGCACCAATTCTAGGCAGGAACGCCTGCGAAAAGCTCGACCTTGTTAAACGCATCAACCACATAGATGCCGAAGACGACATCTGCAAGGGCATGGGATGCCTTAAGGGGTACGTGTACGATGCAGGCCTCAAGGAAACAGAAAAGGAAATGCAAAACAGGCCGCCAAGAAAGGTGCCATATGCACTCATGGACGACGTAAAGAAAGAACTCGACAACATGGAGAAGTAAGGAATAATCAGAAAAATTGACGAGCCAACACCTTTCTTCAGCCAAATGGTCCTGGTCAAGCAACGCGGCAAACTTCGTATTTGATTGGACCCGACCGACCTGAACAAAGTGCTCTTACGAAGACACTATCCACTGAAGAAGCTGAAAGAGATTGTCACACAAGTCAGGGGATAAACAGTCTTCACCTTGCTAGACCTCAAGAAGGGTTTCTGGCAACTGGAAGTATCGGAGAAAACAAAGAAATACCTTGCCTTCAGCACACCCTGGGGAAGGTACACCTTTCTTCGTGTCCCATTCGGTATCGCAACTGCTACCGAAGTGTTCCAGGAAGTCATATCACAGGTCCTACAGGGCCTAACGAACGTGTCGAACTCGATGGACGACATCTTAATCTTCGCCAACACGAAAGAAGAACTGCAGCAACACACTGACAAAGCAGTCCAGAAACTACGAGATGTTAATGCCAAACTAAACTACGACAAATGTGTCTTCAACCAGCCAAGCGTTAAGTTATTGGGCCATGTACTGACAGCTGTAGGGCTTAAGGTCGACAAAGACAAAATCGAAGCGATCGAGAGGATTGGAGACCCGAAGAACAAGACCGAACTTCAGCGACTCCTGGTATGCTCCAATATCTTCAAAAGTTTGTCCCTAACCTGGCAGAGAAGACAAGCCCACTCAGGAAACTACTCAAGCAAGACATAGCATGATTGTGGACTAAAGAACAAAGCATCGCTCTAGAAAAGATCAAGCAAGCCCTCAAGCAAGCGCCAACACTAGACTACTACGACACAAACGGCAAGATGACGCTCTCTGTCGACGCCAGTTCAAAGGCACTAGGAGGAGTTCTACACTCTAAAAAAAAAAAAGTGAAAGCCGTTTACAACTCCCTGTAACGCCGAACTGGAGCGCAGCTCTTGAGGAGGAGGAGGGGAGGGTACCGAGGGCCACGTGTTCTCGGGGGGGGGGGGGTCACGTGACCCCCCCCGAGGGCACGTGACCTTGGTGGGGTCACGTGGGGTCAAACACGTGCCCCCTCAGAGGTCACGTGACCTCGGGAGGGGGTCACGTGACCTCGGGGTGTCACGTGACTCCCCAGGTCACGTGACCCCCGGGTCACGTGACCAAAATTTTTCCGCTAGATTTAGCGGGGAAATTTTTTCCGCTAGATTTAGCGGGGAAAGTTTTCCGCTAGATTTAGCGGGGAAATTTTTTCCGCTAGATTTAGCGGGGAAATTTTTTCCGCTAGATTTAGTGGGGAAAATTTTCCGCTAGATTTAGAGGGGAAATTTTTTTCCGCTAGATTTAGCGGGGAAATTTTTTCCGCTAGATTTAGCGGGGAAATTTTTTCCGCTAGATTTAGCGGGGAAAGTTTTCCGCTAGATTTAGCGGGGAAATTTTTTCCGCTAGATTTGACGGGAAAATTTTTCCGCTAGATTTAGCGGGGAAATTTACCCATAATGCACCGCGCGGTTACGCCGACGGCGACGCCAACGGCGACGCCGCTCAAGCCGGAAACGGGCGCCTAAGAGCTGCGCTCTAAAAAGGGTATCACCTTACACCCTTTGGTCCCATATAATACACCCCAAAACTTCATTTCGACGTACAGCGCCCTATAGTCGAACAAACGGCACAAACTTTTACCAGGGGCTTGATAACGGTGCGATATAACTTATTAAATTGCTAAAGTACGTACCAAAGACCAAAGAAAGAAAACACGGAGCTTTTGTAGAACGGCCAAGAAAACTCCGATAATCTTTTTTGTAGTCAATATTACGTACATGAGCTATCTTAATAAGTTGTACCACACGGCTATCAAGCCCCTCGTAAACTTTGGGGCCGCCTGTTCGATTATAGGGCGCTGTACGTCGAATTGAAGTTTTGGGGTGTATTATATGGGACAAGGGGTGTAATAATACACCTTTTTTTTCTGAGAGTGTACTGCAGAATGGAAAACCCGTGGCTTACGCATCCTCCACTCTAACAAGCGCCCAGCAAAACTATCCACAAATCGAAAAGGGGGCATTGGCCATTAGATATGGACGCAAGAAGTTCCACCAGTATATCTACGGAAGACAATTGGAGATTAAAACAGATCATCGACCCCTAAAAACCATTAGCAAGAAGCCGCTAGGACAGGCACCTCCACGACTTCAGCGACTACTTTTCGATATCCAACCTTACGCTCGATCAATCCGCAACAAGAAGGGCAAAGACCTCGTCATTGCAGATTTACTTAGCCGAGATTGTCGCCCAACCGAGACAGCCGAAGATTGCACTCAAGACATGGAAGTCTTAGCAATCGTCCCGATGTCGTTAAGTACACTAGAAGAGTTCAAAGAATCCCTACAAGATGATGACTTATTGCAAGATGTACTGCAAGCTACCATGAATGAATGGCCAAACGACAACAAGATGAGAGAGACCGTGAAGCTGTTCTCGCCAATTCGGGATGAGCTCGTTGTGTACGAAGGACTACTCTTTTGAAGCGACAGAATCGTCATTCCAAAGACATGGCGCAAGAGAGTCTTGGAACGGGTTCATGCCGGACACCTGGGAATTTCTAGCTGTCTGAAACGAGCACGAGAATCAATCTGCTAGCTGGGCATGTCAGAAGACATCAAACGCCTAGTGCTTTCCTGCCCCGTCTGCGAGTCCAAACAGAAGAAACCACCAAGCGAACCTCTGATGATGAAAGAAGTGCCCAAGCTCCCATGGGAAAGGGTTGCTATTGACCTGTTTGACTTCAATGGGAAGACAAACATAGCCATCGTGGACAGCTACTCTGGCTTCATTGACTACAGTGAGTTACGAAATGCCTCATCAAGTAAAGTCATCGCAGCCCTCAAGCGATGGTTTTCAACTTACGGCATCCCAAGAATTCTGGAATCTGACAACGGAACATGCTTCGTTGCACGCGAATTCCAAGATTTCAAGAGAAAGTGGGGATTTGACCACGTTACCTCCAGCCCGAAGTATCCGAAATCCAACGGCTTGGCTGAACGTGCCATGCAAGTGGTCAAAAACATACTGAAGAAGTGTACAGAAGACGGAGGTGATGTACAACTAGCTCTCCTAAACTTACGGAATGTTCCACGCGATGGAGAATTGGGATCGCCAACACAGCGACTGTTCAGTCGGAGTACAAGAACCACCATTCCACTCAGTGAGACGTTATTATTCCCCAACATTGTGGAGAACGTACAGCAGAAAATGGCCGTACAGCGACAAAAACAAAAAAAAAAAAACATTACGCTGACCAGCATTCGAAAACAGCACCTGGGATGAGAGCCGGTGACAAAGTTCGGATGTGGGAAGACAATCGCCACTGAACTCCCGGAGTTATCGTAAAGAGTGCATCCACGCCTAGGTCATACTGGGTTCGAACAAGAAGTGGTCAATACCGACGCAACACTTCATTTATTCGACCAACACAAGCAAGATGGGAAATTCCGCGAACATTCGTTTCGAGCCCAACACAAGACCCAAAGGCCTCAAGTGGAACAACTCTACCAGAGCAGAACCAACCGGCGCATACCATCACAAGATCAGGTCGTACAGTCAAGCCAGGTGTACGAATGAACTTGTAACAAAAAAAGGGGGATGTGATGAGAGCATCCGCATCGCGAGATGCATCATCGAAGATTCACGCGCCAGCCCGATGCTCGGGAGGCTTCACGTTCAACCTGTTCAACCACGTAACCGTTCCTTTACTTAATTAAACTGATTTGTACGACACCTTAGTCGTCACAATAACCCAGCACGTACTAGACGGGGAGATCCACCTACTCGTGCGGCGATGTCGTGGCGGCACTTTCAAGACAGCAGAAACGCCCGCGCCGTCGTGCTTGTTTACTTCGACTACAGTGGTGCTTTCTTAGCATTTGTGCCACCGAATATCGCCCGGATTCCTTTTTTGGCGCATTCCATGAGTGCGCTCAAGTTCAAGATATTACTAGTGCGTACCGTATAAAGATGCGAATTTTAACGCGTTTTCATCACCCGAAAATGTGATTAGTGTTAGCAATCCTGAACGTTCGCAACGTCTATGTGATCAAGAAATTATATTTCTACGTTGATATATCGCTGCTAAGATTACATCGTCTTTTATAATCGTAGAAAAGGTATGTTACGAGATTTGTACTGTTGGCAAAGTAGTGTATTAAAGTCGTGATCGTGCAAGACGGCGTACTGTATATTTTTCTTCTTTTAATGCACTACACTGCAAGCGTATCCAGGAAATATAAATAAAGCTTGAGGTCATAGAAGATGGTCTGTCTATTTTCTGTTACGCAAGTGAGTGGCAGCCTCGTCCCCTTCTTTTTATAGGTACCGCTGAAACAGCTGAGGGCAGCGGAGAGGCGGCCGCCGTGCTGCCGACCCGCTGCGCTTGTTGCGGTGGCTGCAGGAGTGTACGCACGGCGCAGAGCGGTCGTTCCGGTCGCTTCGGTTACAAAGAATGCAGTCGTGGATAACGGTTAAAATGTTAAAAGGCGCGAACAAAACAGGACGAAAAAAGGCACACGTACGACACGGACAGACACAAAGTGGCTGACAGATGCGTAAGCCTGCCGCTCTGTATCTACGAAACAAAAAAAATTGTGTTTCTTGAGGGTTGTGTGTAATGAGCGATAGGAACTTTTATCACTTGCACGTGTTTAGGCGATTGGGATCAACAGTTTGAGAATGATTCGTGTTTTATTAAATCAGTTGGAAGTTGGCGCCTTTCCGTGTCGTACGTGTGTCTTTTTTTGTCCTGTTTTGTTCGCGGCTTTTAACTTTTAATCAATATGAACCAACTAGCCCCGACCAAAGTTTAGTGGATAACGGGCGCGTTGCAGACGTCTGAGCCAGCTTTAACACAGCTACTGTAGGCGCACAGCATATCTTCGTGACTGTACGCCGTAGCCGAAATCTCCTGCTCAGCTCCGGTGAGGACTTCGCGTCGTGCTTCGCCATGTTAGCAAGCGCAGCTGGGTTGCTTACTATTGTCCAGGAGAAATAGCTGAAGCTCGTTTCTCATTCGCTGTTGATTCGTGTGGTTGCATGCGGTTGCATGTGTGTGTACACGTCGTGTACAGTTTTCGTTGTTGTCGCAGCGCTTGCATTCGTTCGTAAGCATAGTGGTCGCTCCGAGCGCAAGTGTGTGAACGGGCCTTTAGTCAATCGCGAAAAAAAAAAAGCTTACCTATCATGCCTGTTTAAGAATATTTCACCATTTGCCTTCGGCGCTATCCACTTGAGAACGAGGTGCGCACTGTTACACAAAGCAGCTCACACAGTAGACACAAATCGTACGAATAGAATACGCAGGATGCGTTATATCTCAGTCCGCATATATGAGCGTATGCGTGTGTAATTTTTAGGTTCGTCTTAGTTTGGTCACACACACGCGCACACACACACACACCACACACACGCAGGCACGCACGCATGTACGCACGCACACATGCACGCACGCACGCACGCGCACACACACACACGCACGCACACGCGAACACACATACTCACACACGCACGCACGCACGCACACGCGCACACACACGCACACGGACACACGCACACGCACACAAACACACACACACACACGCGCGCGCGCGCACACACACACACACACACCTGCACACGAATATGAAGATTGAGAAATATAAATTACTCTGCTATATTCAACGGGAAATAATTCCGGAGATATTTATTGGATTTTCTCGTTTGACTCTTTGTCCTGACGAGCATAACACTTGAAAGGCGAAACTGACCCTGCGACACAGTCGCATTAAAACCACACTGATCTCCTATAGGCGGGGCTGCCGCAAAAGTAAGCAGTAATGTCTGATCTCCGTTAACTTTAACACAGGCACTATGTACGCATGATAGTGGAAGGAATAAACAAACAGTATCCCTTCCACTGTTTGTAACCTTCACATAATATTAGTGACGGAAGAGTCAAAACACGCAGAAACGCTCACGGCACCCTACAAATAGGAGCCGCCAGGGGTGGCCTTCTTTATTCTGACTAGAATTCCACGACACCGATATGGACGAAGATGAACATAGACCAAATATGCATTGGTGTCATAAACACTGGTATCCAGAGAAGCAATCAGCTGTCGTGTGAAAATAGTGATGAAGGGGGCTAACGGTAAAACAAAAAAAAACAGATGTGAAGATCAGTTATATGACTGCGTCCGTGTACAGCAGTCTGAAAACGTTCTATAGAACCTTTCAGGCAACATTTCATGGGCGCCGCCATCTTGACGTCACGTGACCCTGCCGCCATAGCCGCCCTTCAGTTTCTCGCCGTTCCTCCGCGTTGTGTGCTGCACCGGCAACTACTGGAGCTTTGTTTTCGCGTTCTTTTACGGTCCGCGTTGAAATCGTGTGTTTTTTTTTAGGTATTTTCGATATTTCGGGCTTTCATTTAATCATTTGATATCTATATTTCAACATAGCTCTTGTATTTTCTTTTTAATGAAATGGAATCGGACAGCGAATGGATCAACGATACAAGATTATGGCTCCAGAGACCATGTAAGTTCATCCGATTCTAACGTTTTTCTCGCTAATAAAGGGCAATCAACACCATTGCAACATATGCAAATTTCAACTGACGCAGTAAGGCAATCCACTCGTGCTTCTCGCTGCATGTGCGCGCTCGTTTCCGTAAAGCCGACCCGCATGTAAGCGATTTTGCGTGCGACGAGACGAGCGACGGCGACAACGACGAGAGTCAGCGACGAAGATTTCTCACTGTCGCCTCTTGCATCGCTCGGTTTTTTAAGTTTCTAGAAAACGTCGCTCACCGTTTTGGTCGCTTGCTCCCGTCGCTTCCATGCGGTTTGCCTCGTCGCGCGACTGCCCGAGCAACAGCGAAGCGGGTCTCCGTCGCTTGTCTCGTTGCTCGCCGAATCGCTCGCATGCGGTTTATACTTAATATCGAGGCGCCAATGGTTCAATGCTGTGTGCATGGAAATTAATTCAGTATAAACCGCATGTAAGCGATTTGGCGAGCGACCACACTCTAAGAAAAAATGGAGGAAAAAAGTAGCAACGGCGCGTCTTCCTCCCTTCTACTGACGCGACCCCAAGCGGTCACGAGAAACAGGGAGGAACGAAACGTTTTTCTCCATCTCCAGGCAGACGGGAGAAAGCTTTCGCCCTACCGACTCATCTTCTTTCGGTTTCGTTTTTCGAGCAGGTCGCGCACGTTGTTTAATAAATAGCTGTTGAGTTGATTGAGCTTCAGGGGCAGCAAAGGCCGCCTGTAATTCCGTCTTCTAGTCTAAACGTGCAGAACATTACGGTTGCATTAACGTTTTTATCACTAATTTAATCAAACGAGCAAGCGAAGCCGCTAGAAACAGCGAAGTTCCGGAGCAGTGCCAGCAGCACCCCGTACACTGAGGGATGGCCGTCTCCGGATTGCGGGACTGGCGCGGCACGGAACTATACAGTCACTACAGTAGCGAAACCACGCGGAACTGTGTCGACGTTTTCGACGTTATAGAAACCGCAGGAACTGCGTCCAAGACAGGCAGGTTTTGCTGCCGGCAGCCTGGGTGCCTTCCGTCCTGAGTTCGGTTCTGTATTCCGAAGCCGAGTGCAACCGGCGTTCAACGTGTTTCTGTACTTGTGCGTGTCAGAAACATAGCTGCAACATCGTGATGGCAGTGTTGTGGGTTGTGAACAGAAGACTGGAATTATCGCCGATGTGACCGTGTGTTCGCGTATCAGTGGTGTAACAACAAGATGAGATCGTAAACTGTCGGGCATTGATGCCGTTGGTCGGGCCGTGATCGGAGGAAGCTTGGTGTCGCAGGTTGACATTCCGCTTTACATTAAAAAGTTTAATACCACTTGAGGGATTACGTGCAATCGATCAACGTGCGGATAGTCATGTTAGAACGCTGGTCTGAACAGTAGAAGCTCCTATCGCTATCGTACAGTGGCCAACGTGACTGTCGGAATTGTCTCGTCCCCGAGAGCGATTGAGCTCTGGGGCAAGGACTGAACAGTACGAAATCGTGACGGAAAGTACGTATATTTACAGTATGGAATTTCGGCATTAAAAAACAATAGTAGGTAAAATCGAAAAAAAAGAAGCTACCCTTTATTTTTCTGTTTAAATATACTACGGTTCCTGGAGAAACTGCCCTACAAGTGGCGCGCTGGGATGAGCGCTAGAACTTTTCGGGCTCGCCACGGTGTAGCTCCGTACACTTAACACCTGCCGCAAGTCGCGGCTTTGACTGCATTCAAGTTGATCGAAAAGCGATTTCTCAGCCCGTGAAGCATCACTTCCAGCTGAGTGAATATCCGCTCTACAGAGATTAATTCAAGACGACAATCGCAGCTTTGCGCGAACAGCACAAATAGAAAAAGCAATAGAAATACAGGCTACGACGTGCCGTGTGGGGAAACAAACTCATGGCCTCGAGCCGCATTGGAGCGGCTTGATTTATTGGCTTTAAAATAATTACGGTATGATCGAGCATTTACTTTTTAATAAGAGATTAATCCCCTGAGCCATTCAAAATACTCTCAGATGTATGACATTGCTGGGAAAAAATCAACATGCTGGCAGTATTTTTTATTGCTTAGGGAGTCACCGAAAAGTTCCGTACGTTCAAAACGACCAGTATAAAAGACGGAAACGCAAAGCGCGGGTGTAGTGTTCGGCTGAGTGTGGTGTCCTGGTGTATTGATATTTGTGTGTGCCGTGTCTGCCCTCAATGTATGTTCACCTGATGTTAGTAATAAGCGTAATGTGTGTATAGTAGAGGATCCCAAGCACAGTAGTGGCCTGAGAAGAATTAAATATTTTTTTAGAACATGAATTGGGCGGTACCTAGCGCCACCTAGCCTAGCTACTTGCAATTACTCTGCTTGACCCCGCCATCTGGTGGCTAGCGAATTAACCTTTCACGCTACGCAATAAACAGCGGCTTCGAGTTTGTTCTTTCGAGAGCGGCTTTTGGTACCGCGGATTGAGTTTGCCCTTGTCCGTGATGTGCGGTTGACGAAGGAATTGTGACTCGAGGAACACCAAAGGTAAGACGCAAAGTGCGCGAAGTAACTGGGTATCGGTTGTCTCCGTTTAACATCGCAGTGCTGTCGACAAGAAGACTGAGTAACTGCTTTCGAAACGCAAGTTTCTGTATTTGTGGGGGGAATTTGGCTTCGGAAATAAACACAGTTTGCGGAAAGTTCGTGTTACGCTTTTATTTGCTGCTGCTCTCGTCTTGTACAAGAGACGTAGCGTCCTCGTCAAGCCTTATTGGGCTCTATTTGCTCGAATCGGGGCCGCCATATTGAGATGCAAGCGACGGAGGAACTTTGCTCCCCTGCTTAAGGGACGAAAGTTTCTCCCTTTCTAAAGGAACATAGGTTACAAGACCGTTCCTCCCCTAAGGGAGGACTATCCATACCCTTTTTTCTAAGAGTGCAGATAAGCGACGGCGACGGGCTTTGCTGTCGCTCAGTCAGTCGCGCGACGAGGCAAACCGCGACGGAGCAAGTGACCAAGACGGTGAGCGACGTTTTCTAGAAATCCCAAAACCGAGCGATGCGACGGGCGACGGTGAGAAATCTCCGTCGCTCGTCTCGTCGCACGCTAAATTGCATGCGGGTCGGGTTTACGGAAACGAGCGCGCACCTGCAGCGAGAAGCCCGACTGTGATAGACATACTGCGTGAGTTGCAATTTACATATGTCGCAATAGTGTTGACTGCCCTTTATTAGCGACAAAAACGTAAGAATGGGATGAACTTACACGGTCATTGAAGCCTCATAATCTTGTATCGTCGACCCATTCCCTGCCCAATTACATTCCATAAATAAGAAAATACAAGAGCTATGTCGAAATATAAATATCAAAGGATTAAATGAAAGTCCTAAATATCAAAAAGGCCTAAAGAAAATACAAGATGTCAACGCGGAACGTAAAGGAACACGAAAATGAAGCTCCGATAGTGGCCTGTGCAGCACACAACGCGGAACAACGGCGAGAAACTAAAGGTCGGCTATGGCGGCCCGGAAAGCGCGCGAAGGTCGCGCTGACTGGTGGCAGCTCGAGTAACTGACTCGCTGAAAGCGTCTATACATTTGTTTTCGTCCCTTCTATTGCAGGATCCAGGTTTCTAAAAGAAGATGAAGGGGCAGAGGAGTGCCTACCTGTTTCTTCTCACTTGCGTGGCACTCGCGGCTCTGGCTCACGCTGACGACGACGGGGAGGGTCCTGTCGTACACACGACGACTGGCTGTGTGAGGGGATTCCGTCAGCCGCAAAATGGAAAAACCGTGAATTCCTTCACTGGGATTCGGTATGGCAAGGCCCCTGTTGGGGCCCTTCGCTTCCGGGAGCCACAGCCTGCTGAACCGTGGACCGGTGTCGCGGACGCCACCAAACCGGCTCCAGCGTGCACCCAGGTCAACATCGATCCGTGGTCGATAGCTCAAGGTGAGGCTTAATGACTCTCCATATCCCCCCTCCCCCCGCCCCCTCTCTCGCATGCTTTGGTTTCCGCACCAACAAAAATCACCGCCCTTTGAATCCGTATGGTTCATTTGTGCGCCTTCGAATACTTATGTGCTGCGGGTGCCTCAAAAGGTATCCTGCAATTAGTAGTAACAAAGCAGTGCGATGCAGTTTCCAATTTGAAACATTACTCATGTCGCACTCTGTAACCGGGGGAATCGGAAAGCTATTTACCGAGATAAAGAACTTTTCAGCGGCATTTCATTTTTATTTAATTTCGTTTATTTGATTTTTAAGGGTCCTCTCTTGAGGTTATTACATGAATCGGCAATAAATAAATACTACAATTTAATAAAATAAATAATAAGAAATAGAACGTACCACTGTTTATAAACATAAATGTCAGAAAGAATAGAAGCGAGTGGTAGACAAATTACACCGAGTAAAAAACAATAAAATTGAGTAGTTAATATCCCCAGGGGCAGTAATTGAGAGAATCGACTCTGTGTGACTGTTCCAGTTCACCATCGAGAGCAGTAGGAAGGAATTTTTAAATGCGGAAGACGAGCCGGATATGAGCTGAAAATCGTAGGAGTTGTTAAGGTGACGAGACAACCGTGCACAATTATTCAGGAAATAAATTTTCACAGTAGGATGAGAGGTGATAAAAATTATGGAGTAAGCAAAGATTTCTGGCTTGCGGCGTGCTTCAAGAGTGGATAAGGTTAGGCTTGTTTTCAGTGCAGCGGAACTAGCCGTAAAATCATAATTAGAAAAAAAAAACAAAAAAAACAACAAAAAAAAAACGTAGCGGAATTATCGGTTTTGAACTGCTTCAAGCTGAGTATTAAAGTAATTTTGGTGGGGTTTCCAGATTGCAGCAACGTATTCTAATTGTCGAATTAAGGTAGTGTAAACCAGTTTTCTTTATTTTGTGGAGGGCTGCACTCAGTCAACGCCTAATGTAGCCAATTATTTTTCTTTCTTTTTTTTTTGCGTCGGAGGAAAAGATAATACTGTGGTTAAATCATATCGTATCGGAAGTTAGGATGACACTATGATATTTAAATTTATGAAATGCACTGGATGGGTGAAGGGACTCTTTAAAAATCGGACTAGTTTGCGCTTAGATTTATTTAGTGACATCAGCCGTTGATACATCATTGATAAATGCTAACGAGGTCTTTTTTGAAGGAGCGCCTGCCTATTTGGTGTAGTGATTCCGCGATACAGTACGTAAAAATCTGCAAAAATACGTATGTTTGAAGAAACTGAGTTTGGAAGGTCAATAACGAATGCTGAAAAGGGAATAGGACCAAGGACTGCGCCCTGAAGCACACTAGATGTGACGGAAATTAAATTAAAATCATGGTCTTTTAACTTTTAATACCGTGTACTGTATTCGCAACGCAAGAACACTGCGTATGAGCAATATATCTTCAGGATCTAGATGAAGACAACAAAGTTTGGGAATTAGACGAACATATGAAACGCAACCAAAACCTTCGAAAAGTCTAAGATAAATAAATATTGCATCATGTATTATTACGAGATTGAGGGGTACGATGACGACAATGTGGAAATTCGACAAATTGTTTTTCGCAGCAATTACCAATAGGTCCTCTCAAACTAGTACTTTGAGACCGGAAGAAACGCGAAGAAACTCATTGAGGAGCACACCCTTTGGCTCGCATAAAACCGGAGCAGAAGGGATAATTTAAACACAGCTTTCGATGGGCTCAAAAACTCCGGGATGGCACCAGCCAATATAAAATAACTTTAATTGACATTTTAAGCAGTGTTAAACACGCGTTCTCCTAAAAAAGCAGCAAACGTTCGTTTCTCGTTTCTTGTTTACGTTGAAAAAAATCCAGTTAAATGTTACAGTCCTGCGAAAAAGAAAACAAAAAAAAAAAAGAAAAACAGACACAAAAACACGTTTTTGTCACATCTCTGAGAATGAGAGGTGTTCATACCTGGAAGTTACATTTAGGTATTTTAATAACATGTTTTGTTGGATAATTCGTAATTTAAATGAAGTGAGTGAAAAAATGAACACAAAACTACATTATACGAATTATACCTGATGATTCGACACGATCACACTTGTTCCAGTTTTTTTATTCCACTATACACCCCGTCCAGTAAAATCATGATGACGGACGTTGGCCCATCCGCTAGTCCTAAATGCCTGACAAATTTGTATCAAATTTTAGATAAACACGCAAAAATGGACCTTGTTCCTCTTGCCGTTCTCTAGAAGACGTAACGAGTTCCCTTTCCAGTTCCACCAACGCCAGAAGAAACGGCGGCGTTTCTCCGTTCATCGCAAAAGGAACGGGTTCTTGAAATGTTGCTCCTCGAAACTCCGTTTCATATCACACTGATATTTAGCCAACTTACAAGTTTATACAGATATACATCTGTGCATTAGGTTTTCGATCGAAACGTGTCCAGTTTCCATAGAGCTCGCATAAACCACGTGACTCGATCATGAATATCTTTTTCAGACAGCCCTGTCCATACCGAAGACTGCCTGTTCCTGAACGTCTGGAGTCCGGCGAGTAGTAACAATGCTTCGGACCTGGCAGTTATGGTGTGGATCCATGGTGGCTCATCATCTTTCGGCTCGTCGTCTTTGAACATCTATGATGGTGCACTGCTGGCAGCTTTCGGTCATGTCGTGGTCGTTTCCATGAACTACAGGCTAGGATCCTTGGGATTCTTTTATGGAGGCACACAACATGCCCCCGGAAATCAGGGGTATCTTGACCAGGCGCTTGCTTTGCATTGGGTGAGGGACAACATAGCCGCTTTCGGCGGAGATCGAGAGAGAGTGACCCTTTTCGGTGAAAGCTCAGGTTCAATCTCCGTGGAGTTCCACCTTCTTTCGCCAATATCCAAAGCACTTTTTCAGCGGGCTGTCATGCAAAGTGGAGCTATGTGTCGTTATGCGTCGAGGGCCAGTGACCCCAGGCTACTCACGAAAGTACATAGGATGGCCATGTATCTCAATTGCACCAATACCTCGGAGCCCGACTGACGCCTCCACGAGAATTTGATCGAGTGCTTGCAGCAGGCAGATCCTGTGCATGTCAGAGTAGCAGAAAGATTGGTTTGTCCCAGTAACTTATGCTTCGGAACAGTCTTTGGGGTGCCCACCCTCCCTAGTGATCCTTGTGCAACAGAGTATCAAGGAAACAAAGACATATTGATAGGTCACGTAGTTAACGAAGGTGGAGGTCTCGTTTCCGGTTTCTTTCCGGGTGTGTTCCTTGCTGACTGGCCCAAAAACTTGACGAAAATTGAGACGTTTCTTTTGCTAGCGCCTTTGCTATCTCCTCCGAGTCCTCAACTTTTAGACGAGCTGCATGACCTTTACACACGTGATCTTGGAGACAGAGACTTTGAGAAGCTGAGACGAGCGGTTCAGGATGCTTGGGGCAACAAGATCATAACGTGTTCGTCAAAAGAAACTTCAATGAGGTTGGCAAGTAATAGAGATTACTCAGTCTTCTATTACATATTAAACTACACATCTTCGAGTTCGCCCAAGAAACCCTGGTATGGGATGACACACGTTGACGATGTCCTGTATATCTTCGGAAGGCCAGTTGTGGAGAAGGCGTCTTCCGATGACCAGACTTACAGCAGGAAATTGATGGAATTGTGGACTTCATTTGCTAAGCATGGGTAAGTGAACGTTTTTTTTTTGTATTAATATTTTTGTTTCCACACATTCTGTGCCCCGCTCCTTCCGAAAGCCGCAGGGAGGGTAACGTAAATTCTGCGCTTTCCCTTTCCTCTGCAGGGAAACCAACAGGGACTTTCTTGGATAACTTCTTTGTGTTCGTAGCATAACGCAAAAGGTGGAAACAAACAAAAATCAATAGAAAACGACCAGGAAAAAATAAAATTAACACAAATCAGAGGTATGGTGTGACGACGTCATAGTCCGGCATTTGTGATCTGCATTCCCTTTACATTACTAAACCATTTTTTATTTGCTTTCGCTTTTTTTTTCAATTTCTTGGTGTTTGCTCTCATTTTATGAATCCAATACATGATTACAAATGTGGTATAGTTGTCTAAATTCCAAGGTTTTCAGTATGATGAACTTTGGAAAACCTAACGTTAGTTAGGACAAACCAGGCGTTACTAAAAAAAAAAAAAAAAAACTACGTTACTTGTTACTTGAAAATAAAAAGAATGCGTTACCGTTCTACGTTACCTCAAAATAAGATGAACGCGTTACCGTTACCGATAAAAAGTGAGGGACGTTACTTTTGCTCACTTTTTTAAATTTTGAATGATCGTGTATTTATGTCTTTGACTTTACAGGTATGCATAAACGCCATTTTTCAAGAAACATTATGTTCATGCAGACAGTGAACATAATTACTTTATATCTTTTTGCGGTTTCACCTAAATACTCACTAAAAACACAAATAAAACGCAAAAAAAAAACAAAAAAAATATCAAGTAATTTTTAGTTTAAAGCTTGACTAAAAAATTCAGTGTAGTATCTTTTTAAATTGTGGAAAGAGGGCTTAACGAGTAACCGAACTCGGTTGACCACTACTCGAAATAAGTAACGCAAGTACGTTGCCCGTTACTGTTTTCAAAAAATAACGAGTACGTTAAACGTTACGCAAAAAAGTAACGCGTTTCCGGTAACGCCATTACTTGTAACCCGTTACCGCCATCATTGTGCTCAACTAAAGGGTCTAGTAGTGCTCCGAGGCTTATGGAATTGAGGAAGATATAAAATATTTTCCCTTGGGTGTCTAAATATTCGTCGCAAGCTAGGAACACCTTTTCTCCTGGTTCTTCGGCACGCGATTGATGTTATCAAGAGTCACGATATGAATTATCCGGACGTAGATCCGTGTCTTGCTGCATGTTCCATAGTAGGCCACGTGCGACACGTGCACAATGTTCTGTACTTGCTTCAAACTACGAGAGCATATTTTACTAAAGCATATATACAACATTTATTGGGTATCAGCACATTTTCTCTCCTCAGCAGCATGACTTTAGGAGCGGCCTCTCGACAGTCACTCAGCTTTTTGAAACTTTGCACCACGGGACTCGGTAGTAACAACCTGAAGAAAGGTGACTTATTACTAATCGAGCATTCAAAATATTCCGACCGCGTCTCACACAGCAAATTAATTACAAAACTAAAACAAAAACATGTCACATGCGAGGGACCCATCGTCAGCTGGATAAAAACTATTTGTCAAATCGTTTTCAACTCCTCCAACATAAGAAAGGGGTATCAGAGACCGTCAGAGTTATTTCCGGCGTCCCAGATGGCTCCGCCCTGGCCCCAGTTCTCTTCCCTCTCATCAAAAATGACATAACTAACAACATTCCTGTTAATATTCGTCTATTTGCTAATGACTGTAATATATACCGGGAAATAATCTCCTTTGACGACCCTACAGCTCTGAATAATGAATTTAATGATCAATAACTGGTGCTCCGACTGGCAGATGACTCTTAAAACGTTAAAAAAATCTCTTTGTATGTCTGTAACAATAAAGAAAAAGACTAATTCTAAACTTCCGTACGGCCTCAATGAACTAGCACTTTCACGTGTAATTCAGTGTAGACATTTGGGTCTAATACAGGGTGAAACATGAAGACGCCAGGCTCTTTAAATCGACCGGAAAATTCGGTTTCTTAACCTATCGCGCTACGACTTTGTGCAGCGTTGCCCACAGACGGTGCATTTATTTTGTAAAATTTGCAAAGAGCGAACTTACCTGAGGAAAAAGTAAAGGAAGGAAAAGGCTTAGCTCCTATTGAAACGCAGCGACGCCACCGGTCTGCAAACAACACGCTGCCGTCTCGCACTGGAGACAAGAGATAGCGCAAGCGGTCGCGACGCCAACTGCCGCCAACGAACGAGCAGACGACGCCGAGAGCCGGCCCTTTTGTAGACTAGGAACTGCAGTTCCTTGCTGTTACCGCGCCTGTCTTTTTCCTTTCTGCGACTGTCGCCGCTTGCAGAACGCGCGCCGCTTTTGAGTCGAAAAGGTTGTCTGCTAAAGACGCTGGCACTCGGCGCCGTATGCTAGTTCGTTGGCGGCGTTTGTTGCGCCATCTCTTGTCTCCCGTGCGAAACGGCGCCGTGTTGTTTGCAGACCAGTGCAGACCGGTGACGCGGCTGCGTTTCTATATGAGCTAAGCCTTTCTCTATCTTTACTTTTTCCTCGGGTAAGTTCGCTATTTGCAAGTTTTACCAAAAAAAAAAAAAAAAGCATCATCTGTGGGCAATGCTGTACAAAGTCGTAGCGCGATAGGTTAAGAAACCGAATTTTCCGGTCGGTTTAAAGAGCATGGCGCCTCCTTGTTTCACCATGTAATCACCTCCGTCTTACGTTGGAATTGTCATGTCGTCTATGTAAAAACACAAGCCTTCAGAAATCTCCTTCCCTTGAAAAGACCACTGGAAAAAAATTTTCACTTTTTGTTAGGCTGTTTTACTTTTTGATAAATATTTTGCTATAGGGTCTCGTGTACTTTTAATAAAGCCAAGAAACGCAACTATTCGAAACCGAAACCTGTGCACAGAGGTCGAAATACGTGGAGGAGGTAGGAGACTGTGCCGGAAGTCACGTGGCTACACCCGACCGCGTTTTTCCTCCTCCGTTTTTATTTATTTATTATTATTATTTTTTTTTTTTGCAGCAGCAGCAGCACACGACGCGGGTACCGTTTGCCGTGCAATTGCTTTACGGTTATGTTTGTTCCGCTTGCTGTTCTGCACTTCAAGATGATTTCTTTTGTACATTGAAGAGTTGAAAATGAGTAGTCAGTGCCCGGCGGTGAATACCCCTCATCGGCTCCAAAAAGAATGCTCCCCAAGACGTTGCGTGAACAGCCGCCTCACAGATTCTACATCCGAAAGTGGCATTGTGCGGCAGAGTCTGTACAAGTTTCCGAAAGTTCAAGGGGCCAATGGCTGGCTGCAAATCCTGCGGAACAATTACGGGCACCGCGGAAAGCGGACGCTACCCGATTTATATGCTCCTTGCATTTTGTGCACAGTGACTACATTGAGTTCGTAAGTGTAAAAAAGGGGGTCCCATGCCATTTAATACAGCAACGTTTCGTCCACAACACTTTTCTTTCAGTGATAATTGTAAAAAATGAATGTGTAAATATATCAAAATGTTTCACACACACACACACACACACAAAGAAATAGTTCGCCCACTCTCGGGATTGAACCTGGGTCCCCTGTGCGTAAAGTGGACACCGTTCCACTGAGCTACACTACAACTTTAAAACAGTCGGTTTTCCTAACAACATAGACTTGTAAATGTCCTTGGCCATAGGCAGCTTCCTATCGTGGAGCTCGAAGTACGATAGTTGAACACGGTAATGTTCAGGCAGACGAAGGTGAACTGCTCGTTCGTAATAATGCAGCTGGTCTACCGTTCCTAAAGGTCGGAAAGTTTGCTGCCAATGTTTCTGCAGCAAAGACACTCCCAAGGCTCGAAGTCGGGCATCACCAAGGATTGGCCACCTATACGCACCTAGTAAAGGAATCGCACGCATGCATATTCAACTCGAAGTACGCATTTCGTGCTTAACGTTTGCGCGTTTTTTAAGCTCTTACCCATTCGTGTTCCTAAGATGAGCGATGTCTTCAGCCTTTAGAAGGGGCGACGACTCGGCGACGTCTTCGTGAAAATCGGCTTGGTGGTCGGGCGTGTCGTACGGAAAGAATCCTAATCGTTTTAAACGGTTCAGATTTTCTTATTCGAAGGAAGACAGATTCGCCAGTACCGCTAACGACAGTTCTGAAGTAGAGGTCCCATTTCCGTCGTCCGCCGTCCAAGCCGTCCAGCCCGCTAGTTGCACAATACGCGATACGACGCCCTTGCTGAGAATTACGCAGTGAAGGCACCGAATGCTTTAGTTGTCTGTGCAACTTTTTTTTTTCAATCAACGTATTTGCAGATTTTTAGGAGCCCCCAAAAATGGGTTCCATTTTTTTTTTAATAATGAGTGTGCGCCTTCAATGACCCATCTCTTTCATTACACTTGGTGGTTGTGTCTAAACCTTAGAAAACTGCCCATGACCACGCAGAAGAGGGTGAGCGCGACTCAAATGGGCCAGTTCTCGATCGGCGGTTTTCGGACGAAAAGAAACCGAATTTCAAGCCGCGAATTCGGTTCTGGGTTGTGAGGCTCCCATATATCATGTACAACTAAAAACCTCGCCGAGCATAAATACCCTGGCAGAGTTCCTTTAATAGCCACGACAGCCCCACAACTCCTGGCTTACACAAGTCTAGTTTGCCCCATACTAGTAGACGTTATTACTGTTCGGTTTCATCACACAAAACTAACATATCTGAACTAAATGATATACGATGTATGTCAATTGGATTTATGTAAAATAAGTATATGCGCACGGACTCACAACCTAAACTTTATGAAAGCAGGTCTTTTAACCTCAGCTAGCAAAGCTAAACAGCTTATGCTGAAATTCTTGTTCTGTTTTCTTAAAAATACCTTTAAAATTGAGAAATCCAAGTATGTTTCGTTTTCTAATACTAGAGCAACCAGGCATAAGCACAGTACTACCTTTTCTGAATATTCCTTTAAAAACTACTGTTTTGGTACTATTTTCACCTAAGTCATCAAGGTATGGAACAAACCAGTGCCACAATAACCCGATCTTAGCACATCTATACGCTTTGTCAGGTAAGAATGAGGGATGTAAGATTACCTAGTTTTTTTTTTTGTTTTTCATTGTATAACAAGGGCTCACCTGCTTTGCTTTTTATTGTATCTCTGCAATAGATATAAATTCTGATTTTGTTCATTTTTAGACACTGTACGTTACATTTATGTGTATGTTTTGACCTTGAAGTGACAACTATGATGCATGCAATTTTCTCGAGTTTTGTGTCCTTTCCTGCTATGTCCCTCTTGAGACTGGCAGTATTTTCAAATAATAAATAAATAAATAAATTGAACAGTTCAAATCTTAAGAGACATGTACCGCATGACATCTGATTATATTTGAGCTACTCTCGTGGATTTAGTCTAAGTGTAGCTCTGAAATGCCTTTGTTTCTGCAGAAAACAACATCTCGTGGAAGCGTACCACTGGCCCCAGCTTATGCCTGGTAACTTTGCTGCCTTGAAGATCACCAACAGACCGCCAGAGCAAGCAACGCTCAACTTGGGAGATCGATGCCGTTTCTGGAGTCGGTTGCATCTGCATCACAACCAGTCTGAGCTCTCGTAAATTTCGCGAGAGATGTCGGTCGGCTCAAAAACGAGGCTGATTTGTACGCGAATAGAATAAAGTTTCTGATATCCTTGGCAATGTACGAAGACAATGTGGCGTCCTTAGCTCGCAAGTTTGTTCTTCTGAGAACGTCCAAAGATAAAGCTAGCAGACTACCGACATCTGCGACGAGAGGGTCAGCAAAGTAAACTATACCCGTTTTCACCTTAAGAAAAAAGCAAGTCTTGCGCATTGTTCATACGCGGCGCGAAATAGTTCTTACGAGATTTGGTTGTTGGAGGAAAAAGCGACGCTTTTGGCGTTGGAAACGTGTACGTCTGAATAAGATAACATATATATATTCTAACATTCACCTGCATGTCTCTTAATTATCCGCATAAAAGGGAAATTTAGTAATGGTCCGCGTGGCGCCGGACTTTTTTTTACTATGGTTCCTGAGGTGAAAACGGGTATAGCTTCATTGCGTGCATTACGTATATAACACATACATATATTTATAAGGTTTGTATGCTCACCAGTTGCAATTCCAGGCTATAAAAATTAAGGTGTCTTTTAAATTATCTTATTCAGCTCCTGTAAGCTTCCTGAAGTAGTGATTTAATGGGAGATATATTTCACGGATATAAGGTTGTTACATGAGCAGGTGATGCAGGTTTCATGAGTATTTGATGTAACACTGGTTTCGATTGGCCCCTTGCAAGCGCCTACAAGTTCTTTTGGGGTACTTAGCGTGTGTAAACAAAAGGACCAGACAAAAAAAATAAAGCGTTCGCCTTATGAAATACTCTACACGGGGCGATTGTTTAAATAAATGCCTTTGTGCGTTGTACTTTTTTTTAATTGGAGTTTGGTCGTATGGGTAGAAGTTGCATTGTTTTCGTAGACTTTATTTTGAAGAAAAAAATAATCAACTGACGAAAACTCATTAAATTTTGTTCTCGCGCCCATTTAAAGAGATTCCTACTATGGTGGTAATATAGGAATGCAAAGTAAACCCATTCGAAAACTCAAACAAATGAAAGCCCTATAGTGGCAGTTTTTTTTTCAATTGGAAGTTTAACATCCAAACACGGAAAAAAAATCAACACGGGTATTTCATTTGCAGCCTGGTTAAAATGCGACAAAGCATCGATGCTGCAACGTTATAATTGATATACTTCAAAATATTTCATAAACACGTTCATTACTTTAAAAATCTTCGAAAATCAAATACTGAAACTGCTACAGTAATACCATAAGCCCGAGTGATGACAATGTTAGCCAATATAAAATTTAATGCTCATCAAAATCATTTCTTTAAAACCAAACGCGGATAATGGCATTTGGCTTATCACGTGTTTTAACGTAATGCAACCTCTTAACGTATGTCGTGTTTTTAAATATTGCACCATATCTTATGAACTTGTAGAATACCGATTCCCCCAAGCCGCCCCGTTGCCTCCGAAGCAAATTCTGGTCAACAGATGAACTGTTAGCGGACTCGAACCCCGGCCAATGTGTCCGAAATCTGACTGAGGAGGATTTCGAAGAAGGCGTTTTGCTGCCGATATTTTGATTGGATGTCAAAAACATCCTGAGGTGATTGAAATTAATCCTCAGTCTTATGCCGGGGCGTGCGGGAGGCCTTGCGTCGGTTCGGTGGTCTGACATGTAAGCCCCTCAAATCTTGTTTAAACTTTCTGTGAAGTGTATAGTCCAAATCAGGAAGGTTTACCCGAACATTTCTTTTGAAAAACATCGGTCATTTCACCATCCAAATATGCACATAAGGAACGAATGATACTTTATACCAGAAAGAAGATATGAAATTCCTTAAACTAAGCAGAGAAGAAAAAAATACTCAAAACGTTTTACCCGATGTGTGAGTAAATTTTATTTCGGCGGCGCATGAGCGCATAAACATACGTAATTCTCGCAATTTTTAGGCCTGCTATGAATTGAGATGCGTTATGCTCTGTTTTTATGTTCTATTAATTAAACAACATAATTCATAAAAATAGTCTTTCTTATTTTTTTTAGGGGGTACATTTGATGTAAAGATTATACGAATGATCTAGACTATGTGAATAATGAAGAAACAAATGGAACGACAAGTAAGTAAAAAAACAATATAGTTTCTTTATTTCTTGTTCTTGCAAGAAACAATATCGCTTCCAGCTTACAATAACCCCTGATGAAAATATCGTATTGTTTTAACGTCTTATAATTACGCGAAAACGTCTTTAGGAACTGATTTATAGCCGAGTTCTTCGATTGCTGAGAGATGTTCTTGGGATAAGCGTTTATTGTAGATACGATTCACGGTAAAGCAGTTGTTTACGCATTAAAATGATATCAATATTGTATAGATAATAATTTCTATGGACACGGCTCTACTCTCGGAAGTTGGTGAAAATAATATAACGTGAAGATCCAAACAGAGGTGCACAAATACCGTCTTAACCCGTCGTATATTTAAGCGCTAAGTTGAGAGCGGTCTCCTTCGCTTCGTTGCTTGGCACTTTAAGGTTGAAAAATCAATATAAAAATAGATGATTTGAAATTAAAAAAAAAAACATAAAAAGCACAGCTACTCTGGTTTTTAGGAACTTTTTCACCTACTGCAGTTATTTATGACGATGATAAATTTTACAATATCTCAAAGGGAAAATCCTAATTAGAGGCACACACCTGTAGCACTATTTTATAGCTTAAATATTTATAGCCGAAACATACATAAAGTAACGATGAGACGGAACGCTTATCGTACAAAGTGGTACATTTTAATGTGGATTACTAAATTGCAAATCGAACTACGCACATAATGTTCGTAGCTGGACAGACATTTTTTTAACTTCATCAAACAGAATCTTGATAAGGGTTTCTGATTGTAATACAAATAGAGAGCGCCTCATAACCTATATCGGTCTAGGGCCAAGCTACTGAAACTGGAGAGAAACGCCTAGTTTGCGACTTTCGTAACAGTTGCTGTGCTTCACAAAAAAAAAAAAAGAAGAAAAAAACGCACGTGATAAGGTTGTCGTTTATACGACACCGCGTAGACATCAGACGAAAACGGCAGAGGCCATGTTGGGCCGAGTTAATGACCGATTCGAGATAGAAACCCTGGAAGCGCGATATCGAGCTGCTAGAAAAAATAGCCCATGCACAGAGTTCTGCCGACGTCCAGTGTGAACGGATGTAGAATCGAGGAAGCTCGTTGCTAAGTCATTACAGACTCGTCAGTGTCATAAACCAGAGTACAGTTTTCAACGTCCAATCGTTCCAGCGATCGACAAAGAATAGACCGGTGAGGAACCACTTTTAAATTGTAACTAATGCCAAGGGCTGGTTGTTCTGGTTCGGTGGTCAAGTGTTGTGGTTAAGGGCAACTCCATTCAAGTATTAAGTTTTTCGGTTTTACAACTACGAAAGTTCTCTTTCGAGCTGGCGGCAAGTGTGGCGTTTCCTGTTTGAAGGCGACCATAAGGTGTCATTGTTCAAGTTTATGCGGTTTAGGAGCCCAGCCTATCGCATTGTACCGCTGTTAGTTAATGAATGCGCGTAGACTCGGATATCTGGTAACAGGACCTGTTTTCTCGGGCAAAAGCCGCGGTTTTTTTGGCTAAGTAGGATCTTCCAGGAAAAGTATAAAACTAGCAAAACACATGGTCACGCCATGAACATAACGCAGTATTGTACTACAATATTGAAAAACAGCGTGACTGGGACGGGGACAAAAAGACGAAGAGAACAGAAACCAAACGCGGTCTTATGTTCTCTTCGTCTTTTTGTGTCGTCCCAGTCGCGCTGTTTTTCAACAGGAACTCTCACCAACTTGCTCAGTTATCTATCCTTAACAAGACAATACAATGCAAATTTTATTTCAATTTGTAACATATTACAATCGGTGCTCACATAAGTCCATTAGGCTTGTGCGTGTGACGCGGCAGCTACATACTCAGTAAACACAGTCACGTTAAAAATGAAATTGGTGCCTCGCATTTTAGAATAGTTTCATTTTAATAGTACACATGTTCAACTCTCTTTTAAAAATTTAAAATAAAAACATGATGTTTGTTGGTGATATCAAGGGTAGTTTTAATATTTATTCACAATCTGGGTTGAATCAAATTTTAACTAAATTACCATAAAAATATTTCTAATGATAGAGATGGTCGGAGGAGTGATCCACTTCTTGAATCCTAATTTTCTTTATAAGAGACTGGTTACATTTATTTCTTTTCATTGATCCATCTTTAGCTAGCTTTCAAACTCTGCGCGGGTTTTAGTATTCAGTTATGTATCGTCAGGTGATTCGGTAAAAAGTTTAGGCTCGTAGACGTTTCCTGTTGCATCTCCATATTTCGTTTTGATTTGTGGTTTTACATAGAAGGAATGGCACGCCAGCCGCACGCCAGAACAAAAACGAAGACCGCAAGTGGGGAAGCCCTTTCTGGGGATATAACTCTTGGTTCTACACTGTATAGTTCCAAAAGTACCTGGTTTAAATTCGTTTAGAAAATTAGCGGTAAAACGATATCTACAGGCTCGGGAGCAGTGGTCAACTGATGATGTGCTGAGCCGATGCCCGCCTGCCATGTGCCATTGATGGCTGTGTCAGCAAAGTCACGGCCACTCAGCATCTCTAAATATTTAAAATAAAACGCCCGTGGTGAAGCGGCAAATAATTTAAGTGTTTCGCTGGTTTTATTTCCCATGTCTCAAATAATAAAATTTTTTAACGTTATAGCGTTTAGGAGCTCGTGTGGCAGAAAATTCGGCGTCGGCGTCGGTGGGACCAGAAAATCCCGCTATGCACCTGGTGACGTCAACGTGACGTCTTACGTGACGTCACGTGTGACGTCAGTAGGGTTAAATTTCCTCGTTAAATTTGGCGGGAAAATTTTCCGCTCAATTTTGCGGAAACATTTTTGGCTAAATTTGTGGGAAAGACTTTCTGCTAATTTTAGCGGGTCGATAGGGTCATGACGTCACAGCCACGTGCAACGTCACGTGCGAAGCCACGCCACAAGACCTCGCTCGGGAATTTGAAACAACCCACAACGTTCACGTGTGACGTCAAGTGACATGTGACACTACTGAGTAGACGACGCGCATGCGCTTGCGCGCCTCGGGAAACGAGCGCGGGTTTATATTAAAAAGCTTTGCGAAAAGGTCCCGATAACGCTATCGCGTTCAACTCTTAAAGGCGAAGCTCAAACGTTCCTTAAGTTTTACTTTGTCCCTTTAAATTAGTTTTCCCAGTATTACTGTGTTGTATAGAAAATTAATGTTGGCTATTGTGAAATGCAGTGGCGCGATTCCCGAGGGAAAGCATATTGGCGACGTGCGCGATTGAAAGCGTCGCTGTGGTCGGCCTTCCACAATTGGCTGAACGCTGACTATGACGTCAGAAGAGGATTTATCATCGGCGGAAATAAGAGGAATGAAAGTACTTTAATTTTGACGGTGTTGGCAGTGTTCCTTTGAGAGCGCAATGATTTCAAGCTTCCACCATGCTATTTACAAACACCATCAAACTTGTTGCTTGCAAGGTAATGACGTCACAAGGGGGAACCGTAGGAGGGCACCACTAGAACATTTCGCCGCTAATAGCCCCTTGATGGAACTCACGATTTATGTTTCTTGCGAAAGCCGATTAGTCAATGTTGTGCGCGTGGTGGCGAGTTTAGCCAACTAAAACTAGAAAAAAAAATGTTTTACTTCTTTCGCCCCTTCCCCTTCCCCCCCCCCCCCCCCCCCCCCCCCCCCAATCTTTCCGCCTTCTTTAAAGCCTTTCGGCTACTTCTCTGCTCCGGTAACTGCTCTGTAACTGTCACAACGCCACGCTTTGCGTTCGCACTTCAAGAGCCACCCGCCGCATCCATATACTACATACATACATTCAGCACAAACCCGGTGTTGGCTGATCAGTAGCCGAGTGCTTCTGAAAACAATTGGTCAAATGGATATGCATTGACTGGCCACAGTCAGGTGTCCAGCGTTTGCCAGGACTTCACCAATTGCGTTAGTTGCAGGATTCAACGTAACAGCACAATGTGCTCGATGACTTCGCCTGTTTCGAAATAAGCCCATCATGTCGTCGATTCCAACATGGTATCGAATTTCCGTCGATAAATTAGCGTTCCCACCCTTTCTTGATAAGTCAAAAAGCAAGCGGCTACCCCGGGCTGTTTTAGTACAAGGTACTCTCTCTTGATGTTGAATTTCCTTAGAAGCTGCGTATCCGCAGAGCTCATATAGCCGGGCCTTCTTTATGCCCACTCGAGAAGCTCCTGCTTAGGTACTGTCTGTAGCACCCTCATTTCTCAGTTTTTGTCCATGGTGGCAGCCACGGGCACTGCGGTAGAACCATACTTTTGCATTTGGGTAAAGTCGCTTTCGTGAACTTCTCTGTACACCTGTCAGATAGATGCCTAAGAGGAGTCGCTTTACCCACCGACTTTGGTCCTTGAGTCACCCGTCGTATCCAATCTGGCTTATTGCTTCTTTGACTTTGAAAGATGACCACCGAAATGCGCCCCGGATATCCGCGTTTGCCACCATTCCGTGATAGGTCTGCCTCCGACGTTTCTCTGGCGGCCCTTCAGAATTTTCCGCACATCTCCACACGTGCGCATGCGGCTGTTAGCGAACGTCACTTAAAGGGACCATGAAACGATTTTGAAATCGAACTTCATTCAATGCCCGTCCTAAAAGGTCTGGAAAGATACCCAAAAACACAAAAATAGAAAGCAAAAAGAAAAAAAAAATTCTTCGCTAAAAAACTTTAAAAAGAAAACCGGACTCTTTTACATCTTTCCTTCGAAAGCTATCTGCCTTTTCTCTGCGATGCATCCGCGGAACCGCAGCTCGTGAGCCAAATCCACTCCACCTATTGGGCAACAACCTACCTCACCAGCACCGCGATCATAAACAATAGCTGGCGAATGTCTCCTAAAAGTTTTGTTAGATATTATTGAGATCTATATATTGTAGCGTAATAAGACATCTGACGAAATTTGCCGAATTTGATAGGATGGATGGATGGATGGATGATTCCGGCTGAGCCCTTTGGATCGGACGGTAGCTTACGCCACCTACCGTAAGACTCAGAACCAAGCGCCATCTATCGTGTGGTAAACGAAGCAAAAGAAAGACCCGCCTGCGCAGTCAGTTCACGAGCGTCGTCTGCTGAACGGGTTTGCTCCTGGCCGCGCTGTCTTCGCAGAGCAGATTTTTGTTTTCTGGTTGCTCGACTAGTGTTTACATTGTTTGTGATCGATGGCTGGGTAACTATGCCGAAAGGCTGCCGTGTTCCGAAGTGCCCAAATTACAGTTTTTGTAGTCTGGTGGTTAAAAATAAACAGTTGCAGTTTCACCGCTTGCCACTGGATGAACCACGTCGAAGCACTTGGTGCAGGCTCATCGGTTTCAGGGACCCCGGGTCTAAGGTCATTCGTGTACGCTCGGAACATTTTGACACCGAGTGTGATTACAGCCACATTCACAGTGTTCCCCGCGAGTGCGGGCAGGTTCCAAAAGCCCTCCGGCGATTCCGATGAAGAATGGGAGCCTTCGTCGGAAGACTCGCCGCACTTCTCAAAAGGCATACCAGTGTATGGGGCTAGTCCCATGCTGTCGGTGTAGCGCAACAAATCTAACTGAATTTCGCTCAGCTGCGATGTGTCCATGGCTATCGCGGCGATAAGAAAAAATGTCGGTAGCATGCGCGCCTTCAGCGCAGTAAAACCTACCGGCACACCGCCAACTCGCCGCCGCTAGCGCTCCCATTCTCCTACTGCCAAGAGAACTTCCGACTCTGATGCCGGCGGACGTCACGAGCGTCAAAATTACGCCGCAGCTTGTTTTGCGGTGAGTTGGAAACGAAGAAAAAGTTGATATTTCATTCATTTTTAGGGGCGAAGCTCCTTAGGGTCTAGCCTTGTCCGTCCGGCGTCCGTGCTCACATCGATCTTGCTGGTGGTCGTGCTCGTGAGCTCACATGCTCACGTGCCCGTGTAGGCAAAAAATAAAGAAAAAGTGATGCACTCGACAGGATCCGAACCTGTGCGGGGAGACCCCAGTGGATTTCTAGTCCATCGCCTTAACCACTCGGCCACGGCTGCGGGACGAGTAGCGGGCTCTGAGATGTGGTAGTAACTCAAGAGCTGGGGATGTCATGGATGAAACGTTGCATTTACCTGCTCAACGTCTATACAGGAGACGGCGCTGCGGTCAAATGCGTATATAATGGCGTTAAACTTTGCTTGCATGTACTCAACGTTTATAGACGAGAAGGCGCTGCGGTCAAATGCTCAAATGCGTATATAACGACGTTCCGTACCACACATCCTCTTTCTGACATGAATGAAAACGAACGAAAGGCTCGGCATACTGCGGCTCAGCGTCTGCGCAGACAAGCACCATCAGAGCTTCGCCCCAATCAACATTAATCACCACGAGGAGATGCGGTCGATTTTTTGCGTAGAAGTTAATAAACCGAAACGATAATAGATGCCTGTTCGGCGTTAAGTGAACATTGACGGTTGAATGTAAGAGTTATTTGGCAAAAGTAAAAATGTCATTTCATGGTCCTTTTAACGTATAAAGGGCGCTCAATACGTTTTGTCTCCTGGGTAGTAACGCTTTATTCAGCGATGGAATTGAAAGTCGGTTTTGCCGGATACGGTTTGAGTTTATTCAGAACCTTTCATGGGCCCTGCGGAGGTTGTCTCACGGACATGGCATAATGAATCCGAAAATTCAAAAGAAGGTATCAAATACAACCAAGGCTAGAGCATATGAGTTCTTGGTTTTAGAAGTCCTTTCCAGCGCATGAATTGGCAACTCTACGCGGCGCCCTTGGCTTTGACGTCGTGCCCGCAGCGTATTCTGCGTGCCAAGTGAGCGTAAAACTAAATGTAGTTTCGCTTCTTGCTGCAGCACTCGTGATGATCTGGTATCGCGTCGAATATCTGGGATGAAATAGCTAAATAGCTGGAATGAAATAGCTAAATTTGGTGCTTCTGGGCACGTGGTGACGGCGAGCTTGCACAGCGCAGACATTGTATTGCTTCATTATCGATTTTATTTCGTAGAAAAGAAAAAGAAGAGGTAAACTGTTATTGTCATGAGTAAGAATGAGTGCATTTTTGAAACCTGTTTTGTCTAACGAACATCGAAAATTTGTTTAAAACTAAAATCCTAAAAACACAAGAATTCTTCTTTAACAATAAAGTTCTAGGCGTTTGCTATTCTGAATGTAATAAAACTAACTTATCCACTCGTTGGCCTCTCATAACCATGACAACTACATAAAAAACGCAGAAATGCCTGAACGCATCTGAAAGATAGGTATTATGCCATACTTCGGTGAACTTTTAGTAATAGTGGTGGATCACTGGCGACGGGTCAAGATACGTGTACACACTTCAAGCGCGCATCAAATTAAAATCGCCAAATTAAACCGCCTCTTTTCTTCTTCAGAGTAACTCCAAACCACTAAGAATGGCGAATGAACATGCACAAAGACTGCTTTAATTATATGAACACTGTGGTGTCTAGAAAAATATTCAGCCGTGGTGTGACCTCAGCGATGCAATATAGTAAACTGAATAACAGAAAACAAGCGTGAAGGTCAGTTATGGTTGCATATATGAAACGCTGCATAAGAGTGTCTTGTACATCCGTTGTTGTCATCTTTCCTACCGCAGAATCCCGGCCCCTAGAAGAAAATGAAAGGGCAGAGGTCTGCCCACTTGTTACTGCTCTCCTGCGTGGCACTCACGACTGCAGCTCATGCTGCCGACAACGGAGAGGGACCCGTCGTACACACGACGGCCGGCCGTGTGAGGGGATTCCGTCAGCAGCTAAATGGAAAAGTTGTCAATACGTTCACCGGCATTCGGTACGGCAAGGCCCCAGTCGGAGCCCTTCGTTTCCGGGAGCCGCAGCCCGCGGAGCCGTGGACTGATGTTGCGGATGCCACCCGACCGGCTCCAGTATGCATTCAGGTCGACACTAATCGAAGGCTGTCGAGAGTGCAGGGTAAACTTCGAAACAATTATTTCCCTCTTTGATCTGAATGTAAACCAAATTCTGCGCCTTTGGTTGCCTTCTGCTTCCTTGCTTGGAAGCAAAGCTCTGGTATACATCGATATTAACCAAGTAAAAATGGATTACACGAATGTAATGCAAGCGGGAGGATTGCTAGACTTCGTTGCCCCACGATAGGGCCTGGTGACTTGTAGCATCTAGCCCAATCACGTGCGAGTTAGAAACAACGTGGTATATAGCTCCGTTCAAAGGAGCATTCTAATATGCACGTTAAAGCAGTTTAACAGGTGGTTTGTAAATGGCTCAAGCCTGAACCTGGCGGCCTTAAGCTTTTGAATGTGACCCATAGAATGCCATAAGGGGAAGTGTGATGCACACCTATCTAAACAAACGAACAGAATAAAACTGCTAACATGACTAAAGTTGGCTGCCTGCCACAGAGGCATCAGTGAGCATATTGTAATGATATCGCTATTCTGAGGTCCCTAACTGTATCACAGAGTGCTTGAAACGTCCAACGAAGCTCAAACGTCACACCGGATGGACGATATCGAACGGGATTGTAGTATGAAAGAAACGGTGGCTATAACGTCTATGAAACTTAATCAAAATTGACACTTTACGCAGTGGCTTTCGATGAGTTAATACTTGTGGCGATCTGAGATGAGACCAAAGCTCGAAGTAACAGTAATAGACCCAAGCATCAAGGAGAATAGAGGGTTTGGAGTTCCACGCGCGGACCGATCTGGCCTCAGCATTAACCTTTCTAAAGCAAGCGTCTAAAACAAATTGCATCTTGCACGCGCGTTTGTCAACGCTTTATTTTGGTGATTTGCTTCGAATCTTTTATACGGGGAGGGCGTAAGCGTGTGGCGTGTGGAGCACCAATCCCTGCATTCTGCTTGATGCTTGGGTAATTTAGCAATAAGCCTATTGCAATTCAAATTTCACTCGTTTTAGAGCCAGATTCAAAGTTTAGACTCAAGTGCTTACATAATCCGAAGGAGGATTGAACCATAAAGGGATAAATTATATAGCAATAACATCATCCGCGCGACTTGATCGTGATTCTCTTTGCAGGCATTAAAGTACAGACTGAGGACTGTTTGTTCCTAAACGTCTGGAGCCCGACAAGAAACAACAGTGCTTCGGACCTAGCAGTTATGGTGTGGATCCACGGTGGCGGATATCGTTTTGGCTAGTCTTCTCTTAGCATATATGACGGTGCACTTCTGGCAGCTTACGGCGATGTCGTAGTTGTTTCGATGAACTATAGACTGGGAGCCTTGGGGTTCTTGTACGGAGGCACGGAACACGTCCCTGGAAATCAGGGACATCTGGATCAGTTGCTTGCATTGCGTTGGGTAAAGGACAACATAGCTGCTTTCGGAGGAGATCAAGGGAGAGTTACACTTTTCGGTGAAAGCGCAGGGTCGATGTCTGTAGATTTCCACCTGTCGTCACCGGTCTCCGGAGCCCTTTTTCAAAGGGCTATTATGCAAAGCGGAGCTATGTGCACTCATTCGGATCGCGCCAGTGACCCGCGGCTACTCACGAAAGTAAAAAAGATGGCAATGTATCTTAAATGCACGAATTCATCTGAGCCCGAAACTGGTCTGCCAGAGAATGTCATTGAGTGCTTGCGACGGGCAGATCCCTTGCATGTTAGAGTAGCAGAAGGGTTGGTTTGTCCCGATACGCTGTGCTTCGTGACGGTCTTTGGTGTGCCCTCCCTACAGAATGAACCCTGTAGAGCAGAGTATCGAGGAAATAAGGATATACTAATTGGTCACGTGGTTAACGAAGGTGGATTGTTTGCAAGCCGATCCTTTCCCGCGGTGTTCCATGCTGGCTCGCCGAAGAATTTGACAAAAATTGAGACGCTCCTTTTACTGGCGCCTTTGCTCTCGCCTCCGAGTCCCCAGCTTTTAGACGAGCTTCATAACATTTATACACGAGACCTCGGGAACACAGACTATGAGAAACTGAGACGAGCGGTTCAGGATGCTTGGGGCGACAAGGTCATAACATGTTCATCAAAAGAAGCTTCAATGAGGTTAGCAAGTAATACAGATTATTCAGTCTTCTATTACATACTAAACCACACGTCTTCGAGTTCGCCCAAGAAACCCTGGTACGGCATGGCGCACGTCGAAGACGTTCTGTACGTCTTTGGAAGACCAGTTGCGGAAAAGGCGCCTTCCGAGGACCAGAACTACAGCAAAAAATTGATGGGATTGTGGACTTCATTCGCTAAGCATGGGTAAGTGAAAACTGTATTATTCTGTTCTGTATTTGAAATTGCATTTACAGAGATTCGATGCCTCAATCCTCTTAGATCTCACGGGAAAGGCAGTATACATATTACCCCTTCCCTTTCCTATGTAAACTAGCTAAAGCGGACGAAGTTCCTGGATTAACTTTTTTTATGAAAAGACAGTAAGTGCACATGCGAGCTGGTGGTAGCTAATCATACCGTTTAACACCTAAAACTGTGGAGCAAGAAAGAAAAACACTTTTAGTTGAAGGAGCGGATACAAAAGGGAACGTCTCAAACTTGGCTGACTGGTTTATTTAACAACCATCTTATCTATACTCACACAACCACTCTCAACCACCTTCTACGAAGAGATCTGCTTTGTTGAAATCCCTTTCAAAGACCCTAAGGAACATACAGATTCAGAAGAAAACAAACGGTCCAACCCACAATACCATCATAGTCAATCCCCTTCTACGCAAAGGTAGGTTTACGATGATGGCATTGTGGGTTGGACCGTTTGTTCGTTTGTGAATGTGTATGTTCTTTATATTTGAAGATGTTTTCATCGAAGGAGATCTCTGCGTAAAAGTTGTTTGAAAGTGGATGTGCGGTTTTATACAGGATGCTCGAGAAATTGAGCAATTAACCGAGTTCGAGACTCCCTCCTGTGTTTGTTCCTTCGACTACACGTTTTTTTTTTTTCTCTTCTGCACCACACTTTCAAGTGTGAAACGACATAAATAACTTTTGTGTCTTTATAGCATAGCGTAAAGGTGGAAATAATTAAAAATCAATAAATATCGACCCGGTAAGTTAAAATGAATTGAGAACACAACTGAGAGATAAAAAGTCTTCGTCTAAATGTTTTTATTTTATTTTACTTTGTCGCTTTTCATTGCTTTTGCATTATTTTTGACTTTTTTTGGCAGGTGGTGTTTATTTTCATGATCGAAAATCATATTTGAAATATCTTTGAATTTTTAAAAGTTCAAGGCGTTAATTTTTTAGCATGATGAACTTTCTCAAAGTGAACATTAGTTAGCCTCACCAAAAGGGTCTAACTAGGGTTACTAGGTTGATAGAATATGGAAAGATGCGCAAACCTTAATGTTGGGTGATCTAAATAGTGGCTAGGGCATGAAACTCTTCTCATTTTCTCGGCACGCGATTGATGCTATCAAAATCCGCAATATCTTTCATGCGGTTGTCCATCTGTGTTTGGTTGCAAGTTCCATTACGCGCCAGATGTGTTCCACACAAAATGATCTAACAGTGTGAACTTGATTAGACACAGTCTAGAGGTTTTTTCGCGACTGGATCATGAACCAACTAGGCCAACAACAAGTTTTAATTGATTAGACACATACCACGTGGCATCTGACTATATTTGCGCTACTGTCATGGGTTTAGTATGAATAGTCTTCATATACTTTTGCTTCCGCAGAAAGAACCATCTCGTGGAGGCTTACCAATGGCCCCAGCTTCTGCCTGGTAACCTTGCTGCCTTGAAGATCACCAGCAGAGAGCCAGAGCAGACACTGCTCAATATTGGAGACCGCTGCCGGTTCTGGAATCGATTGCATCGCAGCCATGTTGATTCCGCGTAAAGTTTGAGAGACATGTCGGTCTGCTCATAAAGAGCACAAAATTGTGCGCGAATAAAATAAAGTGATCAAATGCCCCCGGTTATATATGAAGACTGCGTGCTCCCTCGATTGCAACCTTTTTCCTTCGAAAATTTTTGGCGGAGTTCCGCCGAAATATTTACATTTAAGGATAAAGCGAGCAGGTATCCGAAGTCTGTGGTGATGAGGTAAAGAAAGAAAAGTGAAGCATCGTCATTGCCTATGCACCTGGGCAAACATGCACTTTTTAATAACGTTTTTACTATCAAGGCTCCAAAACCAAATATTGGCGCCCTTCTAATTTTTTCCAATTTTTCTGAACTAGTGAATTTATTGCGATGATGGTTTATCGATGTTCTTCGGACGGACACAAGCACGTTTAGACCGACAGTGTGTTTGCCTGGCCCGTTGAAAGTTTCTGTGCCAACGGGGTATAGGGGGTTAGACAGATAAACTGGCGGCTGCAAATGAACCTCAACCGGCCACCGCCATGTTGCACATTTTTACCACTACACACGTGACCTTATAGCTTTACGTATAGATTTTAACAAAGTAGAAGGGGCGTTCCTAAAGTTCGTATTATTGTCATGAAGGATTAGGGATTCAGCAATGAAACTTGGGTAGGGGTTTAGTCATTCTCCACGTATTCACCTCCCAAAGTCACACACTTTTGCCAGCGATGGACAAGCTGTCGGATGCCATTGTAATAGAACTGCTCGCCTTGAGTGTTCAGGAATCATTCCACCTCATCAATGACTTTGTCGACGTCCTTGAAACGCTTTCCACGCTGAGAAGTCTTCATGCGAGGCAAGAGGAAGAGGTAACTAGGTGCGAGGTCGGTTGAATATGAGGAATGACGCAAACTTTCGTAACCTAATTAAAGAGGCCGTGTGTGACAACGTCTCCTGCACCGAGTGAGACGGAGCATTGCCATGAAGCAGACGGACGCCTTTCGTGAGCTTCCCTTTGCGCTTTGACTTGATAGCTTATCGCAACTTTGTCAGGAGCTCACAATAATCGTTTCCTGTGATCGTTTGACCTTTGTGAGCGTAATATGTCAAAAGAACACCACGGCGAAGACGGCACAGTCTTCGCCTTTTTTTGACTCTGGTGAGTTCACATGCTCCCACTGTTTGCTTTGTGATTTTGTCTCTGGATCATAGTGGCAAGTCCAACACTCGTCCATAGTCATGAGGCGGTCGAAAAAGTTATCAGCGTCGCTCTCGCAACAGTTGCAACATTTCCTGAGCCGCTTCCTTCCGGAGGTCTTTTTAAGTACACTGTAAGAAAAAAAGGTTGTTATAAGTGATTACCTTTGGGGAGGTTAAAAGCCTCTAAAGCAACACGGCTGCCATTTAGCGAGGCTCGGATTCCCCGGTAAGGCCTAGCGAAAAGCACGGCTTTTCGGCCGAGTGAGAGAATGCCTATGCCTATTCGACGTATTCCAAGTGCCATCGGACACTCTAAACATCCGTCCCTAGACACCCGTACCATCTCTATAAGCCGGAAGGAGGGCAGAGTGCCCGCCGCAATCGCCGCGATTGCCCCCGACGGCATCTCGATAGATTGACTGTATTTCTTACCGCCTGCGGAAACGCTCAAAAAAGAAATCTTAACGCGAGGAATGGGCGTGCTGACTTTATTGAACACAACGTACGGTTGTCGTTTGCGGAAATGAATCGCTGGGCACTTTCGTCGACACCAACGAGAGGCGTTGAACTCGCACCAGCGCTACCGCTATTTTTTTTTCTTCTTTTCAATAACTTCTTTTCTGTGCTTACCTCAACCCACGCGGTTATTCATTGCTGCCTAGACTTCGCAGCTATTAGAGACAGTCGAGCATTTAGGTAGCTGAGTGACACAATTATTGCGATTCTTATCTAACCCCAGGCCCATTGATCTCTATTGTAGTGGGCTGGATCGCGGATCGGGAGCCCGTCGGTGTCGTCACCGGCGGCCATTGCTTGACACCAGGCAATACACGCAAGTCTATGAGAGAAACGCACAAAAGTAAGAATATTGAAGCATATACGCTGTGCTTGGAGGCGAGTATTTTATGGTGTGCTTCAATCCTTATGTCGGGTGTTTGGAGATCGAATCGGTGTTTGTCAGACGTTCAAACGCCGATTAAAAAAAAAAAAACCAAACGTACCGGAGCATTTACGGCTCAGCTGGCAAGCTTGCTCTTTTATGGAGTAAACAAAAGAACTTGCCGTCAATGAGACCGTCCTCAGGGAAGCCCAAAAGTTGATGAATGACCAAAGAAAAGTTAAATCTCGACAGCGGCTTTCCTGGAGTGAGCGAATTCTGCGCAGCAAAGCCTTTGAGCTTGTCGTCTTCTGCTAAACCCAACTCAACGAAACCGCCACCAACTCCGCGGTAACTCTAGGTTACTCTCGCCTCATCCATTTTTCACCCAGCAGAGTTACTCTCGACCACAGAATATTTATTTTTAAGAACTACGAGGGCAGTCCGTCTTGATGTTTGTAGGCAAGCTATTTGGCGGGCTTATCGAAAAGCGGCCAAAACCTTTCAGTACCGACAGCAGCTTAGACGCGGGAGAAACGGCACTTTTTCTGATTTTGCCCATAGAGTCCCAAGCATTTGGTGATATCAATCAATGGCCGCCAGTGGCGACACTCGGCCCCAGCAGCCGAGGCCGCGGTCCGCGATCCAGCCTACTTAGAGTAGAGATCAGTGCGCAGGACAGCTGTTTGTAATCAATAGCTACTGGACTGCTCAACAGTTAGCTAATTGAATCAAGCAGAAGCTTGCGCCACCTAGGAAGTGCAGTAGTAACCGCTAGATTGCGCTAAAAGAAATAACGAGATGCCTCTTTATTTTAGATTTCACTGGACTACTTATGCGACAATACACACAGTACAAACACCAACAAAGATATCGAACACTGTTACAGACGCATACATGTCGGCAGTACAACAAGGCACAAATAACTCCAACACAACACCACCGCCATACCCTATTATAACCACCCTACCGACCCGATTCGTAGATATACCCTACACTATTCTGACAAGGATTAGGGAAGTGAGTGCCTCTGTTTGCTAGATGAATACAAAAAAAAAGTATTTGCAAGTATTATCGGCATACCAGTGCACTGTGTATTTAAATTGGCAGGCTAGGCACCTCTCTTAATCTCGCACTTCGGAGGGCAACGTGATATGAAAGTAATTGGCTAAAGTAACACCGCACGGCATGCTCACGATCAGTTTCGGTTTCAGATTCACGCAGTGTTAATCTTACGCAAGCCATGTTGCCCCATGCTCATTCCGCGCGTGTAATAGCAGCAACAGTTACATTAATATCTGCATTCCTGGTCAGTAATCGGCTAAAGGTAACATAATTGTTAGTCTTGCGTTGTTCAATTGTGACGTAATTGTAACGGGCAAACGCTAACAACGCGCTTCCTCGTGTTAAAGCATTGTGGTACTATCGGGGAAAAATGAAATGCGAACAGAGGAGCGCGTGGCTCGCGGTACAGGCTGCGCCGCCTGGAAGTGAGCCTAGGAGCGAGGGTGCGTGGCCTACTCCGACGTGTTCACGGCCTTCCCTCTGCGCTCTCCCAGCTTCGGCAGTGCGCCTCTCAGTGCGCTGGAAGCTGACACCGCTATCTTTGCACCGCACGCGCTGAGCCAGCAAAGATAGTGGTGATAGCTTTCAGCGCACGAAGAGGCGCACTGCTGAAGCTTGGGGAGCGCAGAGGGAGGGGCGTGAACACATCGAAGTAGGCCACGCACCCTCGCTCCTAGGCTCACTTCCAGGCGGCGCAGCCTGTACCGCGAGCCACGCGCTCCTCTGTTCGCATTTCATTTTTCCCCGATAGTACAGTTATATATATTGGGACTTCCCTTGCTGTTACCCTTCTCGGGGAATGACACAACACACCGGTTCAACAACAGGTAAACATTTAATGACCGCTTTCCCCCGCGCCGCGATCCCAAAAACCAGCCGCGCATAGGCTGCGACGGCCCTTTATCAGCGGCGGAGCGCCGCTCGCGTGGCCAGTTGCCCTTGGCCCCCTCGCAGTAAAGATGACCACTGACGATTGTCGGACTGGCAACCTGGGCCAAACGCTTTGAATCCTCAGGTTTCCCCAACCTGAGGATTGAAGCTTGTGGGGCCGGTGATTATTGAAATACACAAGAAAGATCCATGGACTGAACAAAAACAAGGAAAGATTCATTGACATTTCGAGAGGAGGCTTCTCTTCTTCGGAATGACGACCGAGGGAACTTGATACAATTTTACTGTAATCCCGCAAAATAAAAAAAAATAAAAAACAGGCGAGGGCACGGCGTAAGATAATACCTTCCAGGTGAGGACAGCGCGCTCCTCGCGACGTGCCGACAAAGTGCGCCCCTTCACTCTCTCTCTCTTTCTCTCTCTCAATATGGTTTCAAGCGGCGCCGGGAGGCGACCCGTCGACAAGTACAGCCTCGCCGTCTGGCCGCCGGCGACACCATCAGCCGCAGGCACGGTGGCAGCGGAATGATGCAGCAGCCTCTCGGATGCCCGTCGAACAAACGCGATCTGATTGTATATATATATATGTATGCAGGGTGTTTCAGAGAACGTAGGCCAAATCGCTCCTGCGAAAACTACTCATCGGAACGAAAAACGGCTCATGGCGTTTTGGTCCTGGGCCAGGGGCACATTTAGAGAAATTATTAAAGTCCGGGATAATTACGTTGTTAATTGTTTTTGCGTAATTAGCCTTTTTAATATTGTGTTTAAGGGCATGATTTAAATTAGAAAATTGCTCAGCATCATCGAAAAACACTAAATCAACAAATTGCAGAACAATAGAAGGCACGCGAAGCATTTCACGGCTGTGAAAAACCGCACAAATTCGACGAATTTTCAAGTTTCGGTTTGCTATCGGAGCGCATCTCAGCCCTGGCGGCACCGCGCCCCGTGGAGAGATAGTGCAACCTGCCTCTGCTGCGTCGCTCGATGACAGCGCGACAGCCTTTAGGAGCTCGTGTCGAAGAAAATCGAGCGTCGGTGGCACCGAAAAATCCCATAATGCAACGCGCGCAGTTACGTGTAGCACACGTGACGTCACGCGTGGCTGCGCGCGTTGCATTAGGGAATTTCCCCCTTTCAATTTGGCGGAAAAAGCTTCCCGCCGATTTAGCGCAAATCTTTTTTTCCCGCAAAACTTAGCGGAAAATTTGCCCATCAAATTTAGCGGTAAATGTTCCCGCCAAATTTAGCGGAAAGTATTTTTTTGTCAAATTTAGCGGAAGATCTTTCCGCCAAACCTAGAAGAAGTTTTTCCCGACAAATTTAGCGAAAAATTTTCCCGCCAAATCTAGCTGAAAATTTCTTGGCTGACAATCGCCCCCTCCCCCCCCCCCCCCCCCCCCCCCCCCGAATTTAGCGGATCGATAGGTTCATGACGTGACAGCCAGGTGTGACGTCACACGAGACGTGACGCTATCGGCTAGACCACGCACACACAGTTGCACGGCTCTGTAACGATCAAGCGTTTATACAAGGCTTTGAGAACGGGAACCGATACGCTAAGGTGTTGCACTCTTAAAGGCGAAGCCTGAGCGTCACCCAAGATTTTTCTTTTCTCTTACGTTTTTTGCGCGGGCCTCAAAAGCACCAAAAGCGAAGACTTCGACGAAGTTGCTTCCTCTACAATGGTGAAACTAAAAGCCCATGAATAGCGGACCTCACTTCGGGGATCAGCTTGTTTCCCGTCCCCTCGTCCTTGTGTTGAAGACGACTGTAGTGGCAGAGGAATGTTTTTCGTGCATACTCGCTGTAGTTCGAACTGCGTCTTGAAGCAGTTGATCGCCGCAAGGTATTGCTTGTTCTCGGAGATAGAATATCCTGTTCTGTTTTACACTGAACCCACATAAACGCCGCATACATAACCGTTTGTCTTGGGGTACGTACATTTTTATTCCTAAAGTAGTTCGTTTTCTCGCAGCCAAGACGAAGCTATAGAACCGTAGACACAGAGCGAAATAGAGCAGACGTCTTGGATAACTACGCTATTACGCTAAAGACGAAAACAACAATCCACACATCGACCTACGAATCGACGAGAACGCTCACTTGGGTAACCATACGCTCAAACTCTGGATATACACGCAAAACGTTGTTTGAACAAGATTTTTCCGCGGAGCAGAGAGCAGCGTGGATGTCGAGTGACTGAACTGACTCCAGAACTGATCCATCGAAACCAAAGACACGTCGCGCTTCGAGTCTATAGTTCCAAATATTGAGTCAAATGAAGAATTTAGGAATCTATCTACACTCATGTAATGCGCACTGAATGCTTATTTTGCACGTTTTACCGAACTTATTCATTTCTGATTGCGTTGTATTTTCCACGGCCTCGACGGGAACCTGCGGAGCTTCACGCCTGCTAAGCTTTCGGGGTTCCGACAATCAGGTATACAGCAGTGCCTACGGATTTGCGTCTGCTATTTTGCAGTAGCTGGTAGAAATATTAATACCAGAATATCAAAAACTCCATAGTTAACGCCTTCAAAGGCACGCATGAACAGCCCCTCAACAAAGCAGGCTTGCGTTGCAAATAATTTGAGCATTGGCAGACCCACAATCAAGCAGTCTAGGGTTGCAATTAGACTGAGCTAGATGGCACAACGTGCCACACCAAACCTGATTGTTCTGAGGCTATACAAATTGTTGTTTTAATCGGTCTAGAACCAAGAAAAGAACTTGCATTACGTTATTTTAGCTTTGGGGCCAAGTTAGCTACCATAGCTGTCCACTCGAATAGAGGTTGAATGGGTAGTTAGTGAGTTAATTAATAAATAACCTCTTTAAACTTATTTTGTTTGAGCGTAATGTATTTGGAGAATTGGCGCTGGACCTTTATGGGGTCTAGGTGTGTCGTAAAATCTTGAATAACACATTTATAGTGAGCGCTACGGCGCGGGAGATGTAACTTGTAAGCTTCAAAGCGAAACTAAGCGCGGAAAGAGCGGTGCTATCGCCGTCAACTTTGATTGCAGAGATGCTGAAAGGCGAAGAATCAAATCGAACTCACAGGCTCACTTTACACGCGTAGTTATGGTGAAAAGCCGTGTGCAATGATTACGTATCTCGCACCGTAGCGTTTACCTTGATGTTGTATTGAATATTGCATGGCGCTGCGACGCTATACTAAGCTTGATCGTCACTTCTCCGAACAATTGAGAAACAAAAATAACAATAAAATTACATGTTTTCGTGAATTATCAAGCCTAAAAACCCAAGTCGCCTTTTTTTATTTACTTCTAGTAACCACCATAAACAACTTGATTCCAGGGCTAAAAGGACCCCAGGCCGAAGTTCTCTGATTTGATTGTACACCGACTAAAAAAAACGCCCGTGTAGTTCGGGGACATCTTTAAAAAGATTAGACGATGTGAACTCGAACCACTGGCTCATGCGGCCTCGGTGTTATCATGAGGGGGAGGGGAGGGGAGCGCAACAGGCCGACGCAAACGAGGCCGCTCAGTCGTTCAAGGACCTAGATAATTTATTTTGGGTATCATTGCACAGGCAGACGCCAACCTTCTTACTGGTAATATCTGCTTCATTATAGACTGACTGAACCCTCTGACGTCATGTCACTGTGATGGCGCCGCTGACGCCACTGCGCATGCGCAGACACTATATACCATTCAAACCTGTGCTGACTAATCATGGATATCGTCGTCTAATTGACTGAAGATTGGAATGCAGGTGTGCTTAAAACCGGTGGTGACTATATTCATTTACATTACATGTGCTCTTCGGCGATACAACTCGAATTGAGATGGAAATTCTATACCCTAAAGTACGTTGCCGTATGTCCTCGACATTGCTTCACCTCCGTTCTAAACGTTTTTCTATTCTTTTGTTTTTTGTTACTTTTTGTAGGATTTGTTGAGTTGATGATTGATTGCACTCAATAGATTGATGTGGTCGATAATATTTTATGTGTTAGACAGGGGGAAAATACGACATGGTAAAAGTGAGGGCAAAAAGAAAAACAAAAATTAAGGGTAGTTTTTTGCGCCCTGGACATTCCCTTCTGTATCTTATATGACCTGAAGCTGCACAGAAACGTTTTAGAAATTTGAAGAGTTTCGCAGATCGGTAACGTATTCTCGAAAAAACCGGTTTGCAGAAAGGCAATTGATTCCGGCAGTTTAATCAATCAGGTACATTATATTTGATAGGTTAGACAGAGCGAAATAAGCCATAAAGAAAGCTGAGGCAACACAAAAAGAAAACTATTGTTCTTGTATTTGTAGTTGGAGTATCCATCTCGTACGCTTTGAGTGACAGCTGCACTGGAGCAACCTAAAATTATGAAATTTAGAGAAATTAGGGGACTTGTAGATGTGTAAATTCATCTCGGCAAGTATAAATTGTTTTAAAATTGCAGCAAGAAAAAAAAAAGGTTAGTTTCTTGTTTCACCTAGTTTTCTACACTCTAAGAAATGGCTGCGCGTCTCGTTACCCACAAAACACTCGAAGAGCCGATCTCTGCGATCTACGGAATCAGTTCAGCGAAGGATAAAGTTGAACATCTGTTGAGATCTCAAAATTGAGCCTGCGCTGAGACATTACGCAATGCAAGCATGACGCTTTGCATAGCGTAGCACCACAGCACATACTTCATTTTTAGGTCCTAAACGGACGTTCTGCCTCATAATTGGCTAACCTGATTTTGTAGATCGCAGAGATTGGCTCTCTCAGTGTTTTGCGGGTAAGTAGGTGCGCGGCCATTTCTTAGAGTGTAGCGGTAAAACTGTCGTTTTCTCTTCGTTGAAGTGTTGGCCCATTTGTGCACCAAAATAATAATAAAAATAAAAATTGTGCGATGCGCAAATAAAAAAAAAAGGATATTGGATTAAATATTGATTTGTTCTCTTGTTGATCACGCAGATATGTTTTGTAAGACGAGATGTTAAAGCAACGTCATACCAGGATGCCGCCAATTTAAACTAACACTATTTCTTGAGAAGTGTATACAGTTGTAAACAATAAATGCTTTGCTGCTTAGTCATTTCAAAGTAATCCAAACCTTGACTAAGAGGTGTTTTATTCATAGATTTCACGTAGTTCTTATCAACCATAACTTAAAGTTCCGATTCTATACCCAGTCCTCGCAGTGCAATGCTTTCTTTCTGCTTTGGCTGATGCGATTATCTTTTTGCTTAAAATAAAAAATAAAAAAAAAATGTATTGTATGGAGACATTTGAAGTGAGAAGGTGATCTTCCTCGACATGGCGTCTAATGACTCCGCTGTAAATGAAAAGCATTACCACGCACACCGGTAGAATTGAGATTCGATTGTCCATCTTATATTCTAGTCTATCGATACGGTAAATAAAAAAGAGGAGTTCAATTTTTACACTGTGAGGAAACGAAACCAGGCAGCCCAGTCTTTTAGTATTGAACCGGGTTTTAGTCTAGCTGAATGTGCCTGTAATACAATACTAGAAAAATTCTGGATAATAACTATCAGGTTTACCTGGATATTTATTATTTGGTGTTCCTTATTTCACAAAATGTATCACTCTAATCCAGCACTTCGAACCGCCGCGCACCGATCATTCACTAAAAGTAGGGATCCCCTTCTGCATCACGTCCACCTTTTATGCCTCCTTCCTACCCCTCACCTCCGTCGACTGGTATCGCCTTCCCGCATCCGTAGTCTTACTTACTGACGCTGCTGATTTTAAAACCGCCATAACTGATGTGCTTAATAATGTTCCATAGCAAAGCTGTACCGTGCTTTTTTTTTTTGCGTTTTGTCTTTATTGTTTACTTTATATTGATGTATAATTCCACTCCTCTCTGTAATGCCTTCGGGCCCTGAGAGTATAATAAATGAAATGAAATGAACTTGTTGCCAGTAATCCTTCCTTTCGAGCGATAGCTACTGGCTTCAGAAGTAGGGACGGGTTTTTCGGAGCGTGAATGCCACAGTGAAAACGCTGCTGTTTTCCTATGGTTTACTGTTTTAGAGTAAAAAAAAAAAAAAAACAAATCCTTCCAAACCATTTTCGAGATTTTTTTTTTATTCTTAAGACATTATTTGTTTTATTGAATGGCATAAAAATTTGCTCCAGTTTGAATTGTTTTCGATAAAAAACTTGTTTTCTGATCCTAAAAAGAAATAGGTGTAATTTGTCTGGTAATTTAAAACTGCGAAATTAAGACATTAGGCGAAACACGAGCCCTTAGTATATATTCATTTTAACTTTTCTATTTTCTAACGGGGACGTAAATTCAAGTGGTAAGCTTGAAATATGCACCTGGGAACAACACTGCGAGCCTTTTAAACGAGGCCATTTATAATTTGGCTCGTTTATTTAAATATCTTGTTGTCCAAGCTGAACTGCTTTGTCGCTTGTAATTGATTTATTAATGATAAATATTAGAACCAGCTCCACATTCTTCATCATAAAACAGCGCAAATGTTACGCGGATGGAGGAATTAAGTGCAGGGAACAAACGTGGTCAGTGCTTGTACCATCCACTTTCCTCCGTTCGTATAACATTCACGCCGTTTCAAGATGAACCCATTCAAATAGCCCACTTATCCTGTCTCCGCTTTCTTTTTTTCGTATTTAAATTAAATTAGATTGTTAAAAATGGCCGTTTATCTTTTGTGCAGTTCCGTATTTCTGATTTGTTTTGTGCTTTCTCTGCAGCATTATGTACCGTTTACCCTACTGCAAGGCCGGCCGAGCGATACATATATGAAATTAAGAAATTAATATATCAACCTTATCGTTCAGGATGAACTACTTTGTCGCTGGAAGATATTGCAACATTTAGAAGGTACATTTCTTTTAAATATTTATGCGCGACCACGTAAGGAAAGTTATGAAATCTGAACATCTCTCATATTTTTCTTTTTGGGCGCAAATTAAACTCGAGCTTTGACAGTGCGATCTCCTGATGGCGTGGCTGAGGTGCGGCATACGAACTTGAATCTGTACTTTAAGTGAATTGAACACGGTTGCTCCTTATGTGCTCTCTGTTCCAAAATTCAAAACCATTCCTTTCTATATCTTTAAGTATTGTGAACGTTAGTGTCTGGTGGAGCAACTTTTGACGGGGGTCGTTACTCTACTCACCTTTATTAGCAACAATTAAACTAGTCTCTGCCAACAGCGTGCATGTAACAGTTTCGCCCGTACAGTGAGGTTCTAAAGCCTTTGGGTTTTATTGAATTATCGCAATAGAAACCATTAGAAAATGACAGCATTTAAAACGTGACCCAATCGCTCATTTCCTCGACCATTTGTTGTTGTTTTTTAGCCAGCGCCAGTAACTCCCGAAAGCAACAATTCAATTTTATTTCACCTCTGTACGCCTTGGCATCAACACTAAAGAAAGTTTAGATCGTTTCTCCTCACAAATATATGAATCAGTTCCAGCGTTATTTGCTTCATTTTCTTTACTTTTGGGTGTATTACTAATCACTAAAAGCATGTTTTTCTAAAGAATATTTCTTGGCTTGTTCTAGGGCTGTCCTTTGTACATGCCACGGCTATACTGTGGTGAAGCATACTGAAAAGGGGGCAAAATATCAATTGTTTATTTTATATAAAACGATTATGATACTAATGATAGCACAAAAGTTTTATAATAATCTAGATTTTCTCGACACACTATAGTTGTTAGCGCGTTATCGTTCGAGCCCTGCCAACTAGGACCAAAAACTGTGCCCCCTTCTTATTGAAGCTTGAATTAGATTACTGAAAGAAGTTTCCAGCCTGCCGACGCTTGACCGCACTTCCCCACGCAGCACAATTAATCTAAGAGAAACCTTGAAATTTGTAAGATAATGATAAGGAATCAGTCTTCACGAGCCTGATTATGAGAAGAGACGCGTTTCGTGTTCTCCAGAAAATCCGTTTAAGGAAGTCTCGCTAGTGTCAGATGAGGGCTGTAAGAGTCACTGGCACGTTCCTTGGTATTTTGGCTGCACATTGCACTGTAAGTCGTATGTAATACTCGATCCCCATATGATATCGCAATTTGTTCGATTTGTGAGTTTTGTTGTTAGATGTGTTATTCGGGCTAATACATTGTTTCAAGGGCCATTTGAAATACCTTTAAAAGAAATGCTTTTGCATAATCAGCGAACCAGCACATGTCGAGGTGGGCACGCAGAGTCAAGGTTTTCTAAAGACCTACGTTTTCAGAGTCTTCTAATTGCGCGTGAAAAGTGCTATTAATACCTTCCCCTCCCCACATCTTACGGGCATATTAGCTCATTCACAAAGTCCTACAGAGTTCCCGCACTCCCTCTAAGTTCACAAAAAGTGATCTTACAAATAACAACAAGTTCGAATATTTGTTTTTGCTAAGCCATCTTAAAACGATGGTTTTAATTCGAGCCTATAAGCAAGGCTCTGAAGGTGGTCGGCACCGTTATAATATATGTCATGCATCCGCTGCAGTACCACGAGTTCTGAAAGCTGATGCACGGATTAACCACAACATTCTTCTTGTTACTCTCTTGGGGAGCGCTTACGACCCTCGTTCGTGCCGACGACGCCGTGGAGGGACCCCTTGTGCACACGACTGGCGCCACTGTGAGGGGCTTTAGTCAACGTCTGCGCGGGACAATGATGAATACGTTCATACGGATTCGGTACGACAAGGCGCCTGCCGTTGAACTTCGGTTCTGTAGGTCGTAGCCTGCGGAGCCCTGGATCGGTGTTCTGAATGCCACCGGAATGCCCCCAGCGTGCATCCAGGTGACCGTTTATCGAAGAGGCAAGTGGGCTGTACCAGGTATGCATGGCACGTTTTAGATTTAGCTGGAGTGCGACAATAGTATCATTATAATGAAGCCGCCAATGGTCACTTGTTTTCTCGCGAATCGATAGCTACCTTTAATTCTCATTGACAGCCGAAGACACGCGTGGCGTGGCGATCGAGCAGGCAGCATCTCCTTAGCGCTTCGCAGCAAATAAGATTGTAGCATTAGACAATAAAAACGCGAAATAACGAATTACGAAGCAAAAACCGCGCATTTAATTGATCATGCCCGGTATTTCTTGAGCTGCCATCGACTAAATGACGTTTTTATACACGTTCGAACAACTAGATCTTCAGTTGCCTTCTAGGTAACGTAAAAAATTATAACGCACCAAGAATAAAGATGGCGACCATGGGACCACCGCCTTAACAGGGCTTTGTTCACGCTAACAGCGAATCCGCTGCCCCCAAAGCGGAATCGGCCGCGGCGATGTATACATGGCCGTAGCCGTATGTACATCGCCGTGGCTGCTACCTGATTACCGCAGTAGACATACAAATGAAGAGGACGAAACGTCGTTGGAAATACATTTTCTCTTTCTCCTTTTTCTCGCTTAAGGCGATTGTTAGAAATATATATACCCTGCGTTACTCTGCAAAGGTATACATTCCCCAACTCTCCAGCCTCGCGCTGCTGATGGAATCGCCAGCATGCTTACCGATGGTCACCATGCCGGTTTATCACAATGCATGATCCCACAAGCCCTTGCGTTTTGACTTGTTAGCGTTCTGAAAGCTCCCTTAGCCTTGTCAGTGTGACACAAAAAGCTTTGGTCATCTCGCTGGGTCCATCTATATTTATAAAACCCTTCAAAATGCATGGGGAATCAGACTACCGCATCGGCTATTGTGCACGCAAAACGAACTTTTGTGAATGAAGTTTAAAGGGAAGCTACGGAGCTTCTTGAAAAAAATGAGTTAGAAGTGAATTCTAGTGTATTTTTACCTCGTGAACCCGAATACCAAAACCATTTGCCGCGCAAGTGTTTTTAAACGCGAGAAAAACGCAAAAGACTGTCGCTGTCCGTGACGTCATTGACGGATCTTTTGGCTTGCCAAGGCTAGGGAGGCGGGGCTTCAGGCCTTTTTTCAAATTGCTCTTATTGCTCTCCGGCGCGTCGCATTGAAATATAATTGTGATATTTGTTATTCTAAAGGCCAAATGAATGCAATTCAAGCGTTTTTTCTCAAATGTAGAAGTGCCCGATCTTCCCTTTAATTAGTGATACGACGTAACAAAGCGGGATGTTATTCCCTCTAGGATTATGTACTTAGTCACTCATAGAACGCCGGCTAACGACGGTGTCCCTCGCTGCGCACTTTAGCACCTCCTAACTATACTCAGCTTGGGAACTCTAGTTTGGGTGTAATCGAAAGATATATGAAAGGTGACACTAAATCTGATGTCTTCCTATGCTTGTGGCTCATACACTCTCAACCTTACAAATAGCGCCTCGATCGGGATATGAGCGTTTAGTTCGAGCCCTCGAGGGTCAACAAGAGCAAGTCTAGAACTCGGAAGCGCGCGGAAAAAAGCGCGAAAGTTTGTTCCTATACTGTTCATGAAGTATATACTATAATTTGCAATGGACACTGTTCGGGGTTTACAACATAACGTTCACACCTTTGTTACTATATATTAAGCTTAGTACCAAATCATAAAAAATGTTCCTGCATTTCTGTTGTCCATAATCTGAAAGCTCGAGAACTGGTCACGACGAGATAATGTTTATTTTATGCTTTAATTCCGGTGACATGTGATGCAGTATTCGATCTCAGAAAACGATAGCCAGACGCAAATGGTGAAAGGGTGGGAGGCCGGAGAGATCCATTAAAAAGGAGGTTCAGATCTCTGATCTTCATTATAGGGTGCTGGATGGCGCATTGAGCAAACAGGTATAAAGCCACCGGCTTGTCTCGGAAGTGCGCGCTTGACAGGCTTTTCAACTCTTCCGAGTGCTGGATCGAACAGCGTTCAGGGCGCTGGATTTATCTTGTCATCCCAAGAGAGCCTGTTTGTTCCGGAGTAACAGCCCATCCAGACCCGAGAAGTCTCCTTTGAGCAATTCGATGTGAAAATTTTGAGATTCTATAGTTGATCAAGTGTGCGCATGCCCCACGTTCAAATTCTTATTCTCAGCGTTTAATTCAGAACTAGAGTACTAACACCATTACAAGAGAGAAAAAAACATAGACCAAAATATCGTATGAATTCCCTAGGAAGCCCAGCACACGCCCGACTTCCGCGACAAGCATCGAACTGCCGGTGGCTTCACTTGCACCAGGCTCGGAGAGCAGCGATGCGCCATTCAGCAGTGGTTAAGGTAGCGGTCGCGCGCGTCGAATTCTCCGTTTATCTTGCTCAAGGTTGCTAAGCCAAGTGTCGTGAGAATCAGGAGCTAAAACAGCGTGTCCGAGAAAGCTGGCCATGTGTTGGATCGAGTTAACGACGGATTCGCGATAGAAGCCCTGAAAGCGCGATATCGAGCTGCTAGGAAAAATAGCCCAAAGAGTTCTGCCGACGTCCAGTGCGAATGGATGTAGAATCGCGAAAGCTCATTGCTAATTCATTACAGACTCGCCGGCGTCATAAACCAGAGTATAGTTTTCAGCGTCCACTCAATCCAGCGACCGACAAAAGAGTAGACCGGTGAGGAACCATTTTCGAATTGTAACTAATGCCAAGGGCTGGTTGTTGTTCTGGTTGGGAAGTCGAGTGTTATGGTAAAGGGCAACACCATTCAAGTGTCAAAGGTTTGGTTTCAGAACTGTGCACGTTCGCGTTCAAGCTGGCATCTAGTGTGGCGTTTCACGTCTTAGGGCAACCATAATGTGTCCTTCTTCAAATTTATATGTTTTAGGAGGCTGGCCTATCCCACTGCACCGCTGTTAGCCGGTGATTGCGTGTAGCCTCGACTATCTAGCAACAGGACCTGTCTTCATCTCGTGCCAAAGCCTCGGTTTTTTGGGTAAGAAGGATCTTCAAGGAAGATGATACGACAACCAAAACACATGGTCACGCCAAGAAGATAACGCGGTATTGTATTACGATACAATACGATACAATACAATACAAATATGATTTTAATTTTTTAACATTTTACAATCTATGCCAACATAAGTCCATTAGAGTTGTACGTGGGACTTCGGGAGGTACATAATCACTAAACACACAGTCATGTTAAGAATGAAATATGCGGCTCTCGCGTTGCACAATAGTTTCATTTTATTCGGGGTTGCAGACGTTCCTCAAAAAGAGGAACGAAAGTTCATTCCTCGTTCCTTCTGATTTTTGGAAAGCGTTCCCGGTACAAGTTTCACCCGTGAGAAAGGAACTCGTTCCCGTTTAAAAAAGGGAACGTATCGCTACATATGCCTTTCTTTTATATTGTGCTAATAACCATAATTGCTCAGTTCAAAAAAAATTTACATATATATATATATATATATATTAGGGCTGGGCGTCGATTAAACATTTTAACCCGATTAATCGCCTTCCTTTAATCGATTAATTAATCGCTTAATCGGTCTCGTTCATTTGCGTGCATAATGATATTGTTCAAAAGTAAAAATTGCATCTACTTTTTTTTTTTTTTGCTGAATATGTGTTAAACGACGCAGTAATTTCAATTATGAATCAGCTTCGATATACAGTTGAGAACAGTTAAAAAACACTCACACTCAAATAATAGTACTTCAGCTTCATGAGGCAAAAATGTTCGTTGTTATTCTCCGAAAACGGCGACCTCCTTTGATTGCTCCCACTATACTCCGTTTCACCTTATGTTGTACCGCAGCGAAGGCTAGAAGCGCGAGCTCATAGCGTTGGCAGCTGCCCTTGGTGCACGAGAGCTTGTGCCGCCGAAGTGTGCCTTAGAGCAAGGAGCTCGCGCTTGTAGCCTTTCCTGCGGTACAACAGAAGGTGAAACAGAGTATAGTCTCTGCTGCGCTAAATGGACACTCGCACGGCCTTGAAGTCGCTGGGACATGTGTAACCTTCTGCACTTGTCTGAAGTTACAAATTTCCCCCATACAGTTTACCTTAAGTCAATATTTCACCTAAATATTTAACTTCATATAGGTGTGCTCGTCCATGTCTGCATAGTGAAAGCATTTCATTTTTATTTAATTTTGGTTCGTCAAAATTTTACCGATTAACTAGTTAAACAAATTAATCGCGATTAAAGCATTAATCGATTAATCGGTAGGTTAATCGATTAATTGCCCAGCCCTAATATATATATATATATATATATATATATATATATATATATATATATATTTATCCCATCAAATGGCAACATATGAATTTGAATGCCGTGATGGAACGACACCAGGAGTAGAAAACAACCGGAAGCAAGGTTTCATTCAGTTGATATATTCACCTTTACAAATCTCACCATTTTACCATGTTTCTGTTCGTGGTGGGCGGTTCAGACGATCTGAATATACTGTGAGCCGGAAAGAACGAGCGGGGTTAATTTTATTATTTTTTGTTAAAGGGCTACTCCACATTGCACGCACGTTTTACAACAACCTCACACGTTGCAATCTAAGTCCCTTGTTCATACTAAGGGAGAGTTGGTTATCGATGTTGCTGTGCGCAAGAGGAGCAAGTGGAGAAGAGGGTACGCTCTAAAAAAAAAAGGGTATCACCTTACACCCTTTTGTCCCATATAATACACCCCAAAACTTCATTTCGACGTACAGCGCGCTATAGTCGAACAGACGGCACCAAATTTTACCAGGGGCTTGATAACGGTGCGATATAACTTAATAAACTGCTAAAGTACGTATCAAAGACCAAAGAAAGAAAACACGGAACTTTTTCACTACGGCCAAGAAAACGCCGATTATCTTTTTTGTAGTCATTAATACGTACATCAGCTATCTTAATAAGATGTACCACACGGCTATCAAGCCTCTCGTAAACTTTGGGGCCGGCTGTTCGATTATGGGGCGCTGTACGTCGAATTGAAATTTTGGGGTGTATTATATGGGACAAGGGGTGTAATAATACACCTTTTTTTCTGAGAGTGCGGGCTTTTGAGAGGTCAGTCTTGAAAACTACCAGTCGCTCTTCGTGAAGGTCGGATTCGTTGTTTAGTTTTAAAAGGGGGAGGGGAAAACAAAGATTATTTTTTGTGTGTCGTTTAAGCGACCAGTGTTTGAGCTGCAAGGGTGCGTCCGATGTCTGGTAACCTGCTTTCGTTGTCACTGTATAGGTCTCTTTGTAAATGTTCAATAATAGTTGTAGTCAGCCTCAAAATTATAGGTGTATAAGGATTCATGGAAGCAAAGAAAGTAGCCGAGTTTGAGAGGTCTCTCTTTGTGTGTCTTTCCGTTCGACTAAAAGTTTCGTTTTAAGTGCCGCAATATCGGCCACTCAAAAAAAAAAAAAGAATTATTGTCTACCAGCTTACATGCACCCGAGCTGCTCCCAAGCGAGGACCCCACAAAATAAGCCCTAAAATAACTAACAAAAAAGTTAGCAAGATCTCTGCTCTACGTAAAGTTATTGTTTTTATACTTTTTCGAGTTCCCCCCTTAAAAATAAAATAAAAATGACGTCACTGGACAAAAAGACAAAACGGAGAAGAAAGAAGCCCCGTTCCTTTTTTTGTTTCCGTAAAAACGTAACGAGCTCCCATCCCAGTTCCACCGATGCAGAGTGGAACGGCGACTTGCCTTCGTTCCTCCTAAAAGAAACGCGACCCAGAAACGCCGTTCCTTACCACACTGATTTTAATAGCACAGATGTTCAACTCTGTTTTACAAATTTAAAGCAAAACCATTAAAAAAACTGTGACATCAAGGGCAATTTCACCGTTTATTCACAACCTGAGGTGGATCAAATTATAATTAGGTTGCCATAAAAATATTTATAGTGATAGACACGATCGGAGGGGTGATCCACTTCTTTAATTCTGATTTTCTTTATACGTAGTTGGTTACATTTCTTTCTTTTCATTGATCGATTTTTAGTTAGTTTTCTTAAGCTGTGCGGGTTTTTGCTTTGAGTTATATATCTTCCGGCAATTCAGTAAAAAGTTTAGCCTCCTAGAATTTTCTTGTTGCATCTTATTTTGTTTTTATTTGTGGTTCTACAAATAAAATAGGGAACGTCACGGCCAACAGCACGCTGGAACAAAAACGAAGCCCGCCTGTGGGGCAGCCCTTTCTGGGGATATATTGTTTTTCCTACACTGTATAGTTCTAAAAATTCCTGTTTTCATTTTGTTTAGGAAATTTGCAGCAAAACGATATTTACAGACTCGGGAGCAGTGGTAAGCTGGTGATATGTTAAGTCGACAACCGCCCGCCATTTGCCTTTGATGCCTGTGCCAGCGACGCTACGGTCACTCAGTGTCTTTAATTCTTTAAACTAAAAGGCCCGTGATAAAGCACCAACCGCTTTGAGCATGTCGCTGGTTTTGTCCATATCTCGAATACAGTGGTGTCTCGTTAATTTAGACACCTCCGTTCCCATAAAAAATCATCCATAATCTGAGTTGTCTATAAAATCGAGACAAAAATGCATGTATCTTCCCAGGCTGTCCCGCAAGTGATGTCCATATAGCGGAGTATCCACGATTGTGATAGGAGTATCTTTTTTTGAACGCGATAGCGTTTAGGGTTTATGTCTTGAAAAATTGAACGTCGGCGTCCGTAAAACCGGAAAATCCCGGCATGCACCTGGTGACGTAACACGTGACGTTACGAGTGACGTCAAGAGGGTTAAATTTCCTCGCTCAATTTGGCGGGACAAGTTTCTGATAAATTTGGCGGAAAATTGTTTTGATAAATTAAGAGGGTCGATTGGGTCATGACGACACAGCCACTTGTAACGTCACGTTTGATGTCATGCGTGTGCCGTCACGCCACATGCCCTCGAGCGGGAATTTCAAAGAACCCACAACCCTCACGTTTGACGCCAAGTAAGATGTGACGCTACCGACTAAACCACGTAGGTACATACGCTTGCACGCCTTGGGAACAAGCGCGGGTACATATGAAAAGGCTTTGCGAAACGGGTCCGGTAACGCTATCGAGTTCCACTTTTAAAGGCGAATCTTCAGCGTCCCCCAAGTTTTACTTTGTACCTTTAAATTAGGTTTGCCGTATCACTGTGTTGTAAAAAATGAATGTTGACTATCGTGACTTGCAGTGGCGCGATTCCTGAGGGAAAGTATACCCCTATGAAAATGGTTAATGCCATTTGAAAGTCATATTATTGCCAAATGGCAACAGCTGTTTACAAATAGTCAATCAGCAGGCAACAGATGTTAATCGTCATTGAGACGTCACCCTGCTGACCCGGATAGCCATTTCGCCACCGTCAACTTTTTGCCGTTCTATTGGTTATTGTCGGCGTATCATCAGTGTATCTACATGTTAACGTTAAATGGCTAAAGGAGGCAATCAAAGGACTATACATTTTATAATCTTTTGACTGCCTCCAATAGCCAATTAGCATTAGCATGTAGATACACTGGCAATGCACCGACAATAACCAATAGAACGGCAAAAAGTTGACGGTGGCGAAATGGCTATCCGGGTCAACAAGATGACATCTCAATGACGATTAACATCTGTTGCCTGCTGATTGACTGCTCTTAAACACCTGTTGCCATTTGGCAATAATACAAAATGGCATCAACCATTTTTATAAGGGCATAATTATCACATAGACGTCATTTGATCGAATTTCGTGACAATTTCGCCATTGTCAACCCCTCGTAAACTTTAAGCTGGCCAGCCGAAAAACTGCAATATTTTACATGGCCTACCATTGATTCCATGCCTGATACACATAGTGCCGGCTTGCAATATGGGAAGAAAACAAAGATTGAAGGACAATTTCAAGACCCAAAATTTATTTATCACAATGTCATTAAAATGATGTTTTTTTTTTTTTCAAGACTAAGTTAATCACCCAAATGTAAACGATCAGTGAAAAAATAACCTTTCCTTACTTCCTGACATGTCTGTAAGGTGTCAGCTGAAAGAAGAAAAACATTATAAATTAAGTGGGCATATAACCAGAAATATTCTTGCAGCACATTCAAAAATATGCACAGAAGAACCTTGCTCACATGTTTTCTCGGCTGTTATGTTCACGGAAACCGGTCCTATTGAACGTCCAAAAGTATATATGTGTTAAAATTACAGGCTTCATGAATTTCCTTCTTGGTTCTTATGCCCAAACACTGCCACTCAAGGTGGCCGGCATGACTACTAGGAACACATACCCTGTTCCTTTTGCTTTACTCCCTTTATTTTACCTCCTTGCCTCTCTGCACTGTGTTTCTTGCTTGGTCCTGTATGACAATAAGAGATTCAGGCGGTCACGACACCCCATTTTTCTTTACCACCTCCATGCCACCATGTTCAAGCAGTGCTGATTGCATCAAGCCCCACTGCTTTGATGTGGCATGCAGGGTGCAGTGATTTGTTTGAGGCAGCTGTGGTTTAACTCGATGGGCTCAGAATTTTGGCATCCTTATATTTCAATATTTTTTTAACTGCAACTCTAGACAACGCATCACTGCGATGGCGCGGCTGTCGGCACAGCACATGTACACACATGTCTGCTCTCACGAATCTAGTTCCTGCGTATGCAGTGCCCATAGCTGCTGTGGGCAAACACAAGCTTGTCTGTGAACAGTGTGTTACTTATAGTACAACCACAATTTTAAGAAGTGTTGAAAAAATTGTCAACATATAAAATAAGGCAATCTTTTTTACAGCCATAAAAGCTACGGTAAGATAAACAGAGAATACAGCTTCCTGAAACATCTATAGCTATCCCAAGGGCATTATCAGTTGTTACATCTTTGCTCATGTCATGATCCTTTATTGTGACTGCATAAAGATGCAGCAGCAGGGTTCTACTGTATTTCACACAATGTTTGAATGTGCAATAGCTTTAACTTCCACAACATATCAGCCAACCACAGGTTGTCAAAATGTCAACTCCACAATAATGTAATAAGTATGAATACAATAATAATCCCTGGAAAAGGGGTACAAGGGGGAGAAAGGTCAAAGAGGAATCTTCTTTGTTCCCTTGTTCCCCATTTTATTTGATGTGATTATTATCGTCAATTTGGTCTTGAATAAAAGGGTCTATTCGTGTCTCTTAAGAGAGGGAAGCAGCTTACCTGGAAGAGCATAGCGCCCCCGGGACAGAAATCGAGAGAGGCTGTCCTCGACTGGCTTCCCCACATTGCTGTACTCCGTGAAGGTGCGAGCTGAAAGAGCAAATGAGAATTGCAATTTAAAATGATAATAGCCCCTAGAAAGCTACACTCAAGTATTGGTACCCTTTTCCTCATTGTCCAGTTCTGCCAAAACGGTCATTCATCCATTTGGATGGTGAAATTCGTTCATGCGCATGCAGCTTGTGGGCACTGCCATGTTGTTATTGCGTCATTACTTGAATTTAATGTAAATATTCACTTCACCTTAGACAAAGATTTATATATTACTTTTGATAAGATCTTTGGATGCTTGGCAATTTTAACAGCAGCCTGGGGGTGCACTCATAGATGCACCACTCTTCAATCAGTTTGGGGAGTGCGTCTTTAAACGCTCACTCTTTTTATCGTACGGGAGGAAGCACCATCTATCCCCTAACATCGGAAATAATTTTCCTTTAGAAATTAAAGCTATGATGGTAGCACAAGAAAAGTTTCGTACAAAAAAATATAGGCAAAATAGGGACAAACAAATTTTTTTTTGGTCATGGGTCCCCAGTCAAGGGGTCAAGAAATAGATTAATCTTGTGTGTTAACATTTTTTTCAAAGCAAAAACATGACAGGACTATGTTATCAAGTGTATAGCTCTTTTTACTGTGGTCATAATGAGGTGGCATAGCCTTTGTCATTTGCCCAATAATGCTCAACAAACACAAAACTAAAACAAAACTTCTCGCAGACCAAGAGCCATTACTACATGCAGTGCAAGTTTTGAGGGTAAACATTTTGGCAGAGGCCTGCCTGGTCGGGAGAAAGCTTAAAAACTCGAAAACATCCGTCCACACACCCGCATCTGTGTTCCCTACATAAAGGGGACTAGCGAAGCGCTGTCATGTATGCTGGTAAAAGAAAGTATTCAGGATTCCCACAAACCGGTATCAACACTTTGACGTATGATGCTGCGAATTAAAGGTCATCCCTCTAAACAAAGAGCGCAAGGCATTGTATATTCAATTCCATGCCACCTACATTGGAAAAACAAAGAACTTCCCAGAAAGAATTCAACAACACAAAAACAACTGCAAATTCGACGACGAGCACAGCGCTGTTGCAGAGCACTGTGAGGACAATGAATATCGCATAAACTTTGCCAACACCCTCATAAATGTTGAGACAAACTTCTGCCAGCAGCTTTTTATAGTCATGGCATATCCAAACAACACCAGGAAACATCAATAGGTCCACTGGCACATTGCCATCATACTACGTGAACGGACTCAGCCACCTAACGAAGTGAAAAAAAAAGAGACTATCGTAGAAGAAAACGAAGCTGTTGTCCCCTATCTGGAAGCAGTCACCCCTGAAGAAAAAAACAAGCTGTTTTTGAAACGTTGGGACCTTGTTGTAGGATATGGTTGGTGATTTTTTTCAAATTCCAATGTATGAGTTTTGCATTTGTTTGAGTCATCATTCACTTTTTTACCATATTTACCCGCATAATGAACACACCCCTTTATTCTGAAATTGACATATATTTCGGGGGTGCGTTCATTATGCAGAGTAAATTTCTGCATTTACACACTTCGCGAAAATGTAATTTTAGGTGGCAGTATGACACGGCAAAGTACTGTGGCATGTCTCCACTGACAGAAGCGCATTGACGGCTGGTCGTGGGCGCGCTACAATAACCATGTTCTACAATTTGAAAACCTTTTTTTAGGGTGCTTTCGGTGTGCCTTCTGTCAAAGGAAAAGCGCCCTCCGAGTGAATAGTAAAAAAATCTTGCATGTAAGAAATTTAGGTGTCCAATAAAAGCATATGACCAAATAAGATCATATAAAAACCTTATAAAAACATATAAGAGCAATATAGGAAATATATAAGATTATATAAGAAGTTTTAAGAAACTGAAAAGAAGTTTCTTATAACTTCAAATATAATTTTATATTGTTCTTAATGTTTTTATAAGGTTCTTGTATTTTCTTATATGATCTTATTGGATCATACGCATTTGTTGGACATAAAATTTTTTTATACATTTAAGATTTTTTTACTAGGGAAGCTCACTCAGCATGGTGAGTGACGCGACCGTCCTTAGGCCTAACCACTTTCACGATTTCACTGTCCGAAAGCACACTACAGATGACCGCGTGTTTGTTGACATCAATGCATTCTGTGGGCGAAACATGTCCAAAGCTGGGCAATTCCTCGACCCCAGCTTTGTTACGTGTATGCGCCGCTCGGTTTCACTCTTGATCACATCCGCAACTACACACTTGCAGCCATGAAAGCATGTACCGCTATGCTTTGCCTGGTTTGAAGTGGCCTGGCCGCTTGGCGGCGAAAGAAAATTGGCTTGATGGCTAGCCGAGTTGGACGTAGTTTGAGACTCATGGAGCGAGTAGACACGGTAAATAAAAACGTTCTAAAAACTTCTCAGGCGTTCCTCAAGCTTTGAGTACTGTGACCTATTTAAAGCTTGAGTAATTAACATTCAGCTCTAAGCTGACTGTGGTGGTAACTACGCACCCACCGGATCAATCAACCACCTCCCTCTCGTTACCTGACCCCGCCTTCTGCACATGGTTATGGGCGGGACTGTAACACATGGCGAAAGGTAGACATATGACTGGTCCAACGAGCATGTAGCTTCTACTACGATTTCAGCTGGTCATTCAACAGAGTATAGTGATGCAGCACAAAAAAATTTGTGCCATTTCAGAATGTCTGAAGGAGAACATACCCTCAAACATCCTGAAACTGTAGAGAGTTTCCTGCAAAGCCACTCGATTTGATTGGCCAAGCAGTAAATAAAAGGTACACTCACCAAAGCACTGTGTCGCCCATGATAAGCCTGCAACTCCCTTCAATAATTGGGAAACAACCAAAAAGCCACAGGAATGTAACACTGGATCCTGAAACAGAAAAAAAACAGCAAAATGCAGGAATTAACACAATATACAAACCGCTTCAGCGAGTGACACTTAAAACTAGCTACAGTTCTTTGGGCACCGTCTTTTTATTACAGATAATTGTTGAGGACGTGCTGTCATTATTTTTCTAGTCCTGTAAACCTTTCCCATTCGAAGGTCTCCGACGTCGGTTTCGCAAACTTCATAAAATCTGCCATTGCTCCATTATCAAGTTCTAGAGCAAGTGACAAGTTAAAATTCCAATGGTGGTGGCTCACAGACATTAAGCACCTGCTTCAAGCCCCTCGGCTGTCGAGAAAACACTATGTCAACCGCTCCGAAACATAGGTTTTGTGCAGAAGAGAGATTGAAGTATGCTACTGATTCAGTAGAACTACATCATATTCATCAACCATTGTTAGCCGATTCACTATGCAACTCATCGTGAAAACGAGACTTGGACTTGGCCAGGGCAATATGTTTTACAGAGAAATGTTTACCGATTTGACGGACGCTGTCATTTTATTAAGCAGCGTTATATATTTGCTCTTTATGAAGCAGGTGAAGAGAAGCAAAACACAAATAGTGCTATGGACAACGGCAAGTTGAAGAAGTGATAGGACAAGCGCTACTTGTGGTTCTTCAACTTGTCCTCGTACTGCCATTTCTGTATCACTATTGTTTGAGCAACTTGTCAAGCGGTTCAATTTAGTACCCGTGAAGCGGCTTGTCAGTGGCCTTGTCACTAAAGCAGGGAACATGCAGACAACAAATCACTTTGATGGTGATGACCACAACATTTTCATGTCATCTCAGAAAAATCGCCCCCCCCCCCCAAAAAAAAAAAGCTAATCCTGCACTTACGTTGTAGAATGTGTACATCGTCTGACGGCAGAGACTGGAGGGTCACACTGCAGTTCTCTTCGTGCGTTACACTCCCAGTTTCAATGCGGTGACCAATAAATGTTTCGGTGATGCAAAAAAATAGAAAGAAAAAAAAAGACATTGCTCTGAATATTTTGTTGTTCCCCTTATTTAACTTATCAAAACCAATTTCCCGTTAATTGGACCTCAAAATAAACGTGACACGCCGACCTATTAAGGATAACAGCAATCCAGTCCTCGTCAAATTAACTGAGGACAATAAAAAAAAACAAGGAGGTCATGCAATAATTCTATAGGGGAGTGACAACGGTCCCAGGAAGATATGCTTCAGTTTGTGCAGTATCATTGATTTCCTCATTCGACAAGTGTCATCAGCTTTGGCCACTGCTCATGCATTACATTTTAGAGTGAAGCACACTGTACAATGGCATGTTTACTCCATGACATGCCAACCTTTTGCTGGGTTCCCAATTATCCAGAATAACACAAAAATTTGCAAATAAAAGAAGCAGTTACATCAATATGTCACACAAATCTATGTGAAACGAGCAGTCTAGATCAGTGCATGCAGGGTGACTCCATGTGGGGCTGTATAGGAGCTTTAAAACCACCCCAATAGCTTGTTAAATCAAACCCAATTATCCTCTGCTAAATGTGTGAGCTACATGGTCTTGGTAGACAGTTCAAATTCCTCACTTACCCCGCATATAAGTCCTAGAGTTGTATTCACACTGCTTGCGTTTGCTTTGGCCTCCACCCCCCCCCCCCCACCCATTTTCTCCCACACTAGGAGGCAGAAACACTGTTCTTATTCTGCATGTGGCTGATTATTAAAAGCCTTTTGGCTTTTCAATTTAAGTAAATGCACATATTGAAAAGGAGCTTATTGCCTAGTAATCAGGTCTACGAGAAAATTTTGAAGTGTAGAATATATGAAGTTTGCTAGACCTATGCCGGACAATATTTACCCTCCAAATCAAAGCAGCACCAAATGTGTCAGCCATGTGCCCATGACAACTTCAGATGAGACTAATGACAAATGCATAAAGCATATGCTAATTACAGAACGACCCAATACTATGACCCAGAAAGTTGAACAAGCTTACGTGAACACGCTTACAAAAAGATATCTAGAATGCCAAAGAATCAATGGAAATAAAAATAGGAAGACTTGACTGATCCTCTCTGAAGTCCCGATCTTGGTATCAATAGCATGCATCGATGCTTACAATCATGCTCTGCGGTGTGGCCAGAAAACACACCTGAGTGAAGCTCCCAATCATTATGCTCTTAGGTGGACAAAAGGCTCACTTCAAACAGCTTTCAGCAATAAAAAAAAGCATGCCAGATACTAACATAACATGGTTTCCCCAAAAATAAAACATATAAATCTCCAACATCTTTTGGGGCTACGGAAACAACCAAGGACGCACAAGAATGGAGCACCTCATCCCAAAGTGAATGGAACGCCAAGGTGCAACACATTGCTCTCCTAAGCAACTAACACTACTTACAATTTTTTGAACACCTTCCTGGTAAACTAAGAGCGGGAATATTAATTATAATTACATGTGGTGCATCGCCTTCAGGATTGCTGGATGATGTGAAACTCTGGAAGATCTTCAAGATTAAAGTGAGCAGAAATGTTTTACTTGGCCTGAAAATGTCTCATACTTTGTATCTTGTTCAGAGTTAAGCAATAACACCATAGCTATCTACTAACACATTACGCTTAGAAAGTATCACCTACGTAAGACAAGAATGATTCAGACACTACCTATTGTTAGTGCCATTTTGTAAAAGAGACTTGCACAGTCTGTTCACTTTCCATGTGGCACACCCATGAGTTCTTTCGCCGGGCAGATGTGCCAGACGCATATTAAATCTCTCACACCGGCCTCCATGTCCACAACAAGGCTCTAACATTTCAGAAGTGTGGTCACGTGGCCATGCCCCTCTGCAGATTGACTGCTGTGGTGACATGTAGCTCAACAGCGGTGGACTTCTCCTACTAGAACCTCAACATGGAAGGAACGAATTCCCAAGGGCTACGGCAGAATGTGCGGAACTTGAACTGACCGGCTGTGGCAGCAAACCCTCTCCAAGTTCCAGCCATCATTTCAACAGGGACGACGGGGAGCACAGGCTTTGTCAGTAGCGACGGCACCCTCACGAGCCAAAGTCCGTGGCAGCACCTGTGACAAAGAGCCCTCGCATAATCCCTGTCACCACTCCGGCTGGGATCACAGGGAGCACAAATGATGGCGGTGGAGCCACCACGAGCCAGAGCTACATGGCAGCACCTGCAGCAGCGAGGCCCCCACAAGTATACCACTCACCATCTTGAATGGGAACTCAGGGAGAGCAAGCGTTGGGAGGTGACGACAGCGCCACCACCAAAAATGATGTGGCAGCACAAGAACCAGGTTCTGATGACAACAGGCGCTGACATCCAAGTCAACTTGGTGGCTGTCCAACCAAACAGACGTGACGCGTACCTGAGAAGGCAAATAATGTTTTGTAGTGATCGAAGTGGCCAAAACGTTGCCAAACGAAACTCAGCATTCAACTCTAATGATGAGCCATGCTGTTTCGACTATGATGGACATATGTCTGCGAATCGCTCTAAACCGCAGAAGTGTGAAGGCTGCATCAATTTTAATGGACATGGACAATTAATGAAACATTTTTGTGTGCAGGCAACAAACTGCCAGTGAAAACAGTGATGAAAACTCAAGTGAGTTACTCCGACACTGCTAAATAAATAGTACAGCTTACCATCATCTCCTATTGATATCTGCCATTAAGCCTGTACCTCGGCACTGTAGGTGATGTCAGTGGTGTCCGTCTCAGGGAACTCAAACTAGTAGTTCACTGAGCAACTCCTCCTTGACCAGGCCTGCAGCGATTATAAATATGAAGAACAGATATATTACGTTACATAAATGACACAAGATAGAAAAGGCACAGACAGTACCATACCTTCCAAGTTTGGGGACACCAAATTCGGGATAATTTCTAAGCAGGGGAGGGGGGGGTGTTTTAAAAAGAAATATTGAGAACAAATTTGCATGAAGACAACTTCATTATATTTATATATTGCACTGCCTATGCTCATGGGATTTCAGCCGTCCACAGTGATGGCAAAAACTCTTCTTTAGTACAAAAGAGAGGGGGAGGGTAATTTCTCTTTTCGGGAGGTTTTTCTGTCAATCATACAAACTGATCAAAATTTGAGAGACTTCTGGGTAATACGGGGAAGTTGGCAGGTGTGCAATACTAAACAGACACAATTTGCTACCGGCAATGGCAAAAGAGAATGCAGGTTGGATCTGCTATGCATAAAGGTAGTTTGAACAACATATACCATATAGAGTGTACTCACGCAAGGCTAGCGAGCGGTGCACTCTGGGTACATCACCGTATTTGTGTTCGTGAAAGCAGACAGCGGAAAGCGCACAGCCTCACGGGCCACACTATGAAGCGAGCATTCTACGGTTCAGGTGACACCACGCATGAAAAAGGTGTCGCTCTTGTGCGACAGTCTGCTGTTGCACAAGGAAAAAAGATGAACTGGAGAAAAAAAGACAAGGACAGCAGGCGTTGCAGACTCCCAGTTTCTGCAAATCCCGAGAGTCCGAACATGCGTGCAAAATGGTTTGGACACTCCACTTGAAACGAGAATGACTCACTAGCATCATCGGGCAAAGCCCACACAAAAATCATGACAAGTGGAGATTATGTGAGCATGTTAGTGAAGTTAATTAGTGCCCGTCTATTTTGTGTGTCCAAATAAATAAATAAATAAATAAATATATATATATATATATATATATATATATATATATATATATATATATATATATATATATATATATATATATATATATATACGAGTAAAGCTATACGCCCTCCGGAATGCACTTCGGACGGAAATGGCTATACGCACTCCGCTTTTCTCGCATAAAACGCGTGGTGACAACGAATTTTCTAAGGCCCGCTTCAGACGGGGCAACTTTTCCAGCAATTTTGAGGTTGCTGGCGGGTTGTTCCCTAGCTTTCCCTAGATCGACGCGAATTGCTGAGATCGGGTCCGGCTCGAACAAGCGAGCAACTCGGAGCAATTCGAAGACGGTTGAAGCGGCTGCAGCCAATCAAAGACGCGATATTTTCACGTGACACCCCTGTGGTGGTGATGATGACAGCTAAAGACTTAGTTCTAGTTTGAAATGGATCGTTTTCGGAAATAAACAGTTTCAGAAAAATTAGTTAGTATTCTCAACGCCGTTCAAAGATATAAGAATGCGTTTTTAGCGCGTAGCTGGGCGTCTAAATAGTGAAAGAAAAATCAAATTTAATGATGATGATGGCAAGTCGGAGCAATTCGGTTGTTGCGTGTGAACGCGGGCGGCCCGTGTTGCTGGTGTTGCGACGTCAAGTTGCTGGGTGAAATTGCTCTGTCTGAAGCGGGCCTAAGCGGAGGCATGGCATAGGGGTCAAGGTGTCCGCTTCATACGCAAGTGGACGCGGGTTCCATCCGCAGCGGGCCTGCTTTTTTTTCTTTCTTTTTTTCTCAAACATTTTGTTTTGTCGAGGCATTTGGCGATATTTAGGACATTTCTTTTTTTTTTTTTTTTTTTTTTTTGCGATAAACAGTAAAAAAAAAAAAAAAATCGAATGTTGTTGAGAAACTTCGCAAAACTAAATGGTATGGGACTCCCTTTCGAGGTGCGATCGGGGACAGCGGGGCTTGGATTGCCGGCTGGACGCCGCGAAGCGGCGTGTACTGGTTACGATTTGTAATTAGCAGCCGATACTGTCGCCGCGAAGCGGCGTGAACGCAGGCGGGGGGCTGTGTTAACGAGCTCCCCAGTGATACACGCGCCGTTCTAAAAGGGTGGCCCGAGCGGCATGATCTCTCGGAGGAGTGCGTATAGCCATTTCCGTCCGAAGTGCACTCCGGAGTGCGTATAGCTTTACTCTCTCTCTCTCTATATATATATAGCGCAGTAGATCAAACGGCTTCAACCACAATGTTTTCTTTTTTTACGCGTTTCGCTCGCGTCGCTTGAGATCACCCACAGCGATAAGACGCGCGGGCCGACAAAGAAACCTGGCCAGAACAGATATGGGTAGGCAGCGATGCGTGCCGACGCGAAGTGACGACCCACGTGCGATAAAACGTTTGACAGGATCGCTAGGTTGGACATTTGAGAAAAGGTACATGGAAGTGACGTAATGCAAAGGAGGAGCGTATCCTAGCAACACTCACGTGGCGGCTCTGCCCACTTTGACGCCGCTACGTCATCGCAAACTTGACACCCGTCACCCGTTTCAGCGACGTCCGGAGCCAACCACCGACGAGCGGAAGTAGCTACGCATTCCCTGAGGCGTCCCTACGCGCGGGATACGGGGTAGGATTTACTACGACGCGGGGAGCAGTTCCTGCGTTTAGCGAAGGAACGGCAACCAATCCTGTGCGTCGCTGGCCGTCGCATCTGTTCTAGTACAGGTGAAAGTATTGAAATACAATCAAAACCTTTTGGGCGTTGTTAAAACAAACCGCTTTTTTGTACCCTTTTGCAATACATTTAAGAATTAATTGGAGAGAAAGTTGTTCCAATATTATGCGGGATGTGCGCTACCCGCCTTCTTCAAACCAAAATGTCGAACCACGAGGATATGGGTGTGCCGGGGGCAGCGGAGGGGTCGGCGGAACCAACGGGGAGCGCGCGAGTGACGGCTGCTTTAGTCAGAAACAATTTTTTTATCTTTCGAGAACTTGCTATTGCTGTGCTCAAATAAGAATGTTTGGCGCAACATCTGGGATAATTCTTTCAAAGTGGTCCAGTGTTTATATGGTGGTATGCTAGTCAGAGAATGTATATTTTTTTTTCCTTTCGAAATTTAACTATTGTGCTCAAATAAGACCAGAGTGTTCAACAAGATATCTGTGATATATACTTAAGATTGCCCAATTGCTTACATGGTTCCAGTCGATGCTCAGTTTTACTTCCAAGAATGAAATATTACATTCCATGTTATCACACTTTTATTCATGAAGTCACAGGTTTTTCTTTAAGAAATAAAGCAATTTTCAAAACAGACTACATGTGCACTGTCTTGAGATAACACAAGCACCTAACTTTGATGAAGTACCATAAGAGAGATAATAAAATGGAGCAGAAGGCAAGACGCTTTGAAGCATTTGTAAAATGAAACAATGTCCATGACAACAATATCCCTGGTTCAATCAGCAACTAAGAAAGCAATCTCTGCAAAAGCAAGCATTTCTTTCTAGAGGTAGTCTAAATTACTTCTGAGTTCTTTGCAGGGGCAATCCAGATGACCTGTTGGTCTGGCAACTAAACCTCCGAACCTTTTCTGTCACTGTCGACTGCGTCTCGTGCCTTCTGCTCATAAAAATTTAAAAAAAGGCTGTATCGATTTCACCGCGATGCACTCGACACGTATCCGGAGGCAGCACGCTGGCTGTGCGACGAACTTCACAAGGTGTAGGAGCTGAAGAGAGTATGTAGCTTGTGGACGGCCATGACTGTGGAGCAGGAAGCGAAGTGTGCACTTTACGGCTTCCACGGGGAGGGCTTCACTGAGGGCAAGAATGTGACGGGGTCCTTGGTGGTCAGGACCTCAGTCGTGGTGGCGAGAGGTTCCCTGTCGCTGGCGCCGTCCGTGCTGGGCACCACCGCAGCGAGGGCGCTGAGGGGCTTCCCGACGGAGTCCCTGGTGGTCGGGACTACCGTCGTGGCGGCGGACCCCTTGCGTGTGGCGCTCCGCACGGGCACGTCTGCGGCGGGTTCCGAACCGGGCGACAAGGCGCTGCCTCAGAGCCTTCCCCCTGTCCGAGAGGCCGACCGGAAGGCCGACCGGAGGGCCGGCAGGAGCCAGCCTCTCGGGAGCCGACGCTGACCTCTCCGAGCTCGGCTCAGAACCGTCCAAGCTCGGCTCAGACTCCAACTCTGACTCTTCAGGGTCGGAGTCTGACTCCGGTTCTGGCTCGCTCGATGCAAGGCAGATGTAGTGGAGCACTGCACATGCCGAAATAATGGCGGTGGCTGTTGAAGGGTGGTAATACAGAGCCCGGTGCCTTTGCAGACACCGGAATCTGTTTTTCAACAGCCCGATGCAGCGCTCCACAACAGACCTGATCGAGGAATGCGCCTTATTAAACCGGCCGCAAGCGGTGGAGGTCGCGTGGTTCCCGGGGACAGGGGTGATGAGCCAAGGCTCCAAGGGGTAGCCGCTGTCACCTGCATATGTAGAGGATGGAACATATTACATTCTTTACTTTTTAAAATAAAAGGCAAGAAAACAGCTGTGTGCAACTATGTCAATTATAATGTAACTTAAGTGTGACTTAAAAGTGTGTTAATATTTCTGCACTACAGTATCAGTTTACATCATGATTAATTAGCACCAGCTTGCCTGCAAACTCCCTGTTATTTCATGTAACTATGTGTTTTCCTGGTGGGTTGTATGGGATGTGTGCACGATTCCTTAGGGGTGCTGTGTTGTATGCAAGTGCATTATTAGGCCCTTGCATCCGACAGATAAAAGCTCTGTTGCTTTTGGGAGTGTGGCCGTGACCTTAGGCACGGGCAGAGCAGAACACGCTGGCCTTGTCTTTGGCAAGCAAGGGGATAAGGCGCCAGTTCGACGAACCTCTTTCCTAATCCTCGGTGGAGTTGGAGATGGGGAAAAGAGAGGGGTGGTTAGATTGGAAAGGAGTCAGGTCCTGTTGGGACACGGAGGGTCTAATAGGAGGAGCTATATAGGCAGACCGAAGAAGAAGGGTCAGGGAAAAGAATCCAGTGTGTGGGACAGAGACGACCCGAGGACAGATTTGGCGAGCCCCAAGTGGCCAAGGAGGAATTGATCCCATTCCGTACAAACTGACGACCGTCAAAGCGACCAGGCGAGCCCTCAGGGATCGGCGAAAGAGCTCCAACTTCATGCAAAAACCAACCAGCAAGAGGGTACCGGCAGACAGTAACAGTGAGTGGGCCGAACCGGACAACGACTCGCACTGCGGTTGCATGCCTTGCATAGTCTATCACTGTCGTGAGATTGGTCTAGTGTGGCTTTCGTAGCCTGCAGAGTGTGAGAGTTATGTGGACATAAACAGAGATTAATGGCCAAACTTTGGGTGTTGTCTCACTTCAAGGAGTTCCAGCAACTGTGTCTGTGTGCTCACAACAAGCACAGTACGCGTGGTACTGTGGCTTTCAAGCAGTGGGAGCCACCGTGTGCGTAAGGAATGAATTTAGTATGCTCACCAAGCAGGAACCGGCCGTCGCGTGGCACCTGCCCTTGCTCGAGTTGGTTTCGGAGCCAGGAAAATTGCCACACGAAGGAGTCGTGCACCGACCCGGGATACCGTGGGTCGATGCACATTATCCGGCAGTCGGCGTCACACACCTGAAAGTGAGAGAGATATTGACATGTAATTACCTGAATCCACAAGTAGTAGATTGTACTTATGGTTCACAAAGCAGTCGCAATTTCAGAACCTTTTAAGTTAGTTTGTCTGACACATGCATGTCAACACACCTTCCTGGATGCAAGGTACAACTAACTACCTTAAAACAAAAATAATGTTTTTTTTTTTTTGTTTCTTTTTACGGAAGCTCACATGCTACGTAGAGCACACGCTCGCGCAGTCGTGAGACCCACAGCCCGCAGTCATAAAACGGCATACTTAAACCGTATCGGCAATACGTTTTTTTTTTTTTTTTTCTAGAGATTTGGGGCGCGTTTTGACAACGTAACATGAGTGTACTTACCACCATCACGTTGAGGGCGTAGAAGTACTTGCGGAACCAGTACGCCGCCTTCGTGACGGTGGGGTCGTTCTTGGACGGGCCGACGATGGAGACCATGGTCCCGTCCACGCTACTGATGACGCCGGGTATCTTGCCGAACAGCCTGAAGCCCTTCTCCGTGTCGAACCTCTCGCTCGGCGTCTCGGGGAAGTGGATCCAGCCACGCTGGACCCCGAGACGACGCACGATAGCGACGGACACGGCGCGGACCGCAACGCTGACTGTCGTTTGGTCCCGCGCTACGTGTTCGTCGCTCGCCACCATGCCTTGGAAGCTCCCCGTGCCGTAGAAGCGCAGTGCACACAACACTTGAAGCTCCACAGTCATGACCGTCCACGAGGTACGCACTCTCCCCACCTCCGGTTCCTCGCGAAGTTCGTCGCACAACCACCGCACCACGATCTTGGGCAGGCGGTATTGCTTCCAAAAGATCTCCTCCGCGAGCTCGAATGCATCGCGGTGTTCCCGATACAGCCTTTCTGGCGAAAAAAAAAGCTCTATTAAAGAAAAAGACGAATTGACGAGACGGCGACGCCTCGCCGCCGAACACATGCTGCCAATGACACCTAGTTCCGAGCAAGTACCTTTTGAAACGTACTCGGTACAAAACGAAACGTCATTTTGTTGTCACGTCCGGTAGCCGACTCCGCCCAGTTTTGCCGACTCCGCCCACATTTTTCTAGGGAAATTACGTCACTTTTGTTTCCAACCAATCAGACGTGATGACGTCACTTCCGTGTACTAAAAAAAGGTACATGTACAATGTCGAACCTAGCTATCCAGGTCGACCGACGTGTTGGGTGACCGAATCATGGCTTCGCGATTAGAACTCGCAACCCGTCGGACGGTTTGACGAAAAGCGCGAGGAGAGATGCTCGCCTAAGGAAAATACCTGTCAGAATACACTTCTCGGGCGCGATTAGGCAAAGGCAGGGCAAGGAAACAAACCAAGGAGATGCTTGAACGGAAGCTTAGGAGGACACAGAGAAAAAAGGCTTACCTTCGAGAAGCACCGAGGAATGAGCCAATTGAGCAGTGCCCATAACCTCCAGGGCTGTTCATTCTTGCTCGCGTGGTGCCTCGCCACTTATTAGTCGCAAAATCCATTCTCGGACGCGGCATATCGGATCGATATGAGTTCTACGTAAAAATAAAAGACACACCAAACCGCAACAAAGCTTCGGAAGCTTCGACGCAAATGAAGTTCAGGGTGGATTGGCTTGTAAAAGACTTTGTTTCGAGGTGCATAATAAATGCGAAAATAAAAAAGTTAACGTAACATTATTCGTAAAACAGTGGCGAACCGAAACAATAAAACGTTTTAACAAACTTAAAAAACTAAAACAAATGTATTAAAATAAAAGTTTTATACGGGATACGAAACTTCGCTTAGCCACACAACTACGACGGGATTTTAGTTTCGGTTTGGAATCGGAGGCTGCGTATTTTCGACACCGATTGGATATCCAGGGGGCGTGGACAATGGCGTCATGGACGTAAAAATAGCAGCTTTTATTTTGACATCTTAGTTATTGTTACGCCAACAACACGTTTTCTTTGGATGCCGCTGACTGCATTGTGAAATGTCGTTAGCTCGGCGTGTGTGTGGCCGGGTGCTCGGCTCGGCGGCTCGGCGGTGTCCGCGCTGGTGCGTGTTGTCACCATTGCCGCCTGTACTCGTCGCGTTCTTAGGAACATCAAAATAAGCGTTCTCCATCTTCAAACTTCGCCCGGTGCCGTCCGTCACTCCTGTTGCAAATGAAGATTACGTGTACCGGAGGCGACAGAGCCCAGCCGCAGTAATTTCGTACGCATTTTTCTGGAGCTGTACTTGTGTGCAGTACGACGGATTATCATCACCCTTGCATAGAATAGCTGCGAAGGCCGTGCAAGCAGCGAACGAGTAGCCTTGACTGGCATGACTGCACCCGATGCTGGAGCGCTCGTGGCGCGCGATCCAAAGCAACGAGCTCGCGCTTTTAGCACTGTCGTCGACAGCATTTTTCTTTTCTTTTTTTCAGTGTTAGTCATAAAAAAGAAATGTCGTAAATATCGTCAAATGTCCCAACAAAACAAAATGTCCGAAAAAAAAAGGCTGAAATTTTTAAGGTCTATGAATTAATTTTTTTTTTATTTATTTGTTTGCCAGTTGTTTTTTTTTGCGCCCCTCTTTGAGTACTGTTGCTTTTTTTTGTATTATTTTCACGTTTATTTTTCGTTGGTTTTACTTCGGATATTATTTGCATAAGCATTTTTGAGCTGACTTCGCACCTGTGGATATTGTCATGATGGATTCGGGAGCCCATATCCGGGTCTTATAAATTTTGAGCCATTGTAATTTCAATTCACTGTAAATAATTTAGGAAAAAATGAAACGTTTGTCTGTAAATATGGTTGTATTAGCGCGTGTGGATGTAGATTGTAGTCATATATTAACACTATTAAAATATTCAGATATGGCTAATTGTCACATTTTTATTTGCCTGGCTAACAAAAGTGTGTCAACCAATTTTATTTTAGTGATCTGGTGTCTTCGTGTATATAAACTAATTTATTATTATTTATTGAAAATATAAGAACGTAGGATTTCATTATCCCATATTGTTAACTTCTCTCATTAATTTAAGAAAATTTACAAAAAAATAGTACAATTCGTGACATATATTCGGCGATTCAAACATTTGGGCAAGGAATGAAGAAATGCGTTGCATCCTTAACACGTTGTTTGAAGTTATATAGACGAAAATGGTCGCTCCCAGAAATAAGTAATTGTAAAGTAATTGCATTACTTTTTGATGTAATTTGTAATTGTAATGAATTATTTTTCACATAGTAGTAGTTGTAATTATGGTTAAACTACTTTTGGAGCGAAATGATTGTAATTGTAATTAAAATACATTTTGGAAGAAATTTACCATGTATGGTTTTCTTCGATTTGCCGCGGAACACAAGAGCCAATTGAACCTCTAGCGTATATTATAACTATGGTTTGTACCTAAAGTTTGATTTACTTGCAGCAGAATTTGGCCGGTATTGCACTGCCACCGGGGGAGCTTGATTGACAATAGGATGAGTATAAAAAGACGATACCCGAATTCTGTATTGACACCTGCCAATAAAAAGACGCTAAAGGGTTCTTTCGCCATTTGATTGCCATTGTAGCGCCTACCACGTCAGTGCCAAATTTCAATAAAGGGGTAATACCGTGTCCATAAATTTCAAGCGAGAGCAATCGAATGGCGATAGGGGCAATAGAATGTCAGTCAGATGTATATTGTATGGCGGAAGCCATTTTTATAGGGGTAAGCACCTCGTGCTTGCAACGCCACAAAGATAGAGTAACACTTTTTATTTTGCACACAAAATACTGCAACTCGAAAAGAAAAAAAAAGTTTCTTGGTTCACAGTAACATTTTAGATTTGTTTAAATACGAGAATGGAACGGAAGCAGTCGACTGGTAATGTCTACTTGCGTCGCCTAGGCAAGAGAGGTCTCGTGTACTGAACTTCGCACTCCATACCGTCGCCGAGAAACGTTTGTGCGTCGCAAGTTGCCTGCAATCGTTGCCCACCTTGCTGGGTCCTACTAAACGTTTCTGACGTGGACCTCCTATAGCAGTGGTCTCAAACTCATTTGAGTCTGAGGACCAGGTATCCCATACCGGAAAAGTCGAGGGCCAACGCAGCGGGGGGGGGGGGGGGGGGGGGGGGGACGATTTTAAAAAGAAAAAAATCCTCGTACTCTATGCTTTTTGTAACTCACAGTTTTGTATAGATTTGTTGGTTTATATAACTACTTTGGGGCATCACGTCATGTGATATCAATAATTAAGATGACACCGCCCCGCCAGCGTGCCAGCATTTTTAATGGAACAAGAGGGAAATTGCTCTGTCGTTTTCGTTGCTTAATTCGCTCGGAAATTCACCAAGCTCAACATGTCTCTAAGAAATCAATCAGTTAATTTGACAGTTCTTGCTTTCCTGACGGTTTTTATTACAACACACTGAGAAAATACTGTGATGGCTCTAGTCCCGATATCGTATCTTTATCTTTGGCAGCTGCTCCTGCTGAACGAGAGTTCGCGCAGCCGAGATGTATCCTGAAACGAATAGTTTGCGCTTGCAGCAGTAGCGTAATTGTTGTACATTACAAAAGGCTGGGAAGCAAAAAAAATAAAGCGAAACAAAGGGCAAATGAGCACAGATAAGTATAAACTATGTGAATACGTTAAAATAGCAGAGCTACTTTTCGAGCGGAAATGAATCGGCATGATGAGATCACTATGGCGCATGCCATTTCCAGCGCACGGGAACCGGAACGCGTGGCCGGTTGCGTGCGGGCCGCGTGCTTGAGACCCCTGTCCTATAGGAATGCAATGTCGTCCTGCGGTTGTAGATCGCAGCTGAAATGATGTCGTGAGGGTCTAGGAGAAATCGTCGACGGTCAACTCGTCGGCGGTTCATTCGTCGAATATGCCGATTCGTCATAGGGCGATTCGCCGCAGGAAAAATCGTTCGAGATGTTAACTGGATGCAGCTTTTCAAAAGCCAAAATATACTCTTTTTTCTGACGTTTTAAAGCAAATACTTCGCCATAGTGACACCTAAAATTGCCGCAAGGTAAATTACCCCCATGTGCCCTTTCTTGTCGAAGAAAATAACTTGGCACTTTCACCGCTTTCACGGTGCCATGCGTAGATTTTTTTAGGGGGGGGGGGGGGGAGGGGGGGGGGGGGACTAGCTGAGGAGGCTGGGATCTTTATGACCAGGGGAGGGAGGGTTGAAGCCCCATAAGCCTCCTCCCTGTCCACGCCACTGCAGTTGGGGACGACCACTATGTCGCGCACGTAACACTAAGTCGCGTGTTAACCTACCCGGTCCACCCGTTCAAGCCGCTTCGCTGTGACAGTCTGCGACGACTTGTTACAAAAAGTAAGAAATAAAATTAACAAAAGGGCGATCCCGAGATGACACATTTTTCCACTTGTCTCAAGGTCCTTTCCTGTCTTTGCCCTCTTGCGATTTTTTTTTTTTTTTTTTTTTTTTTTGTGGTTTAACGTTGGCGCTGCGCTTAGTCCAGATATAGAGTAACTGTATAGGCATTGCAGAGCTAGAGTATAGCATTCCTTTTCCTTTTGCCGCCAACTCAGTATTGGCGGAGTTGGTGGCAAAAAGCGGGCACAATCCCTCCCTCCCTCCCTCCTCTCCCCTCCCCTCCCCCCGAATCAAAATCCTGGCTATGTGCCTAGCTGAGAACATGGCGGCGGTGAGTCTTGTCTTCTTGGCAGGGGAAAAAAGCGGGCACAATCCTGGGTGTCCATCCATAAGTTTCTCTCGAGAAGAAACGCAAACCTTTCTTGCCATTGTAAATGAGCTGAATATTGGTGACTCTAGCGAAATCAACGCCGCGTAGCGGCAACACCGAGGAGCTCAGGAGAGGAGGTCGTTTCAACTCTGTCGTCTGTTATCGCTGCCTGGTTCACGTAGGCAGCATAGAAACAAACGTTGTTTCAGTAATTATTTTTATGCTTCCGCCGCGTCATTCCTACGCACTGACTAGATGAAGGTTTCTACCGTCGAAAAATCGCTTTGCTTTCACATGTAACACCGATCTTATGCTGCACTGAAAGAATTTATGGTGGTCAGCGTGCTGAACGACGAAAACGACCTCCTTTTGCGCGCCATACTGCCTGACCGGCGCGCCCCTATTAGCCCCGAGAAGTTTGCGTGGCGCCCCTGTACGGCCAACCGGGTCGACGTCACCGCAAGGAGATAACTTTTCCCCGACTCGCCCCGCTCGCCCTGTGGAGGCTGTGACGACGTTAGCTGTCGGTGCGCTCGTTTCTATTTAATTAGTTTTGGCGTGTTTTTCGTAGGAAGTGTAAATTTTTATATGTGCCTTTATTGAGGTATGGCCTGTAGCTACAGGCGAAACTTAAAACAAAATTGTAAGCATGGTTGACAGAGCAGACAACGAATGAATCGTAGCTGGTCTATGAAAATGAAGAAGTATGGCCACAATTGCACGAGCATCACTATCGATTTACATCTCGCAGAATACATGCTGCTGATGGTCTGAACGAATTGGCAGGTTAGGTATACTATTTGTTTTTGTATCTGTTTTTAACCAAGATCGCCGAAGAAGAAAAGCTGCATGCTGCTCAAGCAACATACTAAATACAGTCTGGGCCATAAGGAGAGAATCACAAGTAAGACAGCCCAAGTGCAGGGGCAAAGCAAAAAACAAGGAACATTTATTATATACATTGCTCGCATTTGACCTTTGCTGCATTCGGATAGTCTTTCAATGGACTACACGGGTGTTATCTGTGAACTTGCGGAAATCTGCGAAGGTGTCTAGCTCGTTATTAGTCCCTTAAGCCCTAAAATCCAGATTTCACTTAAATCGAATTGTCCTGAAGCTAAAATACCACAAGCTTTTCTCACGCAGACTGTTTCCCTTCACAGGTTCCACATTTTCTGCTACTAGTGCTGCATCTACCACTGGACAGCCGTTCGAATGCTTGCTTTTACTCCTGTTTTCCTCTGCTGTCAGAAAGTCCAGCTGTAGGGAGTTTGGAGGTTGAGTAAGCTTTTGGGGACCTGCAGCAGTGTCTCTTTTAATTGGAAATGACAATTCAGACTAAACGGTGTATTTTCCGAATACCCAAGGTTGGAATAAAGAATGTCAGGAAAAAGCATAAACATTCCAAATTACGGCACTATTGCTGTGCATATTTGGGGCAATTCACTACATATCACACTGCAGAGGCAACTGGGGCAATTCGGGCGCTGTTGCTGCTACCATACAAACTAATTTCCAGTAATTGTGAATCTTCTAAGAAATATGCCTGCATACGTGTATAAACTATATAATTAATTCACGAAGAAGCCACAATAATGTAAAACAACCCTGTTCCACGAGCACTTAAAGGATAATCAGACGCAGGGCCTTTAATACATCTGCGAACCAGCGCATGCAGAGTGTCAGCGCAGAGTAGGGGTCGCGAGCTAATTTGCCGACCACCGAAAGGCCGTTGATATAAATGCCCCTTCAAATGCCTTGCAAGCGGGATGTAATACCGTCCTAAATCATGAACATGCAAGGAACAGAATTCCAGCGTCTGAAACACTTCCGCCATCGCTTCACCGACCCCTCGCAAGATTGCCTTGTGACGTTTGGACGGACGGGAAGGTTCATCGGCGGAATTGCCTCCGCCGATAGCTTTCGGGATTTGTAACGCAATTTTAAAGTAAAAGGGGCAAGCAGGCTTATAAAATGTACGGAAGCACTTCAATATCGGCCTAACTCCTCGTCTTGTACACGGGGTAAACAAAGTCCAGCTCCTCGAAGAGCTTGCGGCACACAGCGCCACACCAGGAAACCGGTGCATGGGAAGCGAGCCGATGCGAGATCGCGGAGCGGAGTCCTTCCCCTGACGTCACGGAACACCTCATCCAATCAGGGCGCGGCGACCGGAGCGACGCTTGTGTTCGCTCTCGGGGCTAATACACGAACTCATCTCTGTTACGTCACGGCGCGGTGGTGGCGCGTCGCTCGCATTTCCGGTCTGGAACTGTGGGCAGAAGTCCCCATGCCAGACGTGTATTCCTGCGTTGTTTTGAAAGGAACCAGACAAAAACCTGCCTTCTCGTCAAAACGCCGCGACTGGGGCGGTGCCGAAAGTGTCGAGAAAAGTTTGAAGGTCAGTTTTCACGTGCTCGGTTCGTGCGAGGATCTGGGTATGTGCCGTGAAAAGGGAAAAGCAGACGCCGTCGGACAACGATTGCTTGGGTGGGAAGCACTTTGGGTTGAATTCACGGATACTTGTGGTCATCTGATTTATTTTTTTTGTTCCAACATGAACGCAAGAAAACCGTCAAGTTGTGCGGACCACCTGCGGATTACGTTCAGTGCGTCTTCAAGTTCAAACGGCCTTCTGATCGTTCGAACTGTCGTCCGCTCTTTCAAACGTTTCTGCTTGTCGTCTGCTCTCTTAGACGACGCCGACCCGTAGACCAAATGTTGTTCCGGTACTTGCGATAAGAAATAAGTGCAGGCCTCAAAAGACTTCAATTTGAAGGTTGGTAAGCAGGCTCGACGTACAGAGTAGATACATGAAGATGTTGATAATTGTTACCAGTGACCATCACCGACTTGTTATGCCTAATTCACTTGGTCCGATTCTGCTTGCGATTTTCGGTATCGACGTCGACCATCTCAGCTACGGTTCCTGCTTTTGCTGCCCGAGCGGCGTCGCGACTGAAAATTGCGAGCGAAATCTCATCATGCGAATCAGGCTTTAGCGTACACACTGCGACGTCCACGCGGAATGAATCGCCACATATGTCCCATTATTCACGCGAAGTTTTGCGGTGTAACGAGCCTCGGTAATTTCGCTGACGCCGCTCAAGATAGTCAGACATTGCCAGGAAGTCGTAGAATCAACAATTCGAACGTGAAAAAGGGCGGGGGGACTCACACCGACGCCGACAACATCGCATTTCAATGGATTGCTTATGAGCGACGGCGTGCTTCTTGTCCACACCCCCACCCCGCATGCGCTGCGCCGGTGGCGTCCGCTAGGGGCGCACCGGTTTGTTTGTAAACATAAGTTGGTGTATAGTTCACTGCAGTTGTGAATAGCTGAGCTGCTCGGTGAGGGCGGCACCCGCTGTGGCTTTGCGCATCGGAGGGAGCCCCTAGAGTAAGTTGCAAGCAGGAATGGCGTCGCGAGCTCTAAGTGCTGGTACTGCTGAAAAAGTAGTTCCTACCTCAGTGCTGCTCCTGCTTGCACTGGAACCTCTTGTCCTTGTTGTCCAACAATGATATAAGTAGCTGTAGTGTCTTGAAAGCTGTTGGAAACGATCTCGCTCACCATGTCGTGTGCAGTATTGTTCCCTCGGTTCTAGAGTGGCAAGCCCCAGAACTCTCAGCGCTTTCTTGCATCCTGTAACTTCTTGCAGAGCATTAAAGATAGTGGTTAAGATCTTTATGCTATCAGAAAGGCCACCGCATGCGGAACACCTGACAATGTGATTACAATGTTCGGCTTGAGTTGGAAATGCAGGTTTAACTTTGAGATGTGACACAACATGGTGCCATCTTAGCGTAGGACTTGAGCATTAAAGGGGCCCTGCAATGACTTTTTTACTGGTTTTTAATTTCCAGCGAACTTGAGCGCACTAAACATAGAAACTTAATGAAAATTTTTCCCTCAAATTTCGCTTTATCTTAAACGTTATAGGTAAATTAAAATTACAAAAACAAGCAAAAAATATCTTCCTTCATGACGTCCTTGGCCACTTCAGTGGCCGCAAACTAGAGGAGGGGTAGTGAGCTCAGTGAGCGCTCATGGCTGCCGCACTCTGTGTCAACGGCTCGAGAGGGCGCCACTAAAGCATGTTCTGGATAGGCTGTATGGAGCAGGCAGCCAGGGCGGCTCGCATTGCATTTGCTGCACGATTAAACACTAACTTGGCATGACACTTCATTGGCCACAAACGACAGCAAACACGGGGCAAAGATCAGTTCAGAACGGGAGCCACTTCGCGCTGTCATACCGCAAAACGGCTAAACAGCAAGCCAAACCTGTGCCGAAGGCCTCGCAACACTCGGAACCATTCAGATCCTCGAGACTTTATAAACTGCATTGGTTTCTTTTCTGATCTAAAATACTGAACAAAAACTACTTTCATAAATAATTGAGACGGTTCTCGCCACTTATACTTTGTATTTCGACTAAAAGAAGCTATTAGCGGCTCTCACCAGCAGTAAGCCCAGGTGCAAATAGCTCACATTTCGTGCACTTTCGGTACCGCTGGGCGCCCCCATAGGTGGAGGAGGTTTCCGCGTCGTCCGGTTAAAATATGACGCACTGATATTTAGTTACTCTCTCCGTACCCGCTGGCTTGCTTGAACCCCAAGAGACGTGGAAACCTCAAAAAACGTAATCGCTTAAATATAATTACAGGGCCCCTTTAAGGTGAATGCTGGCGTATCGGCTTAATTCTGAGAATAATTAAAGTCTACGCACTCAAGTCAGATTTATGTAAACGTGGCAAACTTGGACGACATAAGCGGGAATTGAAGGTAACAATACTAGGCAGGAGACTGAAGGAGAGGAGGAAATGAGAGAGCGTGGGGACATCAGAATGCCGAGCTTTCGTTTGAATGATTAGTGGGTAGATCTAAATTTAGCTGCCTTTGTCTTCATTGCACTTGTCGGACGAGCTAGAATGCATCTGGCGTTATGCTCTTGCATCAGAATGTGTTCGACACATGCAATGCAGACCAAGGTACCTGGCTTTAGGTCTACCCACTAATCAATCCGACCAGAGCTCAGCATTCTGACGTGCTGGCGCACTCGTCTCTTCCTCTCTCTCAGTCCCTTGGCGCATTCGACATACTGAAAGCCGAGACCAGTAAAGGACAAACACAACGCCGCTATCCAGCAAGCCGACCCCAGGGCCGGTTTGCTCATCTTGCGGCTGCGGCCGCGGCCGCGGCCAAGAGGGATTTTTACGTCACGTGACCAGCTCCATGGGGACAAGGAAGTACCTAGCGTCCCTGCCTAATGGCGGAGAGATCCGCATCGCTTCAAGCACAAAAGCCTAATGTCGCTCGCAGGAACTGATTACAGGGACTTTCAACTGAAGTCCAATTGACCGCCCCGTTATACTGTAGGAGCGGCAGGTAAAGTTACGGCCAGGGAGGGTTAATAGGAGCCAAAATAAAGAAAAAAACACACCAGATAAAAGCGGTAGCAGCATAATTATCTACCTCCGCCGGCGCCGGCGCCTCGCGCGTTCTGCTATGGTCGAGAGGTTAAAGCGCCGGTACTTGTCGTCGCGGCGTGAAAGTTCCGGGTTGAAATCGCACTAAGGACTTCTTTCTTTTTTTTTTTTCTTTTTTTTTTGTATTTTGCGCGTGTCTTACTTTTTAACTGTGATCCTTTTAGGAAATCATCCACTTGCACTACTGCGCCTTACACGGTTTTTGCTGTTAGTCCCACCTGTTCAATCGAAACACCGGGAAGAAAGAAAAAGGATCAACGCAAGTTAACGCCCTAATACAATCATTTCATAATGTTCATTAAAAGGAAACCAAGATAACAGCATCGCTATGGATTTCACACTAACGGAGCCGAAACAAGCATCCTTTCCCCAGCAACTAGTTTATGTGTTTTTAAATATACAACGCTCTTGCTACCATTCCTTTCAATAACAAGAGACGCCTATTTAGGACTAATAAAAACTGGAGTTGTGACAATTAAAAAAAAAAAACAAAAAAAAACAAGCAAAAATAAAAAAAAAAAGACTAGCAACTGTGGCTACACTGATTGAACGAAATCCTACAGGCAAGGCAGAAAGTCAAACGTCTGACAAAGTAGTAAAACCGAAATAAACGCGATCATACTTTTACTTGCATGGAATGTGATAAAAAGTATATTTATACTCTTTACATTTTGTTGTGGCAATCGTTTTGTAATATTACCACATTACTTGTTGAATTTTAGTTAGATTAGCGGACGATCACGATCGAATGCAAAAATGAATCAGGCGTCGACATCGCAAACCCTCTCTCTTATGCAAACACCTAAAATGACTTTGGAACAACAAATGGAATTCATTGTAATTAATTCCATTTATGATCCAAAGTCATTTTAGGTCCCTCACTCTAATGCAAACTCCTAAAATGACTTTGGATCAACAAATGGAATGAAATGATTGTATTAGCGCGTGAACTTGCGTTCATCTTTTTTTTTTTCTTCCCGGTGTTTCGATTGAACAGGTCGGACTAACAGAAAAAACCGTGCAAGTGGATGATTTCCTAAAAAGGATCACAGCTAAAAAGTAAGACGCGCACAAAATACAAAAAAAAAAAAAAGAAGTCCCTAGCGCGATTTGAACCCAGAACTTCCACGCCGCGACGACAAGTACCGGCGCTTTAACTTCTCGACCATAGCAGCTTTGTCTTTTTTTTTTTTTTTAGACGTTTATTTACAGCATATTTAAAACTATAATTTACATTATGGCGTAACACTACATACTGGGGGAGCTTTACATTTCAGTTTGATTATATACAAGCAATGCGTTACATTATGTACATGCAATGCGTTACCTTTTCGTTACATACAAGCAGTGCGTTTCATTCTCGTTACATTATACAATAGAAATTTACAAAACCGCAACGCTCATCTCAAAAAGGAAGGTGTCAATGATACTCTCTAGGTCGACTGGTGCTGTTGTCAATTATATAATATCAGGAGAACGACTGAGATTTTTTACGACGTGTTTCCATTCATCATTTTCATCACAGCGTGCCAATATGCCCTGACCTACTTGAATGGCAATATTTTTTAAAATTTACCCAGGATGGCTTTGCGACACCTGCTTCATTATCCACTTTACACGTTTTCCACAAACTGTAAGGACCTAGAACTACTAAAATGTCTTGAGTGGTATCGAGGTGTTCGGCGAAATGCAAGTAGCGAAGATTCGTCTCTTCCACTTTAAAGTCTTTTTTCAGCGTCCGTTTGAAAACATCCCAAAAGAATACAGCTTCGACACAAAGAATAAAGGCATGGGTGAACGTTTCGGTAACTTTGCAAAGTCTCCAATTAGTGCTACCGTATGTTTCCATCCCGCGTAGGTCGAGCCACTCTTTTACAGTTGTGGCACGAGAGTGGAATCGATAAAAGAAAGTTTTACACTTCGGTGGTATCGGCATTAGTTTAACCCTTTTTAAAACATCCGGTTTGCAATTTAGTGGAGGCCCATAAGGAAAAACACGAAATACAGGATCTGGGAACAATGAAACTAGCAGATGTTTGGTTAGCTTCTTTTTGGTGCACGAGGCCAAAAAGGCTTGGTCAAACCTTGTTCTTAGAAATTCCAATGTGTCTGCTACTTCCTTATAAAATCCTCTTAATGATATTAAAGCACATGTGGTTGTTGAATCATCACCTGGTGTTGCCATATATTTTGCTGAGAAGAAATGCTTGCACAATTCTAAAAACGGATGCTGTTCCTGTGCAAAAAATTTCCATCTGGCAATTAGCTGCCTAACAAAAATATGACCTAAACCAAGTCCTCCATCGTGAATTTCTCGAAACAAGTTTGACCTCCTCATTGGCTCGTATGGTGACCTCCAAATAAACGTAGCCAATATTCTGTTCAACAGAATGACCGTTGTCCTTGAGCAATGAATAACCTGCAGAAGATACATCAGCTTTGACAACAGGAAAATGTTGCATACAGCAACTCTTCCAAAAGTAGATAGATATCTTAAACTCCACATATTGGCTGCTGTTTTAACGTTTTTTGTTACTGTGTCGCACATAGGCTTGGGATTGTCCATTGCGTTTAACGGGACTCCTAAGAGCTTTGGCTTCGTTGTAGACCATTGTATGTCCTCAAATGTAGATGGTGTTGATCCCCACTCCCCGCACCACGAGCCACAGGTTTTCTCCTTGTTTACTGACGCACCAGAAACGGCACAGTAGTTAGAAACGCATAGCATCGCGTTTTTTATGCTGGGCTTGTTGGAACATACCAGCACAAGGTCGTCAGCATAGGCAAGAAGCTTGATTTCGCAGCTGTGAAGGCGAAAACCTTGAACCTTGCTATGGTTTATGATGTATCTGCAGAGGGGCTCGAGATAGAAGTCAAAAAGAAGTGGTGACATAGGACATCCTTGTCTAACCGAGCGTTGTACTTGTATGGGTTTTGTAAGAGCTCCGTTAACAATCAATTTCGTTGAGATTCCAGTATAACAAAGTTTGATTCCACGCATGACGTTTTCTCCTACTTGCATATGTGTGAGTACATCGAAAAGAAACTAGTGTTGAACTTGATCGAAGGCTTTAGCCAGATCAAGTTGTAGAATAGCCACTGATTCTTGTGTTCGCTGGCATATCTCTATTATGGACCGGACGACGTGGAGGTTCGTTTGTCTATTCCGCCCTTTGATGGAACACGTCTGATTGTCTCCAACCAAACGCGTTATCACGCTTTGTAAGCGTCCGGCAAGTACCCTTGCAAAAATTTTTATAGTCGCCGTTTAGTAAGCTTATTGGTCGATAACCGTCTACTCGTTGACTCTTGTCTAGATCTCTAGACTTCGGTATCAGTACTGTGTGTGCCTTTCGAAACGATGGAGGTAAGCATTCGTGTCGGTATGATTCCTCAAAAACGTTGAAGAGTATGGGTGATAGTTTCTTGCTCTGTTTTTTGTAAAAACTGGCCGGTAAACCGTCTGGTCCTGGGGCCTTTCGAGACTTCATTTCTCTTATATTCAGTTCGACTTCAACCACGTCAATAGGAGCATTTAGAATCTTAGTCATATCTGGTTCAAGTTTTGGTAGCTCTAATAAGAGGGAGTCTTTCATTTGGGTTGGTACAGAATGTGGTCTTCCAGCAAATAAATTCTCGTAGTGCGAAACAAAGGCATCTTCTATTTCCTTTTCATCGTTCAGTGCGCGACCATGTTCGTTTAATGTCATTATCCGTTTCTTCTTGATATATTCTCTCTCCACGTTAAGGAATCTTTCTGTTGGTTGTTCTCCTTCTATTAATTGCAAAGTACGCGTTCTTACACCAGCACGTTCATAGCGTATTTTATCGTGTTATTTAATTTGTGTTCTTATGTTCTTTACTTCATCCTTGTATTTTCCGGGCTCTTGGCACTCTAAACGGTACAGGTAAAGGATGTCATTGTTCAGATGCCTTTCTCTTATTTTTTCATAATACGCAACAATTGATGATATTTCTATTGCTATTTTTCTTATCTCCAATTTAAAAGATTCCCATTTTTGACACCAGCCTTATTTGGTGCATTCAAGTATCTCTAGTGCTGATTCTACACCTTTTATAAAGTCGTCATTTCAAGGAGCCTTTCGTTCAGTTTCCAAAGGGACCAAGACGGTTGTTTTCTATTTCTCTGGGGTGTTTTTATACCTACACGCACTTGCACCATGCAGTGATCAGAGAAGAATGAAGGGATAACGTTGTAGTTACTTAGTGCAGTATTAACTGACCCAAATACATGTATTCTATCTAAACGTGCATCGGAAGACCCTTGAAAGTGTGTAAAACAGAGTGCGTGATCTGTTGCTGAATCTATCAGGTCGCAGTCTTGAACCAATGCTTTTAAGGCTTCAGCGCTTGGATCTACAATGATTAGGGATGGAACTCTATCTTTCTTATTAATTACACAATTGAAGTCCCCAAGCAGAATCACGTTAAATCTTATGTTGGCGTGAATTCTAGCCAGGACAGAAAAGGCTTTCCCTTTGCGCTGCGTTATTGTATGCATACACAACAATTATGCTCCAGGGCTCATCTTGCAAAATAATGTTAGCTACGATTAGACGACCACTGTCAACCCCTTCGAGAATACTACACATTTTGTACTTTAGATCTTTCTTGAACAAAATTGTACACCCTGCAGAGTAGTCAACAGCAGGGCAGTGAAACAGATCGTAGGAATCCTTCCAGAAACTACATCCCGAAAATAAGGTGTTTTGTTCGGATACTTTTGTTTCCTGCAGGGTCACAATGTCGCTGTCATATTTTTGTACAAAACGAAAAAGTTAATATTGTTTTTTCCTCGAATTTATCCCTCGCACATTTATGGTGGAAATTGTGACGGGACTTATCTCGGTGGTCGTGAGGGGATTCCTATAGATGCTTTGGGTGAAGTTCGGAAGCTGCCGGGGAGGTTGTTTTTCGGTCTTTGAATTTGGGTTTCACCCGCTGTTCTTTGGGTTCCAGCCGTATTTGAGGCTCGTTGGAGTCCAGCAGAATATTCATGGCTTCCGGTTCTCCCGTCAAATTCTCGCTGGTGTCAACCTTGTCTCTTTTGCAATGGTGTTCTTCCTTCTTGGTCTTTGCCACCTTCGTGTTTTGCAGGGATTGCTTTCGCAGCTCTTTCCCTTTGCTTGCAGTAGCTTCTCTTGGTTCTGGGTGCGGTGTTGGGGAGGTGCTTTTGTTGCACCTTTGTTTCTTTGTTGGGCTTTCGTTGAGGCTGCAAGGAGGGTCGTTGTTCTGGAATGCTGGGTCATCGCCCGTCTGCGTCCGTTCGACTTACTCATTGAACATTTCCTCCACGTCCATGATATGCTCGCTATGATCAGCGTCCGGTGTTGCGTTTCCTTGGAGCTTTGAGGCGTACGTCACTACACGTTCGTCATTTGTGTGACCAAATCTCCAGCACTGCGTGCAGCGAGGAGTGCAACATTGCCGGCGGATGTGCCCGATTCCTTTGCACCTCAGGCAGAGCGGTGGTCTTCCAGGGATGATGACGAGCGTATTGGACCCGTACACGTTCAAGAGGTGTGGGATCTTGTCCACCGTGAGGTCCTGCTTCAGGACGAGGATCACTTCTCGGGTTGTTGTTTGGAGATCCTCGAGTCCTGAAAATCTCCACGTTTCTCTTCTCATGTCCTTGACTGTCCCGAACGGCTCTAGAACCTTCCTCACTTCGAAGTCTGGCGTAGGAATGGGCAGCCATAAAAGCTTCATCTTGATCTCTTCTTTGCATGGATCGATTATTATGCACTTTTTTCCTTTGATAATGAACTCTTCGTAAGCTTTGATCTTGAGCTTTGCTGCAGCATTTCCGGAGGTCACCATCCATATGTGGCTCATTTGATACTGGCCTAAGCCCAGGACGTCCTTCCGATCAACGATGGAAAATATTGTGTCCTTAAAGTCGCTTGCCTTGTACGGCCTTCCGGTGATGTCAGCATGTAAGAATAGTGAGTTGGTGACGAGCATACCTTGCGGTAGTCTTGGAAGTATAACCTTGTAGTCTGAAGATTCCGATGTCGTCTTGTAAACCCGGCCATCAAATGCCGTCGTACTGCTCCCGATGGAGCTCATCTTTCCACTCGTATTTGACTTGGCCACATTACAGTGCCGTTTAGGCGAACAAGGTAACCCGGGAGGGCCCCGGGCCCCTGTTATTGAAATAAATCGCAGACAGGAAGAAAAGGGCTTCTACTCACAATCACTTCTTCCTCCCTCCCGACCATAGCAGCAGGCGCAACGCCGGCGGAGGTAGATAAATATACTGCTACCGCTTTTATCTCCTGTGGTTTCTTTTTTATTTTGGCTCCTATTTACCCTCCCTGGCCGTAACTTTACCTGCCGCTCCTACAGTATAAAGGGGCGGTCAATTGGATTCCAGATGAAAGTCCCTGCAATCAGTTTCTGCGAGCGAAATTAGGCTTTTGTGCTCGAAGCGATGCGGATCACTCCGCCATAAGGCAGGGACGCTAGGTACGTCCTTGTTCCCATGGAGCTGGTCACGTGACGTAAAAATCCCTCTTGGCCGCAGCCGCGACCGCAGTCGCAAGATGAGCAAACCGGCCCAGGTCGCAAGCTTACTAGTAGCCCTTCCCTTGGCAAATAGCACGCGCTGGCCGGGGGGATTCTTGTGCCGCTGGTAAATCTAGAGCCGGTTGACCGCTCGGCGAGCGGCCGTGTTTTCAGACCACGCTATTCGTAGCGGGAGCTCGCGCTGCCACTTCGATGCATGCTCTGAAGCGCGCGCCCGTAGCAGTACAGAGCCTCTGAAAACGATCTACTAAAACTCTAGCTCCAACCAATCCGTGGGAAAGTGGCGGAGCGCGTCAAGCAAGCCACAGAAGTTCTCTGCCTTTTTCGGAGTAGTTTATTCGGAAACCACTCGCAACATTTCAGTTTCAATATTTGTGTTGGCGATGTTGTGGCAGTCACGAAACTGATTGTGCCAGAGCCACTTCGCAATAGAAAGTTACGTGGACATCTGAGGGATGCGGTACTGTTACAAGCCCCGTTACGAGCATCAAAAGTTGGCGATCCGGTACAACGCGGTGCCGTCGCACAACCACGAAGACGAGTCCCAGTGCGAAACAAGCGCTCGCGATTTGCCAGGGAAAGAGGCTAAAGGTTAGAGCATAGCTTAGCAAGCTTACGGCAACAGTAACACTTCGTTTTGAACAAAGAAAGAGTTGTGCTCACCGGCCGTTTTAAGTTTTCGTAGCCCTCTCGCTGCCAGCCAACGGTCAATGACTAGACGCGGCGTCTCCTAGACACCGTTTGGCACTCTTGAAGAAGGTACTAGTAAGAAACGCCTATTATTAAGGTTCTTAAAAGTAAAAAATAAGCGGCGAACGCCGGCACGACAAGGCGATGATACCCGACGACACGACTCGGCTGCGTATTTTCGGCACCGATTTGGAAAACAGGGGGCGTGGTCAGTGACGTCACGGACATCAAAATAACGTTATTTCGGGATTGTTTTGTTATTTTCACGTCCGTGACGTCAAAATGGTTTATATTGTTGTTATTTTGGCAAAAAAAATGGCGTGCTTTGCAACTTTTTACACCGGCGGCTAAAGAGAACTTCGGCGCGCACTTTATGAGATGATTATCGAAATAGACGCGGTCTCCTTAGTCCAGACATGTACAAATTACTCAAAAAAGGTAATTAAATTAAGTTACTGAGTATCGACGCCAAAAGTAATTGGAGTAGAGTAGAAATTACGGATTTGTAATAGTAATTGAGTAAACTACTCACTACTGTAAAAAGTAGCGAGTTACTTTGAAGTTACTTTCGAAGTTACTTTTTTATATTTTTGTGGTAGCAAAATGAACACCAGTTTTGATCAATGAAAAACCCTGCGAGTCTAAAATAAATGCAGTCTGTCTATGGCTTGCGTTTTCGCCAAAATAGTTTATTCGCTCGCAGAAGCAATTGACTTTTAAAGTTCTTGATAGGAGAGTTTTCCCCTTTCCCTTCTAAGGACGTCCCCAGCCAAGCTAAATAGACTTGATGGAACGGCAGCGTTGAATTTGAGAAACAGGCTGTGCAGGGTCGGGTAAGCGATTGTCGGCATCTTAGGTGTCCATGACTAAACATGTGAGGTTTGCCTCGGGTAGGAGGATCTTTTATAACAAACTTTCCTCCTTTTTTTCTTTTTTCTTCGTCAAGTTGAGATTGTTATGACTGGCCCCTCTTTATTCCGACGTCGTTCTGAGAGAACGCTGAGCGAGTGCACCAGACCGTCAAGGATTCAAGTCTCGCGCCACGACGATGAGATCATCCGGATGACTGCGCGTCCCGTTGTAGTGCTAGTACTACGCTACTGAAAAAAAAATTGTTTTGGTTTAACAGATGATGAACCGAAGTATACTTCACCGCTGACGCCGGGTCCAACAAAATGATCTCCCAAGGGTAACTCGCAATCCTCCCCGGCGACTACAATATTATGATGCGGCTGACACGCCTGACAAGTAAATCGTTTTTAACAAAGAGGAGCTCTCCCAGGCATGGATGGTCGGAAGGACGCGAAGAATTACGTGAACAAGCATCGTCGCTCGTATACAGTTGCAGCTGGAAGCGGAAACGTGTTCCCATGAACGGATTATCCGTGCCAGCGTTTGTGCGCGGTGGAGTCCGGCTTTGCAAAGGCGGCGCTGACGACAAGGCGACCATGGGAACAGGAGCCCAGCTGCGAGGTCATTCCAATGGCGCCTCCCGTGGAACCTGCCGCTTGAGTCAGAACTCACTAAAGACAGACAACACAAAAACAACAACAACTCTCGGAGTGTCCCCGACTTTCATGGTTGCAGCTGGAAACGCGGCGCCTGCGTGCATTACCGGATTAGGTCAATACCCGACCAAGGCTTGTTAAGCATCTCTTCCTGCGTTCGTGCGTGCCGGTGTTATGTTTTGGCTGCTTGTCGCCACCTTGGCCCAAGGACGCCTTCCCGAACAAGGGGGCCCCTTGTTCGGGAATGCCACTTTATCTGCCGGCGTCTTATTCATTTCTGCGCTCAAACTTTCGTGATGGGCAAAATTAGCACTATATAATTTCGAAAGTAGTTAGTAATTTGAGTAGAAGTTACCTGAAAAAAGTAGTTAAATTAAACTACTAACTACCCAAATCAAGTTATAATTGAAAGTTACCAAGTTACTCGAAAAAGTAGTTAAACTACAGTAGATTGAGTAGAGTAGTTGAACTACGTCCAAGTCTGTCTTAGTCCTGTGTTCAACGCCCAGAGGAACATCGTGCCTTGCGAGCCGTCGTCGAACGAAAGGTGAGTGGTTTTCGTTTTCCTGTGATGTGATCTCTTCGTTCCACGGCGTCCGAGCTGTTTCTTCGTTTCAAATCTATTTGGCGCCGCTGCCTACATTGTTTGAGCCTGCGCTCACGATTAAAACACGCATCGCAGAAAGGTGAAAGCCCGCCGAAGGACCAGCTGGCTGACCTTGCGAGCTAAACCTAATTCAACAAAACCATTTGATCCGACAGAATGATGGGCTTGATCTTACATCCCATGTCAAAAAAGAACTGCGCTGTCTATCTTCGTCCCTACGTGTTTTATTCTTTCGTGTTTTTCAAATCTTTAACAACCCACGTCCGATCGAATGCCCCGATCGCAACAAATAGTTGGTCGTGCTTTGATGGCCCTAATCATCAGCCGGTAAGGAAGTAACGTCATATTCTGAAACTGTTAAAATTCTATCTACACCTCTAGTTTCACATTCTGGTGCACTTGCAGCTTCCTGCACCCCTGGAGGTTTCCTGCGATCGTACCCTGTATATCATGGATTTCTCGCCGTACGAGAGTGCTCTCAAAGGCGTGGGTTGTGTGCAGAAAAGGCACAGGCCCGAGCACACACTCTTAGAAAAAAGGGTACGTATAGTCCTCCCTTACGGGAGGAACGGTCTTGTAACCTATGTTCCTTTAGAAAGGGAGAAACCTTCGTCCCTGAAGCAGGGGAGCAAAGTTCCTCCGTCGCTTGCATCTCAATATGGCGGCCCCGAATCGAGCAAATCGAGCCCAATAAGGCTTAACGAGGACGCTACGTCTCTTGTACGTAACGAGAGCAGCAGCAAATGAAAGCGTAACACAAGCTTTCCGCAAACTGTGTTTATTTCCGAAGCCAGATTCCCCCTACAGGTACAGAAACCTGCGTTTCCAAAGCAGTTACTCAGTCTTCTCGTCGACAGCACTGCGATGTTAAACGAAGACAACCGATACCCAGTTACTTCGCGCACTTTGCGTCTTACCTTTGGTGTTCCTCGAGTCACAATTCCTTCGTCAACCGCACATCACGGAGAAGGGCAAACTCACCCCGCGAAACCAAAAGCCGCTCTCGAAAGACGAACTCAAAGCCGCTGTTTATCGCGTAGCGTGAAAGAAGGTTAAATCGCTAGCCACCAGATGGCGGGGTCAAGCAGAGTAATTGCAAGTAGCTAGGCTAGGTGGCGCTAGGTACCGCCCAATTCATGTTCTACAAAAAATTATTTGCTTCTCTTAGGCCACTACTGCGCTTGAGGACTTTCTACTATACACACATGACACCCATACACTTATTACAAGCATCAGGTGAACATACATTAAGCACATGCACTGCACACACAAATATCAATACAACGGAACACCACACTAACCCGAACACTACACCCGTGCTCTGCGTTTCCGTCTTTTATACTGGTCATTTTGAACGTGCGGAACTTTTCGGTGACTCCCTAAGCAGTAAAACATATTCCCAGCATGTTGATTTTTTCCCTGCAATGTCATACCTCTGAAAGTATTTTGAATGGCTCAGGGGTTGAATCTCTTATTAAAAAGTAAACGCTCAATCATGCGTAATTATTTGAAAGCCAATAAATCAAGCCGCTCCAATGCGGTTCGAAGCCATGAGTTTGTTTCCCCACACGGCACGTCGTAGCTTGTATTTCTATTTGTTTTTCTATTTGTGCTGTTCGCGCAAAGCTGCAATTGCCGTTTGAATTAATCTCTGTACAGCGGATATTCAGTCAGCTGGAAGTGATGCTTCACGGAGTGAGAAATCGCTTTTCGATCAACTTGAATGCAGTCAAAGCCGCGACTTGCGGCAGGTTTAAGTGTACGGAACTACGCCGTGCGAGCCCGAAAACTTCTAGCGCTCATCCCAGCGCGCCACGGAGAGCAGTTTCTCCAGCAGCCGTAGTATAATTAAGCAGCAAAATAAAGGGTAGCTTTTTTTTTTTCGATTTTACCTACTATTGTTTTTAATGCCGAAATTCCTTACTGTAAATATACGTACTTTACGTCACGATTTCGTACTGTTCAGTCCTTGCCCCTGAGCGCAATCGCTGTCGGGGACGAAACCATTCCGACAGTCACATTGGCCACTGTACGATAAGAGCTTCTACTGTTCAGACCAGCGTTCCAACATGACTATCCACACGCTGATCGATTGCACGTAACCCCTCAAGTGGTATTAAACTTTTTAATGTAAAGCGGAATTTCAACCTGCGACACCCCGCCCCCTCCGATCACAACCCGACCAGCGGCATCAATGCCCAACAGTTTACGATCTCATCTTCTTGTTAAACCACTGATACGCGAACACATGGTGACATCGGCGATAATTCCAGTCTTCTGTTCACAACCCAACACTGTCATCACGATGTTGCAGCTATGTTGCTGACACGCACAAACACAAAACCACGTTGAACGCCGGTTGCACTCGGCCTCGGAAAACAGAACCGAACTCAGGGGGGAAGGCACCCAGGCAGCCGGCAGCAAAACTTGCCTATCTTGGGCGCAGTTCCTGCGGTTTCCATAACGTCGAAAACGTCGACACAGTTCCGCGTGCTTCCGCTACTGTAGTCTGTAGTGCTGCAGCCTGCAGTGGCTGTAGTTCCGTGCCGCGCGAGTCACGCAATCGACGCAATCCGGAGACCCCGGAGACGGCCATCCCCCAGTGTACGTGGCGCTGCTGGCACTGCTCCGGAACTTCGCTGTTTCTAGCGGCTTCGTTTGCTCGTTTGATAAAATTAGTGATAAAAATGTCAATGCAACCGAAATGTTCTGGACGTTTAAACTGGAAGACGGAATTACAGGCGGCCTTCGCTGTTGCTGAAGCTCAATCAACTCAACAGCTATTTATTAAACAACGTGCGCGACGTGCTCGAAAAACGAAACCGAAAGAAGATGAGTCGGGAGGGCGAAAGCTTTCTCCCGTCTGCCTGGAGAAGGAGAAAAACATTTCGTTCCTCCCCTTTTCTCGTGTCCGCTTGGGGGCGCGTCGGTAGAAGGGAGGAAGGCGCGCCGTTGCTACGTTTTTCCTCCATTTTTTCTTAGAGTGCATGACCGTGAAAAACGCTTTTTTTGCACGAGCACCCGTGCAAAAAGACCATTCCCTAGAGCTACGCCTTCGCACGCGTGCCTTTGATGCACACAACTTTTTAATAACCGAGCCGTTCTCGTTTTTTTATTTTTTATTTTATTTTATTACTGTTTTTTTTTTTGCATATGACTGTGAAAGAAGTGTCGTTGTTTTCTTCTAAAAAAAACTCAGACGCGAGACTAAAGCAAACAGATAGGAGTCTGCACATTCACACCTTTTTCGCCCTTTGCGACAGGTTATAGCTGGTCGCGATCATCAGCAGCATTTATTTTGAAGCTGATGGGTACCACAAGGCGTGAAAGGGGTGACTTGCAGCTTTTCCAAGGCAGCAGCAAGGCACTACAAGCCTTCGCAGCAACTGGTTAGTCAGTGCCGCTCTGTTCTGAACAGCACTGCGTGCCATGCAGAGGGTTTGTGCAAGCTCTCTGGGTGGCGACGCTAGCCATGGTAAGTGCATTCTATGCAGCTTTCTTTTAGGCATATATGTGGCTTGCAGGCCATGTCGTTCATGTGCCACCCTAGGGACAGCAGTGCCAGGGATAAGGCTGTGCTGGTGGTAATCACCACTGCACTGTGTTTTCGTTCAATAACTACTGACAAGGAACAAAGTACTTCCAAGCAGGGGCGGATGCAGGAATTTGCTGAGGGGGGGGGGGGGGGTCAGGTGTTGGTCAGCGTATCATATGTTTAGGAACCCCTTCCCCCTCTCCTTCCTTTTACGCCCTAAATTTTAGACATGCAGAAATCAAGAGTCAAGAGGGGGGTCAGGAACCCCCCTCTTAATCCGCCCCTGCTTCCAAGAGATTCTCGGTTGTGCTTTGATGAACTCCAGCTCGCTTATGAACAGGTGGATGGCGCAGGTGGCTTTTCCTAATGGACATGATGTCCGTGTTAACAATGCAACCAGACGTCCTTTTAGTTTGTGGCGTTTTTTCCGTTGCGGGTGACTAGCATTGCAGTAGAGAAGTATGCAAAATAGTGTAATGTTTGCATTAGTTACCTAAATTAGTGGCGGGAATAACTGACCTACATTTCCACCGACTGCATTTCTCAGAGGAATAGCCTGGACTAGATAGCTCGCTGCACTATGTCCTTCCTCCTTAGCCTGTACAACTCGGCGTCTTCTCCTGATTGTCTTATGTGGCTGCTTCTGTGTTTGCCTAGGCACTCAGTTGAAATAGTGAAAGCTGTCTGCATTGCACATAATCGCCATGAAAGCCAGTGTGAACGTAGCTGGGGTAGCCCCCAATATGGCTTCTCTAGCTCGACACAAGTAAAGTTCCTACCACTGTCTTGTTCCCAGAAGAGATGACCTGCTTAAAGAGGGTACTCCAGCGATTTTCTGAGCAATTCCACCTAACTATATTTTCGAAATCGCCATCTTTTACTCTTTCCGATATGCTATTTACTATCGCGAAATTCAAAATAGTTATTGTGAAATCAGCAAATGAAAATGACGCCAAAAACCAAGATTCCAATATACTTGCGCTTTTCATTGCCGTGAGGTCACGACATGCACGTAGCCAGGATTTCGCTTCAGGTGGGCGCCCGCCTATGACAAAGTGCTGTATGTGGAAGGGGGGGGGGGGGGGGGGGAGAGGAGGTCCCAGCAAAATGAAAGATTTCGGGGTGAGAATGGGAAGAAACTAGATGAGTTTCGTACCGGCACGCGTTTGTGTGACCACTACTGCGTGATGCACGATAAAAACTACTGCACTGGCTAAATTTCTCATCTACAGCTAAGAGACCATTTACCCGTTGAGGCGCATCTCCATCAAGGCTGTTTACACCAACTCATGTTTACAAACAAACCGGAGTGCCCGGAGCGCCCCTAGCGGAAGCCACCGGCGCGGCGCATGCGCGATGGGGGTGTGGGCAAAAAGCTCGCCGTCGCCCATAAACAAACCATTCAAATGCGATGTTGTCGGCGCCGGTGTGATTCCCGCGCTCTTTTTCGCGTTGGAATTGTTGATTCTACGACCTCCTAACGATATCTGACTACTTGAACAGCGTCAGCGAAATTAACGAGGCTCGTTACACCGCAAAACTTCGCGTGAATTATCTGACATGTGGCGATTCATTCCGCGTGGACGCCGCAGAACGTACTGTCGTGAGCAAAAGTCTGGATAACACGGGAGCGCCGACCGAATTAAAGCCGCTTGATATGTTTTCATTTGTCTTTGCAAGTAGCGCCAAATGCGCGAGCGCACGTGGCCCAGGTCTCGAGCGGCCCTTGGAAGCAAATGGCGGCGCAGCACTGAAATGAGCGGCCCTTGGAAGCGAATGGCGGCGGAGCGCCCGCTCGTGGCACGTGTCTTGCGCATTTCCACAACAATGGTTGGCGGTACTTGTGAAAACACCTTTATCAAGGGGCTTTAGACCGAATTAAAGCCCCTTGATAAAGGCGTTTTTTACAAGTACCGCCAACCATTGTTGTGGAAATGCGCGAGACACGTGCCACGAGCGGGTGCTTCGCCGCCATTCGCTTCCTAGGGCCGCTCATTTCAGTGCTGCGCCGCCATTTGCTTCCAAGGGCCGCTCGAGACACGGGCCACGTGCGCTCGCGCGTTTGCCGCTACTTGCAAGACAAACACAAACATATCGAGGGGCTTTAGACTGAATTGCATCGCCGCGCTCCCTGACGGCGCGGCGCCTGGTGCCGAGACCCGCGCAATGCGCACGCGCGTCCTTTTTTATCTGCTGGCCCACTCGTTCGCTCGCTTCAACGCGATGCGCTCCTGGGCGATGAAATGGGCGCCAGGTGCCGCCCCGGGAACCAAGATTCCGAGAGCCTCGCTCACCGCTCAGGACGAGCTCGCGTGATCCGCGGCACGCGCCGTTCGCGCATATCTTTCCCGCGACTCAGCGACGCGTTAAAAACTGTCGCTTATGTTGATGCAGCCGCAGTGAATTGTAGAACTTGTATTCGCGCCACTCCCCGCCACCATTCCCACGGCACTCCTCGGCCTGCTCAAAAACCTACAACAACAAAATGCCGACCTCCTACGCCGGGTAGAAGCCCTTGAGGCAGAGCGAGCCCCCCAGTTCCAACCACCCCCGCACGTACCCGTGGTTACCCCTCTCATCACACGAGCCGACGTAGAGGAAATCATAGACGCACAATTTACGGCCCGCAGCATCCCACAAGTTCAGCAACAGGTACAGCAGTCTACAGAATACCTAAGCAAAATGATAACCGACTCCCCCAAAAGCATCTTCGAACTGCTCTCAGAACGCATTTCCTTGCTTGAACGCGCCCTTCTCTCGGATCACCCCCCTCAAGCCAAGAAGTCTAAACCGGATGACCAATAGACCCACCACGCAAGTGCCCCTCACCATCTACCAATGGAACTGCCGATCATTTAAAAGCAAAAAAGCAGCCCTCGAACTATACGTTTCCCAAAACCCGCCGGATGTCATTGCATTGCAAGAGACTGACACTCCATGCCCCAGCCTTCGTGGTTATGATACTTACACCAATCCCCCTCACCAGCGCACGGCAATCGTCATCGCCCGATCACTGACAGCCCAGGTAATTTCGATTACATCACCCATCGACCACGTCCTCGTCGAAATCCTTCCCCATAAGCCCCAAGCACCACGCCTCTACATCCTGAACGTCTACAGCCCGCCCACACAACCCCTATCCGCAATCGAAGCCCTCCTCAGCGCGGCGGTGCGACACACTCGCAACAACCCATGCTTACTCTTGGGCGATTTTAATGCACCTCACGTTACATGGGGTTATCCCTACGCCTCCAAAAAAGGCACGGCTCTGCTACAAGCAACACAGCACCACCACTTCACCCTGCAGAACGATTTGACTCTGCCAACACGTCTGGGCACTACCGTGACCCGAGACACCATACCGGATTTGACATTCAGTCGCAACGCCACCGACCTTGTATGGGATCTGCGGCCAGATACTTTAGGCAGTGACCACTACATCATTGCTCTCACTGTCCCACTCATGAGTATCCGTCGCAAGACGGGCACGGCGCAGCTCACTGACTGGCAAGCCTTCCGCGAAGCTCCACTTCCAAGCATACTTCCGACCGATAACCTGGAACAATGGACGCAACAACTCATTGGTCTACAAAACTCTCACGCCAAGACAATCACGCTCACGCAGGAACTACCGGCAGTAGACAACCATCTCGACCATCTCTGGACGGCACGGCGTAGCCTACTAAACCGATGGCGCCGAAATAAACACAATCGCAAGCTTAAGCGTCGCATTGCCCAGATTACTGAAGAGGCTCTTAAATACGCCACACAACTGCAAGCCCAAAACTAGCGCGGCTTCTGTGACCAAATGAATGGCACTCTTACAACCAAGAAAGCCTGGCACATCCTACGTCACCTCCTGGGAAATACCCCTACCAAAACTGCCATTTCGCAAAACATAGCCCGACTAATGCACAACCACTCTCAACCGCCTGATCAACTCCTCTCTCAGATCCGCCACAAGTTATTCGGACATGCATCATCTCTGACAACTACCTCGCACCCGGACTACACCGGTACGCCCAATCCTCAACTTAATGGCCCTTTTACTAAGGACGAGCTCACGCAAGCACTCACCCGGCTAACCCACACAACAGCACCGGGACACGATTTAATAACACACAAGCTACTTCGTAACCTTAACGACGACCACTTAGAATCCCTACTTGCCTGTTACAACCACCACTGGACTAACGGCACTATACCGCCTCAATGGCGCCACGCAGATATCACTCTACTTCCCAAGCCTCACAAACCTATCACTCTGGACAACTTACGACCGATCTCCCTCACATCCTGTGTGGGCAAACGTTTTGAACATCTGGTGACTCGCCGTCTAACGGACTTCCTAGAAGACACCAATCAGTTACCTCACACCATGCTCGGGTTCCGCACTCACCTATCAGCGCAAGACGTCCACCTCCAACTCAAAGAACGGATTCTCGACTGCCTCAGCAAAGTACATCCCAGTTCCGTCCTTGCTCTCGATATACAAGGCGCGTTCGATAACGTCACTCACACAGCCATTCTCGGCCAGCTTCAAACCACGGGCTGCGGGTCTGCCACATATAACTACGTGAGAGCCTTTTTGACAGAACGAACTGCCACTCTCCACATTGGCCCTTACCAGACAGAGACCTTTCACACACCGGCAAAGGGTACTCCCCAAGGCTCAGTAGTCTCACCACTACTTTTCAATATAGCGCTCATGGGACTCCCGACCTTGCTTGAACAAATTCCCCACGTGTCGCACGCCTTATACGCAGACGACCTCACCATATGGTCAAACACAGGCTCTCCCGGACAACAGCAAGACAGTCTTCAACAGGCAATCGACACTACGCTCCAATATCTCCAAACCTGTGGTCTCTGCTGCGCCCCATCAAAATCCGCCTTACTCGTCCTCCGAGCACGAACCCGGGGCCGCCCACCAAACCCTACCCCGGACCCTTCCCTTTCTCTCAACGGGCAAGCCATCCCCACCGTCAAGACCCTCCGCATCCTAGGAGTTCACTACCACCACGACGGCTCCGGGGCCGCGTATCTCCCCAAACTTATACAGACAGTCTCCCAACTTACACACCTAATTCAACGAATATGCTCTCGCCGACACGGACTCAAGGAAACAGATAACTGCCGCATCCTTCAAGCAATGCTGATCAGCCGCATCACCTACGGGGCACCCTATCTTACTTTAAAACCACAAGAACATGCCAAGATTGATGTCCTAATCCGCAAATCTTATATGACAGCCCTCGGCCTGCCTACCTTCACCTCTACCGACCGCTTATTGAAACTGGGTCTACACAACACCCTCTCGGAGATTATTGAAGCCCATCTCCAAAACCAACTGCAGCGCCTACAACTCACACCCGCCGGTCGTCATTTGCTCAAAACGCTATGCCGGAAGGTGGTACAAACTCCGGACTCGCCACAACGCATACCTCCGTCAATGCGACGCAACATCCATGTCCTTCCCATTCCGCGTCATATGCACCCTACATACAACGCCGGCCGTGGTCAGCATCGCACCCGCCTCCTCATCAGAAAATACGGCAGCGACCCGACCACCCTCTATACAGACGCCTCTCCCTATCCTCAACGACCAGCTCACGTCGCTACTGTTGCCCGCATCGACAATGCCTTCCTCACCTCAGCAACCGTCTTTACAGCGTCTACTACCACGGCCGAAGAAGCAGCCATTGCCCTCGTAATGACCCAAGCCACGAGTCCCAGCATAACAATAATGTCTGACTCACAAGCTGCCTGCCGTCGCTTTGCACTCGGACGAGTCTCAGCTCTTACCCTGGCCATCCTTACTCAATGCCCCACCCTCCCTCATGCCCGCATAGTGTGGACACCCAGCCACACTGCCCTCCCTGGGAAAGAGGTGGCACACGCCACCGCCCGAGCTCTCCTTCACCGGGCATTCCCAGAAGAGGCCAACAACGCAGCCAGCATTGCCAACTCCCTTACGCCCCTCTCCCAAACATACGCTGACATCCTCTACCACTACAGAGCAACCCGACGCACCTATCCCCCTCCCCACCCTTCCTTTTCTACCGCTGACGCCCGCATCTGGCGCCGACTTCAAACCAACACGTATTACAATCACCTCCATCTCCACCACATCTCTCCTGCTAACTACCCACTGAACTGCCCCCAATGCGATGAGCCCAGCACCACAGCTCATCTCGTCTGGACGTGCCCCACCAACCCTCCACCACCCAGATCCCCTACCCTTGAGCAGTGGGAGTGCGTGTTGCAGAGCTGCCAGCTCGAAGACCAGGAGGCCCTGATCTCTCGGGCGAGGATGGCAGCCGCAGCACGCGGCCTACCGGAATAGGATGGCCGCCCACAGCTCCTAACTCTTTTCTCCCCTACCCCGTTCCTGTTGTTTCAATAAACGTTTTCTCTCTCTCTCTCTCTCTCTCAACCCCCCTCCCAAGAAATAACAAGAAACAAAACGGAAGGAAAAAGAGCCGCTGGTTCAGTTTAAGTGGCTTGTAATTTTTATATTGTTGATAGCATCAGAAAGAATCGAAAAAGCATCACTTTCCTGCAAAATGTTGCAATTCTGTTGTGTAATCGCAAAGCAGAAATGGAAATATTTCCCCCTCTGTTTAGAAAGAGTTATATACGTAAAAACAGGGGACGGGACAACACATCTTTCATTTTGAGTAAAGATGAAAGATCTGTTGTCCCGTCCCCTGTTTTTACGTATATAACTCTTTCTAAACCTACATCATTACCAACGCGCTCACTAAGAAGTTTCCTCCTCTGCAGCCGTGCGCGGCGGCCATGGGAAACGCGCCGTGACGGTGACGCGGGGATCGCTGCAGCTCAACGCCACACGAAGAGCAGTAGAGAGAGAAAGAGTAAACATCCTTGGGGAGAGCGCACGGAAACCGGTGCATCTTCACGTCGACGTCACTGAGCACGTCATTCGGAGAGTTGAGGGGTGCCGGAGACTTGAATCTTTGCTATTGTTTAAAATTATAATTAGGGTACACAGACTAAATCGCGTTTCTGCTCTTTTTTTTAGAAGTGTCGGAGAACAACTCCTATAAATATTTGGCCATTGTCCGGAAATCGTTGCATAGCGGCTTTATTTTATGACTTCCGGTACAAGTTGTGAAGGTCAACGTGAACGACAGCCACAAATCTAGAGGCGCGACATGCGCAGGGTTTCGGTACAGTGGCTGTAGTTTCGGTTTCGTCTTTCTTTTCGCTCAGGATGACTTTAAAGTGAGCGACGCGACTGTGGCTCGAGCGAGACATGGAAAAAGAAGAAAAAGAAAGAAAGGGGTACGCGCGAGGGCCGAGAGGAACGCCGGTCGGGTCACCTTTCGATCTGTACTGTAAATAGACGTTTCTTTTTATTTCTCTCTCACTGATGGAGTCCTGTCAGTCATTTTTATGACGATCAACATCCGCAGACCATCGACGTTCCCAGCCATCGGGTCCCTGACGCAATCGTAAGAAAAGGACGAACCTTCACTCAAGTCATCACAGCTGATGTCAAACTGAACATTTTAAGGTCACTTCGCGAACAACCATGCTGAGAATTTGTGGCCAGTACCATGTTTTTTTTTTTTCCTCCTTGTTTTCTTGACCTCTTGACTTTTTACAACGCGTGCATAATAAATTGAGCAGCAGCTCTTTGCATTGTAGCTGGAGAAAATATAGGGGGAAGCTTAAAAATAACGAATGGAGGGATGCGACAGTTTTTAACGCGTCGCCGAGTCGCGTGAAAGATATGTGCGAACGGCGCGTGCCGCGGATTACGCGAGCTCGTCCCGAGCGGTGAGCGAGGCTCTCGGAATCTTTGTTCCCGATGCGGCACCTAGCGCCCATTTAATCGCTCAGGAGCGCATCGCGTTGAAGCGAGCGAACGAGTGGGCCAGCAGATAAGAAAGGACGCGCGTGCGCACTGCGCGGGTCTCGGCACCAGGCGACGCGCCGTCAGGGAGCGCGGCGATGCAATTCGGTCGGCGCTCCCGTGTTATCCAGACTTTTGCTCACGACAGTACGCTAAAGCCTGATTCATATGATGAGATTTCGCTCGGAAATTTTACTAGCGACGTCGCTCGGACTGCAAAAGCGTGAACCGTAGCTGAGATGGTCGACGCCGATACTGAAAATCGCGAGCAGAGTCTAACCAAGTGAATCAGGTATAACAAGTCGGTGATGGCCACTGGTAACAATGATCGACATCTCCTTGTATCTACTGTTTACGTCGAGCCTGCTAACCAACCTTCAAACTTAAGTCTCTTGAGGCCTGCACCTAATTCTTATCGCAAGTACCGGGCCCACGTTTGGTCTACGGGCCGGCGTCGTCTAAGAAAGCAGACGACAAGCAGAAACGTTTGAAAGAGCAGACGACAGTTCGAACGATCAGGCGACCGTTTGAACTTGAAGGCGCACTGAACGTAGTCCGCAGGTGGTCCGTACAGCTTGACGGTTTTCCGGCGTTCATTTTAGAACAAAGCAAATAAATTTGATGGCCAGTAGTATCCGTGAATTTAACCCAAATTGCTTCCCGCCCAAGCAACCGTGGTCCGACGGCGTCTGGTTTTCCCTTTTCACGGCACATATCCACGTTCTCGGACGAACCAAGCGCATGAAAACTGACCTTCAAACCTTTCTCGACTCTCTTGGTACAGCCCCAGTCGCAGCATTTTGACGAGAAGGCAGGTTTTTGTCTGGTTCCTTTCAAAACAACACAGGAATACACGTCTCAGATGGGCACTTCCGCCCACAGCCCCGGACCGGAAGTGCGTCCGACGCGCCACCACCGCGCCGTGACGTAACAGAGATGAGTGCGTGTATATACATACAGAGCAAACCAGTTTTTTTTTCATCTCCAAATAAAAATTATTTGCTTGAAGATACAATAGTGTGTGAGGTACAGAAAGACATCATATATCTTTTAATTCAAAATATGTTAACAAAAGTTACTAAAAAATGTGAACCAATATTTTTTCTTTTTACTTCTGGAGTAGAATGCAGCACGTTCAAACACCCATTTACGAGAGCACATGGGAAGGGGGTAAACCTCTATAAGATTTTTTTTTTTAAGTTGGTTTAGCACAGTTTTTATCAGCTGTATATTTGCATGCCTCCCTTTAACAACATTAATATTTTTATAATTAAAAAGAAAAAAACTCAGCCCCATATAAAATTTCACCGCAATATAATAAATTAAAGACATTTTCATCACTTCTTCTGTAGCAAATATTGCATGCCAACCATTTGACAAACCAGGCAAGGCTCTATCGTATATTAATGGAGCTCAACCTGCTCCATCAACCTCTGTAATAGCAGAGAGGAATAGCAATATGCCGAAAGTCATGTCTAAATTCAGTCTTGAACTTTGTTTAGACGTTTCACTTCTCGTCTTCAACATATCGGCCTTGTGAGTGGAACTTCGAGAGTAGCCTGAGCTAGATTTGACGTCCGAAACAAATATAGTGTTTCTAAAAACTTAAAAAAAAATCACTGAACCAATTGTGAATAACAAATGTGACTTTGCCAAATGTCAACTATAGTGCTAGTGTACTATTTTTCGCAATATTATTAGCGCTCTTCTTTGGACGGATGTCGTAATGGTCACAGCCGGCTTCAGTTTGCGGTTGCCGCTCTTGAAGCTGTTCCAGCTGCTGAAGGATACTCAACTCGCTGCTCGCGGCTATAAAGTATTCCGAGCACAAGTGAAAATGTTTCACGTGACACTAGTTCTCTCGGCACACAGCTCGCGCAAAAGCGCCTTGACGTGACTGGCCTCCATTGCTGCCAGAGAACGCTTTTTTTCTCCCACAAAAACAAGGGTAAAAAAAAAGCTTTTTCCCGGCACTGTTTCTACAATCTATTGCGGAGCACAGATTGCTACCCATTGCAAAGGAACTTTCAACCTTGAAGCTGCGAAGAAATTATCTCGATCGCAGGCGTCCGGGAAGCCACTTCGCGGCTGCCCGAGTCGCTTGTCCGCCTGCACATGCGTGACTTACGCGGGTAGGGAAAACTAGGGATTTTTCATTGTTGCCCGTAGAAAGTCGTCTCCTGGAACCCTCGCAGCCGGCCGTAACTTGAAAATTTAATAACTTCACGAAAAAATTTTATTTTTTTAAAGTATTTTGGTTATCAGTTAAGAAAGGGTTATTGGTGCGGTCTGCAAATTTCCAGCCAAATCAAAGTCTACCGAAAAATCGGCGGAGTTCCCCTTTAAAACATAGAGTGCACGTAGCACACAATGAAGAAATTGCTCGCTAATCATTCTTAGAAGTGTGAGTTGAGCTCCTTCGAGGCAGTTTGCTGCCGCAGCATGCACTATAATCCGCCCGAGAAGAGAAAACAAGATAAATGACCAGTAGGATTTCTTTCTTTCAAGGCTTCTTGAGGCAGAAAAGGCTAGGGAACCAGTATTTTTGCTCTTTACTACCCCGTACGAGACTCAGACCCAACATGCAAGGAAGTCGAGGCTTCTTCATGTGCCCTCTTTCTGCTTCCTTGTGCCTTGGGTTTTAACTGTGTTCACAATTCACGCTCGCCTGCATGCCTACTCTTTTGGTCTCTTTTTGTTCACTGTGTTACTGAAGTTTTCTGTTGTTGCTGTCCCAGAGTTGCTTCGTGGATGCACAGAAATACCCAAGGTGCTCGACGTCTGCAGCTCATCGGTATTGCTTTCCCGGTACCACGGCAGGAAGGAGGTGGCCTCTCTCCCTTCCAAGCAGCTGCGATATACTACAAGCACTGGGTTACAACTGCTGCTAGCCCATGGGTACCATTCTGCATCCTGCACTGCATGTAGTTCAAAAAGCCATGTGAAAGGCAGGTGTGACCATTTTAGGCACGGTCACTTTGTTTTGTGCATTTTCTGCAGCTTTTACGGGGCAGCTTCTTTTTAAGATTCAATAATGATAATATGGACTCGAGTGAGAGAGGGGGTTTTCTGAGAGGACCAGCCTCTGCTAAACCATTGGGACTGGTATTATATCTATAGAGTTCATGTACGCCTTACGTTATGTACTTTTTTATTTTACTTGTTAGTTAGACTTCGATGTTACACGACAGCCACTAAAAATAGGGGAAAAAACAAAAAAATGTTGACTTGTCGGATTTTTTTCTTTCAAAGTGTTGGAAGACGGAAATAATCCCTGGAGAAGGGGAACAAGAGGAACAAAGGACAAACGCAAATCTCCAAACACAGCTAGGTGACTGGTGAGCGACCGAAAAGATTCGCCTGGTCCGGGTATCGAACCCGGGACCTCTTCATTACAGGTGGAGCGCTCTACCAACCAAGCTAACCAGGGGTTAGGTGTTAGACGTCAGTGGAGCAGACGGCGACTTATAAATACATTAAAAACGTAGCGGGACAACCAAAATTTTCAAATCTGTTTGAATTAACCGGAAGTATGAAATATCTGAGTTTGAATTATCGCTAGCCTATTCTATCGATTACTTTCTGCAGCAACTTTGTACTTAACATCGCAATAAAGTGATTTTTAGGCTACCACAAAATACCGGGCAAGCGTCCACTCAAAATTTAGAGAAAATCGAGAAAAAATGGGGGATAGGCAATTGTCCGGTCATCAATTTTACATATAAATGTACCGTGCATACTTTTTTATATCTTAGAAATTTGGATATGGGCGCTTAATGTGCAATGGGCGGATGCGCGGTATTCTACGATGAATTCATTTTTTCGGACTGCTAGATTAATCTGAGCTTTGCGTGATCCCCATAGGCAACCTGCAATGCAGTTGGCGCTGCACGTTGCGCCATCTAGCGGCTGCAAACTAATGAAACTGGGTAGGCCAGGACTACTCGGGTCGCGGGGCTGCGGGCGGGCGCATCCACGAACCACGTGTGAACGTTGCATTTCGGATCGGCGTGAGCTTTTTTGAAACCGTTTTTTTTTTTTTCTAAAAGTGAGTCCCAACATCACGTCTCTATAACCTCACCGGGTTCCTGCGACATCTCGCCTACCTCCTAGAGTTCCCCCAAAAATAAACGTTGCTACTGCTGCATGAAAGACGGCCGCAGTCGCGAAGGTGACTCAAGCGTCGAACTTTCGAGACCTTGGGAAGCGACACGGCGACAGAAGTGGATTACTGCAGTGCGACGCAACAAGTAAGTGAATTTTACAGAAACTGTTGGGGGGGAAGGGAACGAAAATATATGTGTAGGCTTGGAAAGAGGTCGGACGAACTCGTTTTGCAGACTACTCGGCAAAATAACATATTTATACAAGTTGTATTACGAGTCGCTTTGACAGCCACATTATTGAAATACGATAGGAACAATCGGGCGGATTGTTGCTTCGCTGTGACGTCGAGAATCGGGCGATCAGGTCTTCAAGCGAAAGACCCGTCGGCCCGTTCCGGCACTCCTAACGCCGTTCGGCACGCGTGGTTGCAACCAAAACCTTCTAAACCTGCGAGATTTCAAAAAGTGGATTTTCGTAGTACAAAGTTGTGTTTGTTTCAGCAACCAAATTTAATGCTGAGTCTGGTAACAAAAGTGACGGCGTGTAGAAAGCAGAATGCTAAAGTTTTTCTTTAGAAAAATCTCGTGCGAAGCGTAAATATCCTTACACCTACACTTCGTTGCCTGGCGCCATTTTACACCAGGCTTTGCAATGTGCGTACGGTTCTGTAGCATGCAGAGTTTGGTTCTAATTACCCAAATTTTATTCCAGTGTGTGTGGGCGTCGGGAGGAGAGGACGGCCGAGCGAGGCGGGAGCGGGGGCCAGCCGGCGAGGAAAGAGGAAGAGCGTGCTGCACGAGGTTGGGGCCGGGCAGGAACGATAGAGCCGTTCTGGCTGGTGTGGCCCATGGCGATTCCCGGGAGCATTCCACCAGCGAAGTTCGGATCAGGACCGGCGGAAGCGGCGAACCCTGACCATACTGGCCTCCATGACGATCCCGGAGTGGTTCCGCAGCGAGACTCTGACTGTGATAGACCGGAACAGCTAGCCTACGCAGCACTGGCGTGGGAAGGGCGATCCGCACGCCTGGACACGGGCTCCGACTGGGAGCTCTGAACGACGGGCGACAACTAGGGTCGGCGGGTCCGAACTGCCGGCTCTCGAAGCCGGGCAACCGGGATGTACAATAAACCCATTCGCTGCCTTCTCGTTGTGTTGTGTCACTTCATGGGAGACGAGCGAAGCACATACCGATCGGGCGGCCACAAGTAGGGAAGTCAACTCAAACTGGGTGTCCAAATGACGACTCTAGAATATTCTCTCAACACTTGGACCTATCAAGGCTCCCGATGGTCTTAAAAAACCGCATACAAGAACCAGGGACATGGCACGCAGGTGCACACGGGGACTGCTGAAATCGGGGTCGCCGCCACTCGCAACGGCCCGACGGGCAAACTGGCCGCCCCATTGACAGAGACGCCTCCGCTTGTGGCGCTGAATGCAGTACTGTCGTGGCGCCGCCTGGCCATTGCCGGCTGCCTATTGAGTCCGAAATATTGGTCGGTGACTATCAAACTTAAACACAATGGTTACACACCACAGGTCCCGAAGGACCAGGACATCAATGAGCTGGCTTTCACCTTGTCCTAGGCAGCAGCGGAACACTATGGGCGGGACCCTGGGTCACTGCACCGGCCGGCTCATGAATGCCGTACTGTACCCTGGACGGCACTGCGTGTAGCTTAACTGGCCAAGCAGAGGGTCATCGCATGACTTTTATGAGGCGTCGCTAGCCATTGTAAGTATATATTTTGGACACTCACGTCTGGTAATGTACTTTGGTACTCTACAACAGAACACATTTGGTGGCGGTTCAGTCTTGCCAATTAAGCCATTTTGAAACGGAACACATTTAGTGGCGGCTCGGTTTCTGACTCGGCGGTCTTCCAGCAGTGTTTAGACCCGGCACAAACCTCTTTGTACTTCATTGTCAGGGCTAGTGTAATTTCTGCAAAGCTGTCAAAGCAACTTCTGTACGCGAACAAGATGCAAGACGAAGCCACATGCTCGTGTCCAGTGTACGACTACATGTACTCATGAGCGCTCGTGCCCATGCGTAGTTCATTTCGGCGTTGCCACTCCACGCGTCCATGCACTCGCTGCACCTTGAGAATTAAGTGTGCACCACAATTCACTCCTGTCATACATCACTCACGAGAGGAACGAGAGCAGACAATTGGGGTTTTTCCGCCATAAGAGACGGGAGAACCGAAAAAAAAGGAAGCATGTCCCACGGGCAACAAAATCGGACGCGAGCTGGGCTATTTATTCTGTGAAGCAAGCAATCAATAACCTGTGCTTTATTTGCAAGTTTTCAGTCATTTTGTTGCCGCACAAACGTTGAAATACATTAGTGAATAAATAAAGGTTCAGAAAAATCTTCTGCTACCGCGAGATCTCTGTCGCCATCTATGCGAGGTGGAAAGTTGGGACGTTAGTTGACAAACCTCGCCCGCCCCCTGTCCATCACCTGACCCCATTCTGCGAATGTGGCTATATACGAGGGAGCGTGATCATGTGGCAAAAGATAGAAGTGCTACTGGCACAAAGAGCACATGGTTTCCACAGCACTGTCAGCTTAAGGGTGCACGGAGGATAGTTGTGCGTAGTACTGCGGAAGCTACAGGCCAGAGAGGGGGGGGAGAACATTCATACAACTTTTGTTTGAATGTTGAGCGAAGAGCATCAAGGGCTAATTTTCTAGGGGAAGATTGGTGATGTCCGTGTACACAAATAAGGGCCCAAGCACAATGAGCAAGAGGGGAGTTCCTGTTTTTCCTCTGGAACTGCTAGCGGTATACTAGCCTTAGGTCTACCCACTAGTCACTCCAACCAGGGCTCTGTGTTCTGACGTCCCCACACTCTCTCGTGTCCTCCTCTCCCTCCGTGTTTTGGTACATACTCAAGTGCTCTGCATCATGGACAGATTTATTTTCTTTTTTTTGGACGGGGGGGGGGGGGAGGGGGGGATGATATCCATAATAACCCTGAGACGAAGGAAAAATTAAAAAAACGGACAGTACAACGAAGTCTCTATAAGGAGATGAGTTGTCTTTTTCAGTTTAACTTTTTCTTAATGAAAAATCAACATACTCCAGCTTTTCTTAGGAAGAAATGAATAGTTTTTGGTGACATAACAAATATTAGGTCAACAAAACACATCTGGGCTACATTTTGCCCGTCAAATAGGTATCTCCTTGCAAACTCCCCCTTCTCTCCCACCCCACCCGCATGACCTTATTGTTTGTGTTGACCTGATGGACTCCTTTGTTCCCTGCATTCATCATAGGTCTCAAACCGTCCTGAATCATGGACGAAGCCTTGCAAGACTGCACTCTTCTTAGGCCCAGTCCTTTTTGGTGGATCGGGTCTTGCCATGTTCCCTTCTTGTGGGTTCCTGTCGTAATAAATTGTATTTTTTCTGATCACGGTGCATACCTACTGGTACACGTCACAAAAAGAGTGTGGTGAATTCATGCCACGGATTGCTGTGAAACATGCGAGAAGGTAATTATACAAAAGATGAAGCTCTAAAACGTTTGATGGAAAGATAGATAGATATCCCTGTTTAATTTTTTTTGCCACCTTAGCATGCTATGTCCAAAGTATTTCAGCGTACCGTGGCATTAGCTTTTGACCATTTACACTTTCAAGGAAAGGCTATCAGCAAGAAGGGTTCCCAAGTCTTTTCTGTTTGCAATAATTACTGAGAAAGGTTTATGCGGAGCGCAGGTTTGTCTGCTTTTTTTTTGCAGGGGTTGTGGTGACGTTGAAATGCCAATGGTTGAAGGATGGTGGGTACACAATGCTAGCTGGCTTCAGGTCTACCACTATCCTTCAATCAGAGCTCTGCATTCTGACATCACCACAACCCCTGTAAAAGAAACGGACGAACTTGCACTCCACATAGATATTGCCAAGTGGATTTCAACACGTCTAAATGCCTAAATTTTACACTATTTTGTCACCATGATTTTAATGAGGTTTTGCTGGGGGAAGTATGTTTTCCAGAGAGTTTGCAGTTGCCATACATAAATTTAAAGAAAAAAACCGACTATATTTGTCCTCAGAGTTTTTACAGAACACACATAGCTATCACCATCACTTATTATTTGGATCACCATCACTTTTTATTGGGGCGGATAGCACATCTGTTGAGATGTTTTACTTCCGTATGTCCGGAAAGCATTCTTGCCGGGCAGCTGTCAACAGTCTAGTGACGAGCCGAAGCGGGGCGGTAATGTTGGAGATATGAAACAGAATAGTACCCAGTGTTAAATATTTATTTGTTTACTGGTCTGCTAGGCATCACTGAAGTGCTTTGTTTGGCTGTGTGCCTTTATTTTGTGCTAATAGAATGTGCTGCACCTACTACTGCTTAGTCACACTCATGCAGGGGTCCACGGCAGTTGACCGAACACCATTCCATAGAAGCATGTTTTCAAGTATGGGCACATTTTATCGAAGCTCAGTTTACAGCAACATCAATTATTGAAAAAGGATCGCCATGTAGTGAATCTATTCGATTGCCATAAGCAAATCGGGAAGCACCTAAATGCTAGTGCGATTTACTGAGGCATGTTTTCATATGCTTTGAGCACTCGCTCTTAGTTGTAAACGAGGCAAAACGTAAAAATATTCTTGCGAAAACAGCAGGGTTGTGACGTGCACAAAAACATATCTATCATACGTTGAATGTGCTGGCCGCCCAAGCGAGTGATTCGCTGACTGCCTCGGCTTCACTGTCGGCCGAGGCAGAGCAAGCAGTCGAGTTCGGTGAATTATGTTTTCCTGACAACAAATTTGCTAAAAGGAGGTTTGTCGCCATTTTCTCTAAACTGTGTCTTTTTGAAAGGATTCAATAAAATGGAGGTTTCTAAACCGGTGCTTGAGACAATAGGTGCCTCCGCTCAGGCCCTACACGCCGTTGTTCTTAGATCTATCAGTTGACGAGCTCCACAGAAAAGCGGCGTTCAAAAACAGTTCTCTGTTGATGGCTCGCAAGCAGGTAAAGGTAGATAACGTTCCTAGCGTCAATGCGTCCACGGTCAACAAAGAACATTTTTGGAACGACATTCTTTTTGCACCCAACCTTCCACCCGATCTGTCCATAGGACGGGCCTATAGTGTAGCAGGTGCCATTGAGCGGATGTGCCGCAAAAAGGCGTCGGGCGTTTTCCGAAGCTTGTCAACTGACCTAGATATAAGAACATATGTACACACATTGCTACCATTGCCAAGCGGGTCCAGACATTGTTGGAGATCCGCTGTGTTTGCTGAGAAATGTTTTTACAATGTTCACACTTAGGTCAATGCAAGCACATCTTTTATAGCGTGAGCTACTCTGGCCGAGGTTGAGCAGTTTTGTGTGGCTCGCATAATGAGCCATGGGCCGTGCTGCGCAAGCGCGAGGAGCAGTGACGTCACACCGCGCGCCGGAGCTGCTGCCGCGCGCTCCACCGCCACCGCGCGAGCCTCACCGGTCTGCGCATGCACGAGGAGCAGCGACGTCGCACGGCGCACAGCTGGCGCGCCAGAGCCAGAGTTCACGCTCGTATATCCTGGCATAGCCGAACTAATTGTCAGTAATATTGACTAACATTTCAGCAATCAAGGAAGTTGATACCAAAATGTTGAAAGCAATAAAGAAATTAAATCTAGGCTGTTCCTTGGGTGGAGATCTTATGTCGTGTTTTATTGTTAAGAACAGCACTGATTTTGTTTGCCCCATCATTGAAGCATGCATAACACCCGAGAAATCTGATCTTCCATCGTTGTAGAGAAAGTTTACTCTATTACCAGTAAAGGAAACTGGTGACATGTCTAGGGTAGGCAATCATTGCCCCATTTCCCTACTGTATGCTCGTTTGAAAGTGGGAGATAGTTATACAGACATGGGTCTTTTTACTCGTTACAAGCAGCACCATGGAACGCAATTTTCTTTAGAAAGTCGCTCGGTACAAATTAGTTTCTGTACACTTAAATACACGGTGCCATTTCTTCTTTCTTGGAAGCAGGTCGATATTATTTATTTTGATTTATTACAAGCTTTTGATAAGATCAACCACAAATTGCTTTTGTAAAAACCTTTATTGTATGGTGTAGCATTGCCAAATTTAAATTTGTTTAATAACTCTAGAAACTCGCAAGATGAGGACGGCAGGGAGAAGCTTCAGTTGCCCTCGCTCCAACACGAGCTTCGTACCTTTGGCAATGCTTCAAGCCCGGGCATTTGTAAGACACGCCCAGACGTTCTCATTCTGTTACGGACTATATCTAACATATCGCCCAAATCGTGTTTGGGTGTTGAATAGACTATTGTATGTTTTTGTACCGATGTGGGGTGGGGGGGGGGGGGGGGGGTGCCTGGAGGACTAAATGCAGGACAACAAGAGTTGCAGGGAGGAGCCTCTTACATTCGGCAATGCTTTGGCATCTTGCGAGCCTCCAGAATGCACGTGCAGACAGAGCAGGAGAAAAGGCGACAAGTGCTTGCTGGAGGTTGGGTGCTAAGAAATACCAGATGCCCTGCGTTTCTCATCTTGTAAGCGACTATTAGCACCGAGATGTTCTGGTGACATCTTTTTTCGTTCACAACATCAGAGGCAGTTTGATACTTCAGCACAGGCACGTAGCCAGGATTTTGTTTTGGGGGGAGGGGGGGCCGGGGGCCGCCAATAACAAAATGCTGTGTGAAGGGGAGGGGGGTACGATATACAAATAATTTATTTAGACACACAGGGTTGGCTACCGGGGTGAAAAACGTGTCAAAGAAAACTTGAGTGCCTGACAAAAGTGCCCGAGGCACATAATATGTGACGCTGAAAAGAGACCGTCATCATGTGGTCAAGGCATTTAGTGATTCTTCAAACCACTGTTTTTCTTTTAAGTCCCTAAACTCCTGAAGAAGGTTAGTTTGGCCGGTACATAATGCAAAATGATTTCAAAGGCTTTGTTAAGCAGGGCTTCTTACAGTTTATTAATAGGGCAAAGATTAGTCTCAATATCCCTGCCAAGAAATAAAAACATGTAACTAACACTTTCGACATAGACATTAACATACAAACTGTCACTGTCAAAATCTAGGGCTCATTGGCATCCAGGGCTCACCAGCACAGTTCGTCCTGGCTGCTGGCACGCAAGGCATCTGGTATCATGGCAAGCTCGGTGGCGTCGGTGGGTTAGAGCAGAGCCGTGTGTACAGAGTTTGGTCAATGGGAGGCGCGGGCAGAGCCAGGGCGTGCACCAGACACAGAAAGTGGGCTAGACATGCTCCCTTGGCCAACCAGAAGCCTAAACTCCTTTAGCGGTGGTAGCGGGAAACTGTTTTGGTCCAAGGTGTATGTTGGTATAAGGCAACGTTACTAAAACACTCAGTTGGGAAACTCCCATAGAGACAGCTTTACAAAAATGGCCCCAATCTGTCACCGAGCTAATGACGAACAGAACGCCACCATTTCTCCCGCAGTGGCCACTCGAGAGCTGCACCTGACTTCTATTTTAGCTTTAAGAACAGATACAGCGGTAGAGGTTACAGGGAAGAAAAATTTATTTGACACCACTGCGAGTTTATACAATGTTACAAGGTATACAATGTTATATGCTCTTCACAAAACAATGTTTACGCGACGCAATAATCACTCCGGCCGTCGCAGCCGGCGAGGCGGAACCGGAGTGCCCGCGGTTACAGCATGTCCAAGGACAGGCAAGCCAAATGTACCTGGCCGTTGATCACCGTCAAGAACCGGCACGACCAACGCCGCAGGAACTCACACTCCCCAAGGAGGAACAGCTCACACTCCAAAAACGTGACCAGCTCCCGTCGCAGTCTCCATAAAAGTGGCCACATCGCCCGTTGGCACCGCTGCAGCACCTTCGAGGAGCAACGGTTGCGCCACAGGACCCATTCGGCCAGCGCTATCACAAGGAAAGCAAAATTCCCTCGGGGCCAACGACCCTGATTGACATAAGGGCGCACACCAGCGTCAGGAAAGGCATGCGCCACAAGGCGCCAGAAAATCTGCGCCACCACGCACTGCGCCGTTACGTGGACGTTTGTCTCCACTGCGCTGCAGTTGGGACACTTTACATCACTGACCAAACCCCAACGGAAAAGGCGGTCCTTGGTTGGTAAGACTCCCCAACCTTTCTTCCACTGGAAGTCACACACTTCTCCTGGCAGGCTACCGTGGGGGAGGGGTGGTCCTATGTACGACGGACCAAGCCCCGGCACTGGCGCCGGAAACTGCGACGAGTAGAGGATCTCAACAAGACGAGACGCCGGAGCCTCAACAATGTCTTCTTTTGACACATGGGCGCGCAGCTGCCGGAAAGTCTCAATAGCAGCTCTGTAGAAAGGCGGAACCGTTTCCACGCGGGCGCCAATGAAGGGCGGTTGCGAGGGTTCCAGGTCACTGTACAATGTCCCGAGAAAATACACCGCCAGTGGACGGGACGGGTTGTCCGTGTCATCGAGAATAGTCAAGAGGGTCTTGAGAGCTAAAGTGGACGCTGTCAGTTTGACACAAGGAAAGCTCCAGCCACCGCGCTCTCGAGGGAGGCTGAGCGCGGGGCGAGCCACCAGAGCCGTCTTGCCTGCCCAAAAGAAGGACACGAGAGAAGAGCGCGCCTGGCGTATAAACGGAGAGGGCGGTGAAGCAACGCGCGCGACATACCAAAGTCGCCCGCAAATCACTGACTGTGCCAAGTAACGCCGTACAGCCATTGGGAAGGCATATCCCCGGGCCTCTTCTACGCACGAGTTTATGTCACGCGCAAGCGTCGACCACGTCTCGCGTGCCACGCCGTCTCTATCAAAGGTCACCCCCAAGATTTTGACAGTTGCGTCAACAGGGAGCGGCAAGGGATCGGGCGGGGGATTGCCAATGCAGAGAATCTTCGACTTGGTGGAGTTGAGCTCTGCGCCGGACAAAGCCGCATAGGTCGCAAAAACCTGAAGCGCACACAGAACACTGTCGCCATCCCGGGCGAAGAGCGTCACATCGTCAGCCTACGCAGTCGCCTTGACCTGACCCGTTCCTGGGAGCTGTAGACCCCGAACGTTCGAGGCTCTCTCAAGTCCAAGAAGGAAAGGTTCCAAACTGAGCACAAACAGGAGCGGGGAGAGAGGGCAACCCTGACGAACGCCCCGCGTGACCGGGAAGCGTGCGGCCGGGATTCCATCGACAAACAAGTCGCTTTGCATACCGTTATAGAGACACTCGAACAGAGCAATGCTTTTCGGAGGTAATCCAAAGGCGGCCAGGACCCTGAACAGATATTTGTGTTCTACGCGATCGAAGGCCTTGGCCTGATCAAGGGATACTAGCAGACCGCCTGCCCGTCGGGATCGCGTGTACTCCACGAGGTCCCGCGTAAGGGCGACCAGTGAATGGATGGTGCGACCTGGAACCGAGCATGTCTGCCGCAGATTAATCAGTTCTGGGAGTACGGTCCGCATCCGCAACGACAGAACAGTGGTCAGAAGTTTGTAGTCCGCGTTCAACAACGTAATTGGGCGCCAAGCACCCGGGTCGCCAGGGCTTCCCCCTTCCTTGGGGAGAAGAACTATTCGACCAAGCCGGAAGGATGCAGGAAGGCACTGTTCCTCAAAGAAAACCCGTAAAACGCCGCAAAAAAAATCGCAAAGAACAGGCCAAAAGGTCTTATAAAACTCTGTTGGGAGTCCGTCCTGCCCGGGCGCCGAGCCTGATTTCATTCGCGAAAGGGCGTGTTGAAGCTCCGCCGGGCTAGGGCATTGCTCTAAGGTCGAACCAAAATCGTCGGGAACTGTTGGAAGCCCACAAAGAAATGGGTGGTCGAGTAGTTCAGGGCGACCAGCTTCATCTTCTGCCTGCGCGAGAGCCCTAAAGTGGGAGGCAAAGGTTGGAAGGTGGACTGCGTCTGTGGGGATGCTTGTCGAGGGAACAGGGGCAGGGTTCCACAAGGGCGCGCTAGAACCGGGCCGCTGAGCCCGCCGGGAGTATCGAAGGACTTCGGGATGAGTCGCTGGACAACGGTTTACCCAAGAAACCGTAGAGGCCGTTGTATCAGTGCGGAGTAGGCACTGGTAGCGTTGCTGAAGTTGTGCCAAGTACGTTTGCATAAGAGAAGTGGAAGCACCACCCCTGCGGACAATGCGTATGCGGAGAATCGTATCCTGAAGGAGCGCACGACGGTCCGCTCGAAGGTGCCGCCCCTGCATGGAGCATAAATCCCGCCACCTGCCCTTGAGGTGGTCCCACGTGGCGGGGGTCGGGCGCATTCCAAAAAGAGACTGTTTTATTAGGGTGGACAGCGTTGTCTTGGCGGATTCATTACGCAAAACTCGAACGTCCAGACGCCAAGGACGCATGCCGCTCGCCTTGGGTAGAGAGAGAGCGACGATAACGGGGCTGTGATCCGACACGCGAACCGGAGTCGGGGGAAAAACAACCGCAGTGCATGACGTCAGCGCCGTGGTCAACCGACGCGGCACGTAAACGCGATCCAAGCGGCAGCTGGTCCTGCCGTCGCTCCATGTGGGTTGAAAACTGGCGCCATGAAGGAAAGACCACGCATCCTCAAGTGCAAAATGACGCACCAGTCTCTGCAGTTCACGTGCATTCCAAACTGATCGTCCCATTCCCGGGCCCCGGATGTCTGTCATCGAGTCAAAAACGCAATTAAAATCTCCCACAATAAAGCAAGGACAAGCATCGAGTAGATGGACGTCGAGGTTGTTAAAGAAGGAATGAGAAAAAGCGTGGTTCGCGGGGGCGTAAACGTTAATAAGCCTGTACTTTATGCCCTGAAAAACAAAATCAAAACGGATCACCCGACCTTCCGTGTCAAACAAATAGGAGCCATGACGCAGCAGTTCATGGTTCAAGACCACAATACCTACGCCGCACGAACTCTGCGATGCAAAAGAAAAAAAAGACGTCACAGAAAAAGCAGCCTCAAATTCTGCAACCTCACGCCGGCTTGAAAAATTTGTTTCCTGAAGGCAGAGGATATCGGCAGCTGCTTGTTTGGCAAAGTGTAATATCTCCGTCTGCTTCGCCCGGTTGCAAAAGCCACGAACGTTAAAGGAAATAATTCGCAAACTAGCCAGGAAAAAAAGCAGAAAAAAAAAATAAAAGGAAACAGTACCTTGTAACATCTACTCACTAAACGTCCTCAGCCGAGCTGAACGAGGTGTCACGTGAACTTGGTCGCGGCTTCTTGGGGCGACGACCAGCCTTGTCTCGTCCTCGAGGGGAACGAGAGCCGCTGCTTGAGATGGCGCGCTTGGCGTCTGGGGCCTGTCCCCGGCGTGCGTCTGTCGGGTCCGAGTTGCCTGCGAGGTCCGAGGGCTCCGAGCTGTTGGTCGAGTCCTTGTTGCCTGCCGTCACTGGCGCCACGGAAGTACTTGGGGCTCCCAGAGAAGAAAGGGAAAGGTCCTCCGCCACAGGCGACTCGTCCTCCATGATGACGAGGCGCTCGTCGTCGCTAGAGACCTCGGGGTCTTCCGTCACCTCGCTCCACGGGGTGTGGGTGTCCACAGCAGACAGGCTGGGTGCCGGTGTGACGAGTTGCGTCTCGGGGGCCATCGCACCCGTCGCGTCCGTCAGCGGAGCCGGAGGCGGTCGTCCCCCTGACAGCGCGGACTGGGAGTTCTTCGGGTCGACGTTGGCTTGGGGCTTGGTTAGGTCTGTGGACGCTCCTGTCTGGGCGGCTGGGCGAGGGGGAGACACCTCACGTGCTGGGGACAGCGGAGGAAAATCAGACGAGGCTGTCCCAGCGACCATAGACGAGTAGCTCCGCCGAGCCACGCAGTCCACAGTTGCGTGGGAGCCGCCGCATCGCCGACAATCAGACGTGCAACCTTCCGTAGCGTGTCCGAAAACAGCGCACCGGTCGCAGTGCTCTGTCGTGCAGTTGGCGCGAATGTGTCCTTCCAGTCGGCACCGCCGGCATACCCGCTTGATGCCCGGGTAGTCGAAGGTCGCCCGGTGGCCTCCGATACGAAGGAAGTTAGGGACCGGGTCCGACTCCTTCATCTCGATTCTCACATATCTTGTCCCAGTCTTTACGGTTGGTGTGCTGCGGTACGTTGCATGCGTGATTTCCAGGACCTTCCCGTGAGCGGACAGGGCTTGAACCAGCAGGTCGTTGCGGACATAGGTGGGCAGAAACATGCAAGTGACGTTCGTCACCTGAGGTCCGGCTGGAACGATGGGGACTTGGGTAGAGGCGATGGTGATGACGCCGGCTTCGGTGAGCTTGGCGGCGGCGAGACGGCTGTTGATAACGATTTCAAAACTTTGCGCACCAAGGTGCTGCGCTGAGTAGACTTCAGGAAGTCCGACAACGCCGGCGACAGCATGAATGAGGTCGTCCGGCGAGGTGCCCAAGGGCACGACAACGCCGAAGGCGCGAGCCTTCGGCGGGGGGGAGTGCGGCGCTGACGCAGCAGCCATGACGATGCGTCGCTCTCAACGCAAAGACACGTACGACGGACCAGCCACCCCCGTCTCCCCGGGGGACGCGCCGCAGTCAACTACCAAAGTTAAAATGCACCTAAGGCGGGACGCGCTACCTGAAAGGCCCGCTGAGGCATGGTTGTAAAAAAACAATATTAATTGTTTCGCAAAACCTTGCGAACTAAAGATGATAAAAACATCACGCTCCCACCATTTGGTACTAAACTCCAATAAATTTCATACAAAAAGATTTTTTTCCGTTTGTTTTTACGCAAAAACAGGCTTTCAAAAAGCTCAAGATGACTAAGTACAGACAAATGATAAAGAGTGGCGCTGTTGTCGCATTTAGCTCGGTCTCGGTGGACGCCAGCGGCCCAGGTTTCGACGGCGAATTTCCCAACTGAGTGTTCTAGTAACGTTGGTATAAGGTCTTAATAAGTGCCTGAGAGTGAAGTGTAGTAACCCTTTATGGTTCGAAATAGGGTGCACGTGATGTTTCGATCATGATCATGCAGTAAGATGTAAGAAACAAATGCGCCACTCAACTCCGTTTTGCTCGGACAGTGTGACCGCTCGGACGGAAGATTCCCGGCCCTCGGCGCTTGGCATACGGATTATGTCGATCGTTTTGCTAGTCACACTCTTTCACCATGATTGAAACATTACGTTCACCATATTTTCAGTCACCGAGAGTTACTCCGACGCACTCGTAAGGTTTGTTTCTTGCGACCACCGCCAGGGTATTATTTTCGGCTTACGGTTGGCCACATTCGAATTTCTTAAAATGCCCTGAAACACGCCCGGCCCGCTTTTGGCCAATGGCGCCTCCTCATTTGTCTCCTTTACTTTCCAACGAATGGCCAGACTCTACATATACGGCTCTGGGTTACAGGTGCGGTCCTCTCATCGAGTGAACAGGGTCAGCTTTGATTGTTGCCCCAACCGGCAGCCACCGCCAGAAATGTCAAGTGTCGTACTTTTGCCTGCAATCAAATCTCGGCCCAAGATCACGGCCACCAGAATTTCGCAGTGCTGATTCTGTTCCTGTTAAGCTGCATTTGCAGCATCAGGGCTCCTCCAGGTGAGGATGCTGTGCCAGATGGTAATTGTAAGCGTGTACACATATTGAGGCTTACCTCTTTCGCTTTCGGGAGTTTAAAGCAAAGTCTCCTGTAAGAGAGATAATGGCCCCACCACCCAAAAGCATGACGGCATACCGATGGGATCAGTGTCACTGCCTCACTGCTCCCAGGGACGGTAACGGCCAAAGGTCACTGGCTGTTTGGGTTCAGCGTCTCTGCTGGTTTCTTTGGCCATTCGTCGGCACGGCGTTCCACCTTTGCTTGTTTGTAGGTTCTGCCAATCACCGCTTTTGAAGATGGTCAGGCTGCTCAGACTCGTGGCAGTGGACCGACGACAGGTGCCTGCATAGGTTCTCTTGTACCAAGGTTTCCTTTGGACCGCCTCGCATATGAAGTTGCTCTCTGCAGTGAGTGCAGATAACAAAGAAGCCATCAGGTCGACGAGAGCACTAGGAGACGCAAAGATGTAAGGCAACGACGACACTTGAGCAATGAATGGGAAGTCAACGGCTGAATTCACTGAACCGCGTGTACTAAAAGTGCGAGCTAGTGCAATTGCTTACGATCACGTGGTACGAGCGCTCCTGTAGCGGGTACTCCAGGCATGACAATGAAGGCTACTCGCTCATCGCTTGCACGGCCTTCGCAGCTCTTCTATGCAAGGGAGATAATTCGTCGTATTACACACAGGTACAGCTCCAGAAAAGTGCATACAAAAAATTACTGTGGCTGGGCTCTGTCGCCTCCGGTACATGTAATCTTCATTTGCAGCAGAAGTGACGTTAAAGCAAGGGTGCAGGCGAGCTAGTTAAATATAGACATTTTAACCCTGGAGAGTGGGGACGTGGAGGACAACACGACACAGGTCTCCAAACCAACTCCGAACTACATAATTCTTTTCTCACATCACGCACAGCTCTAAATTCACGACTATTAGTCCTAAACGAACTGTCAACAATGGAGATTTTGTGCGCTGCCTCATGAATATTTGTTGCTACTTGAGGGTTTTACGTTCAAACAAAACTTGGGGCTTTTTTTCTAATACACGGGAACCCGAGGCAGACAAGGGTACATCACAAGGATTATAAATCTGACTCCTTTCGAAATCCGGTGCGCTACGAAAGGTTCCAATGAAGCTGCTCGCTGAAGATGTAGAAAGAAGGTCTGAAGCTTGCGTACTTTAGCTCCGCGAAACTTGTAACAGTTGGGCTCTTTTCGACAACCAAAGTCGATGATAGGAGTCTTGTTTCAGTCGATACCAAGCCTTGAAGTCCAGCGAGGAGGTGAAGTTCTCTCCGGGGACAGCAACCCACAGCTTAGTTGACACTTCATGAACGAACTTAAGTTGATCACACTTGAGGATTCTTCCCTTAAAACGAAACTGAAGGTTTGCAGAAGTCAGATATCTGAAATCAGAACCTCCACCACATCGTTTCCGTTGTGCAAGGCTGAAGTAGCTAGCGTCCGACTCCGTACGCAGCACGATAACCAAGCTGACGTAAAACAAACAGCGCATGCAACTCTAGCTCTCTCGGATTCATTAGGGGAAGAACAGAAGTAGATATTGGGACAATGTCTGCGTTAGGTAGAAGTAATGAAGTTAAAGCAAGGGTGCGGGCGAGCTGGTTGAATACAGGCATTTTAACCCTGGAGAGTAGGGACAAGGAGGGCAACACGACACAGACCTTCTCCAAGCCAACTCCGAGCTACATAATTCTTTTCTCGGAACCGGGCGAAATTCGAAAATGAAAGACGCTTACCTACTGATGTTCCTGAAAATGCGACGAGCACAGGCTACATGTCGAGTGCGGACACCGCCAGGTCGCCGAGCGCCCGACCGACGTCCCGACGTTGCACGCCACTTTTTTTTTTTGGTCAAAAAAAGAACAAATATAAACCACTGTGACGTCACCAATGTCAAAATAGTATATTTTGACGTCCGTGACGTCATGGCCACGCCCCCTGTGTTTCAAATCGGTGCCGAAAATACGCAGCCACACGACTCCGAGAGCAAAGTTGTGGACGCCCACTCAAAACAAAATATGAGCGGGGAGATTTGGTGCGATAGCTAGCGCCACCTGCTAAGGCACCCTGTTTCGGTTTCGGTTTCAAATCCAAAAAAGATCAAATCGCTTTATCGGATACAAATATTACTTAAAACCACTAAAATCATCGGAACCTGAATTTGAAAAATAGATTGGAGATAATGCTGCCTATCGTTTTGATACAGAATTTTTTTGTTGTTGTTGCAAATGAATTTTTGAACATATTTATTTTTGCACGTTATTAGAAATGCCGCGAACCACCCTAGGTTCGAATTCGAAAGGTTTCGATATTTTCGACCGAACTGATGCTCGAGTTCGAACGGTTTCTATATTTTCGACCGAACGGAGGTTCGAATTCGAAAAATTCGGAACTTTCCTAAATCGCGGGGTTTCGAAATCGAAAAGTTCGAAGCTTTTTACGGTTTCTAAAAGTTGGGGTCGATTATTTCGAACTTTTGTTTACTTGAGGTTCAATAAATTTGAATATTTCGAACTTCCCTAATTTGAAATTCGAGACATTCGAATGCTTCGAATTTCTTTGGATCTAAAATTCGAAAAATTCGAGCGTTTCGACATTTTTAAGAGAAAGTTCGATAAATTCAAAGATTTCGATTTTCTTTCTACATAAAGTTCGAAAAGTTTGAAGGTTTCGATTCTCTTTTAGGGCTAAATTAAAAAACAAAAAACAAGAAATTTGAAGGTTTCCAATTTTTTTGAAGTCCAAGGTCGCTAAACTTGTCAAACACAAAGTTGGGGCCGAAGTTGACGGAGCGCACCGATTGGCCTATCACGGCGATGACTTCGCGCTTTTTTCGCCGATGTCCAATCGGCATGCTCCGCGAACTTTCGGCTCCAACTTTTTGTTTCACGACATTAGGGCCCCAAGTGCGCAAAGTTTGAAGTCCGGTTTTCATGTTTCGCCACCAGTTTCAGTTTCAAATAACGTTTTCACACCTCACTGGTTTTCACAAAATCAGGTTTAGAAAAGTTCGGGTGTGATATTTAGACTGTGCGAAGTTGGTCAGGCAATTAAATGAGACGACGAGTGTCCCGGATGTGCTGAAATCTTTGCCAGTGCAGATTGACGTGTGACAATAGATCAGTAATTGTGACCGCCAGCCCGGGGTGGTCATTAACGTGCATCACGCAGTACTGATCCTACGAACGCAATGTTTAACGATACTCATCCAGTTCGAAACGGCCAGGGGCAGGCAGGTGGTTGAGTCTCAGAAAAACCTTGAAGTGATCTGGCAAACCGCCCCTCTACCCCCTTGCACGCTGGTAGTAATCCGATCGAACGCCGCCCGAGTGACGCTGGCATATAGTAAGTTTAGTTTGTACATGATGCAAAATCCTGAGACTGGGAATGAAATTTTAAAGAAGTGTAAGAAGGCAGAAAGAAGGGGACTGGACAACGCCTCAAGCTCAGCTCAGGACAACGTCTCAAACTCAACTCAGCTGAGTTGGAGACGTTGTCCTGTCCCCCTTTTAGAGCGCAGCTCTTAGGGGCCCGTTTCCGGCTTGAGCGGCGTCGGCGTCGCCGTCGGCGTCGCCGTCGGCGTCGCCGTCGCCGTCGGCGTCGGCGTCGGCGTCGGCGTTGGCGTCGGCGTCGGGGTCGGCGTCGGCGTTGGCGTAACCGCGCGGTGCATCATGGGAAATGTCCCATAATGCACCGCGCGAGCCCCCCACCGGGGTCACGTGACTTCGTGGGGGGCACGTGACCCCGCCGAGGTCACGTGACCCCCCGAAGTCACGTGACTCCCCTGAGGTCACGTGACCCCTCCTTGAGGTCACGTGACTCCCCTGAGGTCACGTGACCCCCCGAGGTCACGTGACCCCCGCCGATGTCGCGTGACCCCCCGATGACGTCATCGACACTGATGACGTCACCGACATCCACATCGTCATCGTCATCATCACTGATGACGTCATCATCAGTGATGATGACGATGACGATGCGGATGCCGGTGACGTCATCAGTGATGATGACGATGACGATCTGGATGCCGGTGACGTCATCAGTGATGATGACCATGACGATGTGGATGCCGGTGACGTCATCAGTGATGATGACGTCATCAATGATGATGACGTCATCAGTGACGATGACGATGTGGATGCCGGTGACGTCATCAGTGATGATGACGATGACGATGTGGATGCCGGTGACGTCATCAGTGATGATGACGATGACGATGCGGATGCCGGTGACGTCATCAGTGATGATGACGATGACGATGTGGATGCCGGTGACGTCATCAGTGATGATGACGATGACGATGTGGATGCCGGTGACGTCATCAGTGATGATGACGATGACAATGTGGATGCCGGTGACGTTACCGACATCCGCATCGTCATCGTCATCATCACTGATGACGTCATCAGTGACGTCACTGATGTCGTCACCGGCATCCGCATCGTCATCGTCATCATCACTGATGACGTCGTCAGCGACGTCACTGATGACGTCACCGACATTCGCATCGTCATCGTCATCATCACTGGTGAAGTCATCAGTGACGTCACTAATGACGTCATCGGTACCCGCATCGTCATCGTCACTGATGACATCATCAGTGACGTCAGTGATGACATCATCGGCATTGGGGGTCACGTGACCCCCAAGGTCACGTGACCCCCAAAGGTCACGTGACCCCCCCCCCTGGTTAGTCTAACCCCCCCCCAGCGCCCTTCCCTCCTCCTCCTCAAGAGCTGCGCTCTAATTCGGCGTTACAGGGAGTTGTAAGCGGCTTTCACTTTTATTGATAACAACTCACCGGAACAGCTGGACGATCCAGAACTCCGTGGCCGATATGTATAAATGATCTAAAGGCATCTACGCGCGGCACACGTTCCGAACTTTGGCGCGGCGTCAATTCTTGACCGGTATCCAAGCGTGCGAAGGCACAAAGATGCATCACTCGGCGTGCCAAGGAAGCTTTGATCACGCCGCGACACCGGCGACACGTTTTCGACGAGTTGTACCTTTTGATACGGCTTCACGCACATTGCACTCGCTAAACATATTCACACGGCGTCGGTTCTTGGTCGGTATCCAAGCGCGCGAAGGCACAGAGACACGGCACTTCGGCGTGCCAAGGAAGCTTTGAACACGCCGCCAGCCCTTCCTCTCGACGCGTTGTGCCTTTTTCCTGCGACACCGCACTTTCTTAAAATTTTCCACGTGTTGACAACGGCAAGTCTCAACAATACATAGAGTCTCAAAAAACTTCCTCGGCGAATGACGACGAACGAGTATAAAACTTGTCTACAGTACGCTGGAAAACCGCAGCAAAAGGCTAGCAAAACGAGAAATCGTATCCCAGCGGGGTTGCGTCCGGTGGCTTCACTTGCGGGGGCGGCAAGCGCGATCCAGCTATTGTCATTGAGATCAGTGGAGGATACCACCTAGCTGGGGACGACCTACAAGCTATCTTCTGCTCAGATTTCAATAAAGATTCTTTCTTTCTTCATTCGACAAGAATGGAGTCGCTGCTGTTTGGGTAAGAGGTGGTTGGGGTTTAAGGGATTTAGCAGTCTTCACATACGTAGGTGTATTCTTCTTGCCTGAGCGAAGTCTCAAGGGGACGTGATGATCGTTTTAGCTTCCGTCGCTGCTGGGTAAATTTACTCGTGCAGTGAAGATATTCTTCCTTTGTGTTTGTTTCTGTCCTGCTGTAGTTTCTGGCAGTCCCATATTAGGTGTTGTATATTGGGTCTAGAGCCAGTTGTACACGTGCGGCAAGTCGTCGACGCGATCAAAGATGGAATAGAGATGCGACCAGCTTGTTGGTCTCGCAACCGTGGGGACGTATGTTCTCCCCTTTCTTGGGGACGTATGTTCTCCCCTTTTGAAGAATGCCCTCTGTTAGGGCTACTCTAGTGTGGGCTTTATGAATAAGCGCCTGGACACTCCTAGGCAGGCCTTTGGGTAAAGAAAGGCTGGTCGTTTGGGGGCGGGGTATTATAGTTAGTTGCAAGTCTCTTTTTTCTTTCTTCTGACACTATTTCTTGCGAATTTCATTCCCAGTCTCGGGATTTCGCATCGTGATCAACATACACCAGCTCGCCTGCATCTGGACAATTTTTTTGTTTGTAATTGCTTTCGAGGTTTATTTTCCGGGGTCGGAAGAAACGCCGAGCAACAAATACAGAAGCTGACGCAACTTGAGGTCGAGGAGCGTTCTACAATACCAGTGTCGTCGGAAGAGGAAAACGGGGGGAGGGCGGGGGGGGCTCCAGTCTCTCCCCCCCCCCCCCCCTCCTAGATATTTCGGACTGTTAAGAGGGCGCGGTACCTCTATTTATTCGTCCGTTTCAGCCACCAGATGGCGCGCGGCTCGAAACGTGGTTGAACGCGCAACTTCTAGATGGCGCCAGTATCGAGGTGTGAAAAGGCCCGCGTTATCCGCTGCGTGAAATAGATCCCGAAATCTGCCGTGTTCTCCCGGCGGAGGAAGTTTCTGCATCCCTCGCGCGCGCTTGGTATGTACGCGCGGTGACCGAGTCCGGCCTCTGCGCTGTGTGATGCAGTGGGTGGCGCTCGTTTCTGTTCGGAGGTAGGAATAAAAATGCCGGTCCCCTTTTTTACGACGCTCGTTTCTATAGCTTGTTTTTCTTTTTTTTTTATCTCAAGTGACCTACAGTACCGCCTGTTCGAAATCGTCCTTTGCGGTGAGCGATTGAGAGTCAGGTTAGCATTTTATTTGGGTCAGCACTACACGTTTAATGGAGACCTCGGGCGGCGATGTAAATATGCATTGCTTCCCAAAGTGTGTCCAAGGTGCGCAATGACAATTGGAAAGGGTATTGAAGGCGCGCGACCGTCGGTTGGTAAAATACGTGCGTTAGATGGACTTATTCAGTCTAATCATTTTTGCCAACGTCTTTTATCTGTTTCGACAAATGACATGGTCGAGTCTATTGATAACCTTAGCTAGATTGGACGTACGGAGTGTCCGGGCTTTAAATAAATTTGCTTCGTTTATGTGAATGAATAACTGTTTTCTCTTTTCCGTGCTCGGTGCTATGCAAAAATCGCTGAGATGTTATGGTAGCTCAGTGTGGCGGCGTTTTGCACGCTGACTCGCTATTGCATTCGCTGTGCACAATATGTGTTCAGATGGAATGTGCCAAATCGTATTTCCGATCGATATGATAGATTTACTTTGCTACAGTGTTAATTATATTTTCCTGATTTAAACTGGTTCGTCCCTGATCTGAGCCTAAGTTTAAATTCGAAGGGCAGACAAACTTAGCGTCGTAACAGCCGTAATGCGCAGAAAGAAATTAGTACCATGAAAGAAAAACAAAAGGATACGAGGTGGCTCAGTGTTATAGAAGTAATGAGTGTGCAAAGGATGGGATACGGTCCATTCGTCACATGCACACTCGTCACAGGACGATTGGTCACAGGACGATTCGTCACACAGGAACATTCGTCATAGGATGACTCGTCCACGACCCCAAGGCCGAAGGACGTTTGTGTGAAGGATAACGATAAAATAAAACTTTGCGTCAAAAAAAAAAGCCCGTTTTTAAAAGAAAAAAAAAAGTAGAAACAAGCACAACGCGTTGACGGACCGCGAGGTTGTGGAACACCTCGCGGTCCGCTTGCCACAGGACGGTTGTCTTCGACCCATAGCTCCAAGGTGAATTTGCCACTTGCGAAAACACGGAGACCTACCCAGCGAGAACCAGGAAAGCAAGACACGCACACTGACGCCTCGGCGTGCAGAATGAAACAGGATACGGGCGCGGAACACGGCCGCGGAAGAACACCTCGCACAGTGCCGATCCGGCCGATCTCCGAACGGACGATTTCGCATTTCGTGGACAGCGAGCGCCACCGCACGGGAGAGAGAGGTACCTTAAAAACGACGAAAACAAGCACCGACACCTTGGTTCTTTATATTTGCTGTAGTTACGGAACAAATCGACTTACATGAATAATTTGAATATTATTCGATTCCGTAATAAATTTAGAAGACATTAAACGCAATTCTTCTTATGTTTGAATTTAGATAATTTTGTAAATTCGCTCCGAACGCAAGAGTGCCGAATTAGCCGATTTTGACCATTTTCATGATTTTTTTAAAGAATATAATTAAATTTATGACGAAACATCTGTTGCGTTTAGTGTCTCGATAATGACTCAATGTCTTTAAAGCCGAAATTTTCAAGAAGATCCGCGCAGCCGTTATTATGTGAGAATTTTTTTAATTTGGTGAAAAACCTTATGTATTCTCTATGGGGCTCTGAGGTGCGCCCCCTCTTAAAGAAAACAATACGGGGAAAGAGGGCACGGTCTAGCTTATTTTAATCGAAAATTATTTATGCCTATGTATAGCTACTCTCGCTCTTCACAGCATAAAAGATCGCGTAGATGGTCATTGTTAGAAAGTCGTTGTCAGAAGGCACTACTCGTCACATGCCCGGTGGCTGGGAAATTCAAAGCTATGTTTTTTCAACCTAAATAACTGTGCCATTGGTAAAAAATAATCAATAAATAAACATAACAATAAATGCAAAAATAAAAAGCTGGAGAGAAAAAAAAACTATCAAGAACCAGCCGGAAGTGTTGCATTCTTGCATATTCAGAGGCTCAGAACTTTGAAACAAGTTTCTCCCACCAAAATGTTTACAGGCCAAAAGAAACACGTCCCAAGAACGTAAATTATAAAAAAAAAAAAATGTTTTTTTTTGCTTTTTTTTTATGACGTGCTGAACTTGAACAATTTTAGAAATCTTTCCCCAGGAGTTAATTTATTCCTCAATGGGGGAAAAAAAATACACTATTTTGTATTCTGCAGATGGTAATGATATGCACTGTCTCTGGTGTTAATTTAAAGGGATATTGAAGCGAAACTTGAAATACACCTATTATGGTCAGAAATAGGTTTAATATGATCAGTGATATCCGTAAATCATAATCCCGCGTTTGTTTTTTTAACGGATGGGCTATATTTTTCACCCTGAGGGGCCCGATTGGGCGACTGCTCAAAAATCAGCCATCTTAGAGCGCGATGCATCTTGGAATATTGGGCGCATTCGTGACGTCACTTGTGCCAGACGGGAAAGGCTACGGCGTGGATGTTGTGGTTACGAGCGCTGCCACTTGGTGGCGCGTCGACGATTTACGACCCGTGACAACGTGGCCGTTTGAGATGCGCAAGGGCTGCACACACGCTGCACCACGGCAAGTGGGCAACCACGGCACCACTGACGAAACCAGCTCTGAGGCCGGATTCTCAAAGCGAACTTACGACGAAAAAAGTGCGTACGACAAATTTGAAAGAATCCCGTATTCTCGAAACGAAATTGTCGTAACTTTTGGGCAGGTTACGACAGAATCCTACGACAGCTCCGCAGCTGTCTTACGCACTTTTTACGATCAAATCAACATGGCCGACAGCGTCGCTCAATTACTTGGTAGCGACGACCAACGGACATTTATTTTTCTACGTGCTCTTCTCGTGCGTCCCGATTTCAACCAGCAAGAAAAAAGGAAGGAGTACTTGAAACAGACCACGACGATCAAGAATGCAGGATCCACAAACACCCGAGAAGACCTACAACGGCCGCAGTTCTACCGACCAAGCGAGCTCGGCATAATATAGTAGGCCTAGCAGCAACACCGACTCGGCGCACCGTTGCTCCGGCGGTCCTTGGCCAAGACCGTCTGCCCATGACCGGCTGGCCTGCTGAATGGAATATGCCCGCGTGGCCCTTGTGGACCCTTCCCGGACGAATAGTTTGATCCCTGAACTAAATTTCAGAGGTCTATCTTTTCCCCTTGGCATCTCGATCTCCTTGTTTTCCGAGACAGCGGTGACGAATGCTGTCGTCGAAAAGGGACTCTAATTGATTCTATCTCATTGTTTTGTGTGATATAGAGCTCAAATAAACGCCATATGGATTACCTTCGCAACATGGTATGTACACTTTGTTATTAGTATGCTATTTTTTTATCTGACACGACGCTACATCACTGTCGTGGGAACTACGCGATGTCGGTCCAACCTTTCTTTGCCGAGTGTCATGTTAGTATCGAGTTGCAATCGTAAAATATCGGTCCAGAAGCGCTTACCGAAACGCGGTCTAACAGAGCGAATCCAGCACTTCGATCAAACGCGCGTGGCCGCTCCGAGTGTGAACAGGTATTTGCGTGGCTCTTGCTGACACTCTCGTAGTTCAAACATATCCTTTTTAACGTCGGCTCGCAGCTCGCAACTCGCAGCAACTAATACTCGCAGCGCCAGAAGCATGCTCGGGTCGTGTCGTGCAAAGAGCCGCAACGAGAACGAGCTCACTGTGGCCAACTACGCTTTGGCTTTCTCCACCAAGGCTTTGCAAACGCGTTCAGGCCTAGGCTAATTCTGCCGGCACGCCGTACTGCCGCAGAACGGCGCTGTTCCTATGCCACAAGTGATGTCACGAGAACTTTCTTACCATCCACCAGATGTGAATTTGAAATCGTTTAATTAGGTTTAAAATTAATTCTCCTGTGTTTTACAGCACGCCATTGATATTTCCGAGGTGGTGCCTGTCCCTAGCCCATATTGAGGCAGAAAGATCGGCGTAAAATTTCGTTCCGTACCCCTTTAAATGCGATACCTCAAAGAATGTAGGCGAAAAAAATGACCAAGTTTAGGGCATAATTGCCCGCAGGTACATGTTTGGATATTTCTTCGAAACTCGTCTTGAACAACAATAATTATATCTTAAGACGACACTTACCTAGGCTATGCATAGATCATTCTTAAAAAGTTTAACATCTGCACCATAAATAGCTTCGGCTATAGCGCGCTTCAAATATGGCACAAACGACAATTGTCAAAAACCCGTCGTCCTTCCTCGCTCCTTCGAGAATCTATTTCTTTAAAACCAAGCATGCCTGATGATTGAAATAAACGGCATTGTCTTTCGCAAGGAACGCAGCACCGCATGTAAACTTGCGAGACAAAAAAAATTACGAATGTACCTCACTGCTTGAATCCAAATGAAACCGCCCGCCGGTCTTTCGAAGTTCGACGAACTTCGAACTTTTACCCTAAAAGCTCGAAGTTCGTCGAACCTTTGACTTTTCAGGAATCGAAAGTACGACAATTTTCGATCCTTTAGTTTAATAAGTTCGATAGTTCGAAAATTTTCGAATTTCTTAGCGTAAGAAGTTTGAAAGTGCGAAAAGCTTCGAACTTTTTATTGCAAGAGGTCGAAAGTTCGAAACTCATCGATTTTTTAGTCTATCAAGTTCGAAAGTTCAGCAAGCGTCGAATTTTGCGGGGTAATAAGTTTGAAATTTCGGAACGCGTCGAATTTCTTAGTTTAATAGGTTCGAAAATTCGACTTTCGTCGAATTTCTCGATATGGAAAGTTCGAAAATTCGAAATCTTTTGAACCACTTGATTCGGTCATCGGAACTTCGGTTCGAAAAAACTTCGCGGCATACTTACACGGGATTAAATATAAAGATGGGCGACTTTAATTCACAGTATGATTGAATTTGTTTATGTGCCTAAATTTTGTCACTTTACCTGTTGATATTTCACGCACATTTTACGCCATATCGAAATAAAAGGGCACGGCGAGATTGGTGCGTTTTCCACCCATCGGAGATAACACGCCAGCTCGTTGTCCTTTTTGAGCATTGCACGGTGATCCGGTACGCGAACAGTTAGAAAGCGGTCTGCTAGTGCCGTAGCCAGGAAATGTTTTCAGGGGGATGTTTTCCTTTGCCCAGACCATTCAAAAAAAAAATCAAGAAAGACGAAAAGAAATTTTGTAATCACAATTTTAGTTGCTACTTTTCTCTTTCTCAGAAGACAAGAATTCAACCTTTTTTATCTCGTCCCTCCGATCTTTAAAGAGGGGAACTTTACTGTGGAACAACGAAAACACGCAATCATAAAATATAATAATGCGCTTTGAACAAAAAAGCCCAGACAGGCTCACAAAATATTCCGGTGCGTTCACTTCTCTGCGGAACATCCAATGACTGTTGTTGTTGTTGTTGAGTGTTGTTACACACGGGAAGAGGGGATGCTTGCACGTAATGTTAGCCTCCTTGGGCAGGGGCAAGACTCGCACAGGCGGGGAAAGAGGGTGAGAAAAGAAAGGAAGAAAAGAGGGGTTGGGGGGTGATTTGGTCACCAATCTCTGGGTGAGTAGGGTCGAATCAGGAGGCTATTTTCTTGAGGGAGAGGGGACACTGCAGAACTGTCTTCTGGTATGGAAATCACAAATTAGTCGATGACAGTTGAGACGAGAAGGCATGGCTGGTCTAGGTGGCAGGCCGGTGGGCTAGAGGCGCTTTGCAAGTCCAGTGGCTTTGAGGTACTTAAGAAGAGATTTACAAACAAGTTCTCTTCGTCAACCTCCGGTAGGAAAAAGGATTTCATTCTTTTGAGTCACAGTTGTGCTGGCACTTAGGATGGTGGTAAAAAAGGACCGTCGAGCTTGATCGTAGTGAGAACAATTTAGGAGGACGTGGTCAAGGTCCTCTGGGACATTGCATTTCGCACAGTTGGGTGTACTAGACCTGGAGATCTTGTGAAGTGTCGTTGATGTGTAGGCGCAGTTTGCACGAAGGCGATGGAGCAGCGTGGAATCTGATCTGGTTAGTTTTGACTCGGGAAGCGATGGAGGAGGATTCCAGCTTGCAACTTGTGTCTGGGGGTGACGCATTGTGGTAATTAATTTGCACAGTCTGCGCGCTTCGCAATAACGTGGGATGAAAAGACTGGGTTCTTCTTCCTTGTGTGCCTTTGAAGCAAGGGCATCGGCGCGTTCGTTGCCGGGGATACCCATATGTGACGGAATCCATTGAAAAGCCAACTGCCACCCTCGCATGCAAAGTTTTCGGGCCTTGTCGGCCACACATTGGGCCAGAAAAGGAGCTTGGTCTGAAGCTTCCAAATCGGATAACGCACTTCGAGAGTCGGAGAGAATAACAGTCTTGCAAGGATTGAGGTTGTGAAGCGCATCTAATGCCGCTGATAGTGCAGCCATCTCCGCTGTCGTGGACGTGGTTGCGAAGTTGAGGCGGTGTGATGCTTCGATTCCGGCATCGGGAATCACGAATGCCGTTGCAGATGTTGCAGTTGTGGGATTCGTCGACCCGTCAGTAAACACTTGGAGCCAACCATTGTACGTGCTTGTCAGTTGGTCAGCTACAAGCGACCTTCCGACAGTGGCTGAGATAGAATTCTTCTTCGGGAAATAAGGAAGCGGTTTTTCTACAATGTACAGCGGTTGGGTTATGAAAGGTGCCGGAGGAAAGTAATGGCTATTAGGAGATCCAATTTGTAAATTAAATTCTTGTACACATCGACCTATCTGCGAATCAAAACGCTCTTCAATGTTGGACAGCAGTGATGTCGCAGATCGTGCTCCATACATACGAGTGATATGATTCATTGCTCTTATTCTTGTGTGCATAGCTACTGTTTGATCCTTGGCCTCTACGAGTGTCGCCGTATTGCCCGCGAAGCGTGGCAGTCCAAGGCACTGGCGGAGGGCAACACGGTGAAAACGTTCGAGTGTGGTCATTTGATGAGCCCTGATTGTGATGATAGGTAGGCTGTATAACATTCTTGAGAGGATAAGGCCACGATAGAAAATCAGAAGTCCCTGAGGAGGCAGTCCAGATTTCTGGCGATGGAAGTGACGGAGCACAGCTAATAATTTAGTGCACTGCGTTACAAGTCGTTTTATCTCGGGTCTCCATGTAACGTGGTCATCGATTTCCATTCCCAAGTATCGGTACGTTGAGACTCTCTGGATCGGTATTCCTTTGATGGTTGGCGTATTAGCAACTTTGCGGTTTGGATGTCGACCAGGCCGCTAACAGAGGAAGGCTGTTTTGCTTGTAGATAAAGTAAGTCCTAGTTCTTCTAGAGTAGAAGTCGTGCTGTCAAGAACTTTCCGAAGCCTTTTGCCGATGGTCCTTGACAGTCTGGATGGACCGACACACCAAGTTGCCACATCATCGGCGTATATCGTCATGTGAACTGTTGTACTGGAAGTTTCTGCGGAGTTTATGCATAGCGGAAGTTCTGCCATGGTAAGGTTAAACAGAAACGGGCTCAGTACACTTCCTTGGGGAACGCCTTGGGTCACCGACCGACGAGTGCTAAGACATTCGGCAGCTCTTACTGTTAGGCTGCGGCCAGTGAGGAATGCGGCGATATAGTCATATGTTCTTCCACCAATTCCGTACCGTGTAAGTTGACGCAGAATAGTATGGTGTGGCAGGGCATCGAAAGCTTTGCATATGTCCAAAAATATGCAGTAGACTGTTTGGTGAGTTGAACGTGCATTTTCAAGGCTCGAAACGAGATCAGCAATGGCGTCAAAGGTGCACCTCCTTCGTCGGAATCCGCAGAGGTGATCTGGCAGTGCTCCTTTGGATTCAAGCAGCCACGTAAGTCTTGAAAGTACTAGTCTTTCCATTAATTTCCCGACACAACTGGTGAGAGAAATTGGCCGGTAGGATTCAATCTGATCACCGGGTTTTCCTTGCTTTCTAATAGGAACCACTACAGAGGTGAGCCATGCTGCAGGGATTTTTGCCGTTCTCCATATGTTGTTGATAGACTCCAGTAAGGCCTCTCTATGCGGGAAAGAAAGATTTCTCAGTGCTTGAAACGTTACGCCGTCCGGTCCCGGAGCGGTTCGACGGCGCGAGCGTCGGAGGGCAACATCAAGTTCAGTGATGGTGAAGTCAGCGTCCATTTCTGAGCAAGGATTTGTTTTCAATGGAACTGGAGGCTTGTCCCTGTATCTCTGTGGTGGCGGAATTGGGGCGGCGAACGCATCAGCAAGGCGCTCCGCGGTTTCTTGAGTAGTGCGGCCTGGGGCTAGCGCTAATCCTGCAACGGGATGCTCGGGTTGCTTTTTATCTTTCAAGACTCTGACGATCCTCCATGCTCTCGAAATACCCGATGGGGAACCAAACGACTCACAAAGTTGGTTCCACTGTAGGCGTTGGAGGCGCTTAGTATATCGGTGAAATTTGGCATCGATCTTGCGATGTTCATTCCAATCATCCAGATCATCTGTTTTTCGGGCTCGTCGCTGCGCGCGGCGTCGAGCAGCCCTTAGGTTTAGGTACATGAGGTAGGAAACAGGCCGGGTGTATGGTACTCTAATGGTCTTTGTTGACAGCTGAATGGCTCGTGCAATCATGGCTGTTGTGTCTTCTGTCGTGCTGCCAGCTAGAGCAAAGTCCATGTGAGATCGGAATACATCCCAGTTGGTAACTCGAACCTCTCTGTAAGTTTTGTTTGTCTTTTTGGCAAACTTGCTGGTAATCATGATCGGTATATGATCACTGCCCCAGGAATCGGCTAGCACATTCCAATCTGCCAATATATCCGGGGGCAGGAACGTCAGGTCTAATACACTGCGGCCAACTCCAGGTCTGATGAACGTTTCCGCACCGTCATTAAGGGCCTCTAAATGAAGTGAAGATGTCATACTATTAAGATCAAATCCTCTTCTTGTATTTTGGCGGTCACCCCATATCTTGTTGTGGGCGTTGAAATCTCCACAGAGTATACACTCCGTGCGACGCGACTGGCGCGCCGCCGCGCGGCCGGTACCGAAGGTAGGCAGTGAGCACCCCAGAGAAAACGAAACCGAAACCACGCCGGCGTACGTTGGTACGCGTTGAAGTCGGAGTGGTGCTGTTGCGCTGGGTTCACAGCATGAAGTGCTGCCTGTGCTGCGTCATTAAGTGCTTCAATAGTTATGCGTCGTATCTCGTGGAGACAAAGTTTCACAGTTTTTCCCCTCGCCGATGTTTTGTGGGACAGCGACAACGATGGAGCCGTGCCGTACGACGCGAGAAATTTGGTGTCCCGATCATGTCTGCCACTGTGTCGGCACGGCTGACATATTCTACACTGCCGCTTTGCGCTCTGCGTTTGTTTTCGTACCAGTAACGCCTACATGTGTCAGCGCCGATGGGACGAACTGAAATGCCATCCCACACTCGCGGGTATGCAGTGCCGATTTCGTTGGAGGAATGCCCTCCAAAGAAGTTTCGTCCCCATCGTACGTGTCGATGATATTTCCGGACAAATATGGCACGCAATCTGTGCTTCACGAAGAAAGATTTGAACGGTAAAAAAAGTGACAAATATAAATCTAAGGAAAACAACCATGAAACTCGGAATCACTGGAGAGTCGGCGTTTGAGTATGGAAGTTTATGTGGTGTGCTTTCTTTCTTGATAAGCCTCCTTTTGGATGTGGAAACACTGACACCCCGAGTTCTGTAGACAACAATTTTTTTTCTCGGCTTTAGAGCCACCTATCGCAAAGTGGTTCGAACTGGAAGTACCGCCCACTGGTCCCTTCCTACCTGTAAAGTGTGCACATCCCACGATGAGTGGTATTTTCTGACAGCCTTTGACGGTCAAAGCCAGTTCCCATTTAGTTACGCCGCCCAAACTAAATTTCCACCTGGTCTCGCTATGCCAACTATTTTTGTTATAATAAGTGTTGTGCCAAGTGACGCTCATGTCAAAGTACCTGTGGGCCGAAAATCAGCACCTCGCACAATTCAGGTTATTACACAACAGCTGACCGCAAAAGCCCTTGGCGGCCAAACCGTGTGTTGGCCGACAACTTCGTTTTCTCGGCTTTGGAACCACCTTTCGTAAAGTTGATTCGATTGGAAGTACAGTCCACTAGTCCCTTCCTACCTCTAAAGACTCCACCTCCCCCGACCAGTGGTATTCTCTTGACAGCCTTTTCATGGTCAAAACCGGTTCCCATTGAGTTACGCCGCCCAAACCAAATTTTCACCTGGTTTCCCTGTGCCACCTTTTTTTTTTGTATAATAAGTGCTGTGTCATGTTAGTGTCAAGTCCAAGCACCTGTGTGCCCAAATCTGCACTATGCACAGCCCGCCATAAAGCAACATTTTGGGTCCAATATTGGACCCAAAACAAAAATTAGCTTTATTTCTTCATTCGTTAGAAACAACTTTCACACCTGCTGTATTAATGAAACTTGGCACACTTCATGCAGAAACTTAGTGGACATCTCACTCGCCTCCAATATCATCGTTCCAGCAGTCCTACGTTTACAGCGACGAGCGAAATAAATTTCCCACTCAAAGCAATTATGGTGGCGGCCGTCTTGCTTTTCGGAAAATTGCTCCAACTCCTTTTTTGGCCACAACTAGAGAAATTCCCTTGAATAACGACTAAAACTCAATATATAAGAAGAGGAGAACACCTAAATGCCCTTCTTAGGTCTGCCCCAGCATTCATGCAACGTCACCCTCAACGTATCGGCTCAAAAAGCAAAAGTTTCGTCCGTGCGCGCTTCCGCCGCCACAGCTTGGCATGCGAAAAGGCGCCGCAGGCTGCTGAACGCGACTCACGGTCGAACGCCAGCTCCTCCGCTAGCGGCGCTGCGCGCGTTTTTCAAAGCGCCCCCTATAGTTCCCGCACGGAGTGTATAAGATGGCCTCTGCTTCTCTGCTTTACATCGAAAAGCTCTCCGACATCCCATTTGCAATTTGGAGGGACATACACTGAAGCGACTGTGAAGTCCACGTTTTTGTATCTAACAGATACAGCAGCATATTCAGCACTACTCTTCGAAACTGAGGATAGGTCTACTGGCGATTGAGGAAGGCCTGCGCGAACAAAGACTACAGATCGTGGCTTGCAGTCCTTCCTTTTTGAAGAACTGTAATAGGCTACGTAGGGCGACAGGCGGCAGTTGGATGGATCGTTGTTAGGTTCCTGAATCGCCAGTATATCAATCCTAGTGGAGAGTAGATACCTCTGAAGATCTGGAAGGCGGGGATTTAGGCTGCAAGCGCTCCACTGTAGTATTCTTGGAATTTCGGGTTTATCGTTTGTACGTTTCTTGAAGTCGTGACTTTGAGCCGAGGCCATCCGCTCCTAGCGGTGGAAGGGTCCTACTTTCAAAAAGGATTCCATTGCAAGCAGGGCTTGCACTTCCGGTAGGTTGTCTGAATCAGGGATCGCTTTGATGATGGCCCTTAACGCAGCAAAAAGCATTGGAATAAGGACGCTACCAAGGTCACCAGCCTGCTCTTGTCGTTTGCGCCTTGGAGCTGATGATACCGACATAGGTTGTCGGATGGTCGTCTGAGTGGTAGGGGCTGATTTCAGTAATTGCATAGTTGATGGAATTCCTCTGGCTGTCTCAGGTGCGTCTTCATGTGGCCGACGTTCTCTGTGTTTTTCTTTCACTCCATTCGTCGTCTTCTTCAATGCGTCACTGTAAGTTGGCTTTTGGGCTCGCTTATCCGTTGGAACCGGGACAGGCAAGGGGACGCGCACAACTTCAGGGTTTAATGTGGCTGCGAACCCACGATTTTCCTTGCCATTTAAGACGTCCTGTCTTCGGATAACCGAGGCAGCCTTTCTGCGTTGACACCCAGAGAAGGTAGCGGCATGCTGGTTACCGCAGTTTGCGCACTTGGGTTCTTGCCGATTGGTGCAAGTCTTGTGGTGGTGCGGACCTGCGCACACTTTGCAGCGCCGTGGTCCACGGCAGTATTTCGCAATGTGTCCGTACCTTTGGCAATGATAGCACTGCACTGGAGGACCAAAATGCTCGTCAACAGTGTGACTTGTGAAGCCTAAGAGAACGCGTGTAGGCATTGGTTGGCCTGGGCGGAAGTGGAGGAGCACGCTTTCAGTTTTGCGGTGTTCCACGTTGCCGTCCTCTTGTCTTCTATACGAAATTTGCCGTTGAACAGAAATAACTCCAAGATTTTTAAAATAGTCTAGTAGTTCTTCGTCGGTATACTCGATCGGTACTCCTTTGATCTTTCCCAGATTCCGTAAGTAGGAGTGGGGTACACTTGTCGCCACTTCACTAGAGCAAAGGGTCGATATGGCTAGTAATCTGGATGCTGCTTGCAGAGATGCAACACTCACGAAAAGGCTCCCGTCTTTGTTCATCCTATGTGAGAGTAGCTTCTCCTGTGCAACATCAAGGATCTCTTTGGCCACTTCGTTAGGATTCACCCTTTACAAGGATGCATTGGAACTGTTGGGTTTGAAAACCACTGGAATGCCCGCAGGGCGGTTTTTCTTGTAGTGGACTGGCGTAAAGGGCCGATTATCTTCATCGGCTTCCAGAACTTGCATGGGATCTTCTGGAGATTCGTCTTCATTGGAATGTAAAATAGCATCTTGAACGGAATAAGTAGAGGTCTTGTCATCATCATAGTCGTGATATGAGTCTGGGTCTGTACATCGTCTTTTAATGGGAGCTTTCTTGAGGTCACCAGGGATAAGGGTCGGCGGTGGTGGGGCGGTAGATTGAGGTGGTGACTTGCCATGTGACGGTCCAGGATCCCCTCTTTCGGGTGTTTCAGCTGGTAGCGGTTGGTCCATTGCCCATGTCGTCGGTCCGGTGTTTACAGGAAAAGGGCGACCATGCGCCGCGTCCGGGACCTCGCCGCTTGACGTGAATAAGAAAATCTGACTGGATAATATGACGAAACTTTGAAAAATCCTATTTTTCCAAAAGAGCAAGAAGAATGGCGTTGATGCCTGAAAACGTCGTCGTCTTCCAATCCTCATCCAATGACTGAAAACTACGTAAGAGCGCCAAAAAGAATAGCGAATTTTAGAATACGATTACACATAAAAACTCCAATGCCCACCGTCCGGGGCCACGAGCAAGTGAAGCGCCACGCTCATTGTTCCTGCGCACATTTTTCAGAAACGATCGTGTTGTGGTCATGTTTCGGGTTTTTTTCCGTTCTTGGTTGTCGTTTTACGAGAAAGTGGCAGAGAAAAGTACCAGTTTCTATCGTTTTCTGGGGTCTAAACATTTAGTGGAAGCCGCGGTCGGTCGATCGAAAGAAGCGAGAGAACCCTTTCGGAGCTGTCTTGGATGTTCCCGTGAATGTTCAAAAGCGCAACCTTTATATTCCGTTCACCCTTAGCTGAGACTAGAAGCTCCGCCTTCAGCGCGAGCTTTCTGCCCTTGCTGGCACCAGTCTGAATGCGCAGGCGCGCGCAAACAAAACACACCTGAAGCCAGCGAGCTCGCGCTGAAGGCGGAGCTTCTGGTCTGAGCTAAGAACGGAGTATCAAGCGCTCGGGGGACGTTGAAGCTCCCACTGTATGGCTTCCGTCTTCGGAGTCTCGAGACCGAACGTTCTGCCTCAGCGGCGCTAACGGGCATGGTGGCCAGGTTTTCCAGCAGGCGGTTGACATTAGAATACAAGACCTGGGGACCAAGGCAAGTTGTCTCTACCGGTGACAGGCGCTAACCGGTGCGGTCCTTTCACATCTGTGTCCAAACCAGAACTTCCTCAGACAGTTTGTTTAATGAAACGAATGCTCCGCAGTCTGGTGATTTGCCCAAGCCGAGGATTGCGACATTGAAACCGACGTCGTTGACCATGACATTGCTCTCGCCTAGGGCGGTCGATGCTGCCTGACGTGAATGTGCCGACTCTGTTGGAGACGTCGATGGCACGCTTGAAGTTGTAGGTCAATAATCATTCTTGAAAAAAGCGTCAAGCAACAGCTTTGGCTATTGAATTAATTTTTGAGAGTCTATATACGTAAAGGAACTTTCACGACTCACGTGTTGAACGCAGGATTATAGACATTACCCACTGCAGCGATTAAAGAAGTAACCTAGGTACGCTTTGAAACCAAAAGAATTATGAGCATTCCAAAGTGCTTCTACGGTGCATATGCTGCCGCTTTTCTCTCCCGCTTCTTTTTTGCATCTTGGTATGCCCCCAAAACAAACAAAAGACGGGACGAAAAAAAAGAAAGGTAAACTGTTTGTCATTTTGTCGTCCTGTTCGTAGGGTTGTAAGGTTTGCAAAGTCAAAGTATTGCTATTTTGAAATTTTGTTTCGCTGCTCTAATAGTTGCGTGGAGTCCTTGAGGCTCTAAGAGTAGGGGAACTTTATGGTGAATTCCGCAGGCAGATCTCGAGCGCTTCAAAAGCGCTCCATTTGGAGCGCTCATATTCCGCTGGCAGATCTGGCTCGAGTTGGTCATCTTTCGCTCGTAGATCTCTGGCGGCGCCCGCTCCACGGAGCGCCCCTAACCCCGCCGAACTTGCTCTGCGCGATTTCACAGATCTCTCCGGAAGTTGACAGAGCGGCCCACGTGATTTCCGTCTAAACCGACAGTGCGCATGCGCGGCGAGGTTGGAGGGGTCGGCGGGCCGGTCGGGCCGTGGAGCTGGAACTGTGCGGGTGCGTCGGTTGTTTACGCGGGATTGTGACGGCTTGAACGCTTCTACCTCGCGTAGATCAGGGATACAACGCCGGGACTGTGGAGCCTGCTAAATCGTAAGCGCTGACATCTGTGATCGTGAGAGGAAGAACGACAGAAAAGCCGGAGGCAGACGCATGGTTAGGCCTGTTCATTCTGCAGCCAATGGTTGTTTACCTTTTTACACTGCATTCCGCCGGCGTTTTTCCGTGAAATAATACAAGAAGTGATTAGGCAACGACCGCGCAAGGGATGGTTTGTTACCTCTGTGTTTTTTAAAGGCGTACACAAAATCTGAACTCCACCGCTGGCAATCGCTTTCCGTGCCCCGCCGCTTCGAGGCGGCCGAAAGGTACGTGACGGTGCCGAACGCGGACGTATTCGTGATTTGTGACATGGGCGCCGTGGTACGTATAATTTCGCCCGGCCTGTGTCGTGTGTTATTTCTGCAGCTAAGCAGTGACAGTCGTCACTGGTCGTCGGAAAGATCAATCGGCTGGGGCGTTGGTGGGCTTGTCAAGTTCCAGCAGCGGCCATTTTGAACGGTGGAGGGGGAAGCGGTGGGGAGGGGTGTGGGGGAGGTCGCTCCAAAAATGCAAGTTTATCTTCCCCTCGTCGATTCGGAGCGGGTCCCACGGAGCGGAATTTTGCCTCCCTCACGAATTCCTCCCTCGCGGATTTTGGAAAGCGCTCCGGATCTACGAGTGGAATTCACCATTAGACAAGCCGCCTGCATTCTCCGAGGCGAGGCCAGCGTCCTTCGAGGTCAGGATTTCGCGGCTTATGTGACGTCAGGAGCGGAGTCATCCGCACCTGCGAGCCCGAAGAAAGGCTTAGGTTGCTAATAACACTGTCGAGTTTGGCGAGAGCTCTTTGTAAAGCCGGAGCCGGACTTCTATTTCTCACGCTCACGCAGTCCACGGACAGTTTTGTCATCTTCGTTTTGCTTTGGAATGTTCCGGCCCCTCGCCGTAGTGGGTTGTCGAACAGAAAGAGAAGCACAAAACAAGAAAAAAAAAATAAAAGCTGTCAATGAAAAAGAGAAAGGGGGAAAGAGGAAAACCATGCAATTTCGAAGGTGTTTCGACCCTTGAAAACGACCTGGCTACGCCACTGTCTGGTTTACCAGCGCGGCTAACCAGCGCACCCCGACGAGCTGCCACCTTGAGCATACGTGTCTTCGCGGCAACCGCGTCGTATTTACACGTACCGTATGTCGGCTTCCCAGTCGGTACCATATCGTTCTCGTGGTTTGGACCCGCTTTAAAACAACGATTCGGGGCAGTGGTGAGCAGATCGAAAACAAACAAATGTTGGGGGATAACGAATGCAGACCAGCATTTATTTTCTCCAAAATCTCATACAAATGTGACAAAACAAAAATCACACTATCGGGTTTGTCGAAACTAGCTGCTTGGCAGATTTGCCGGAGTGGTGTCAAGCGACTCTGATGATTCCGCCGGAATGCTTCGATGAAATCGATATTCCACAGCGACCTCTTTCTGACAGATGGCCAGTCTGTTGTTATTATAGTAAACTTTCACCACGCCGAGTCAAGAAACTGACACCGAAGAAAGCGGACGAATCCTAATTACGCAACTTCGCGTTTGAAATTGTAGCGCATTTCACAGAACCTTTACAAACAATCCAAACATACAGTCCCACTTTCATCGCGTACCGCTACTATCGTTTACCTAGCCGAGACACTCCAGATGAAAATTTCTGGCCGGCTTGGTTTAAGTGTTTCGATCATAGGGTCCACCGTTCCCGTACATTTGATGGCGCTTGTTTCGACCGAGAACGGCTGCCATAACGTATGACTAGCACATGATAAAAAATAGCACACACATGAGGTCATCCTTAATTGTAATTAACTCTACCTTTGGCGCGTCATGGAGCTTCCCGCTTTTGCCGGCACACCACCACCACCGGCTGTTAGGCCTATGGGCCCGAGCTCGCTAGACAGACAGGCCTAACGGCGGTAGCACATCCTCGGAGCAGTCCACGTCCACAATCGCCCAGTGAGCGCACGAACGTTAAAGATGCACACCAGCACGGGAAAACGTGGACAGCAGACGACACGCGGCAAGAACGGCAGGTTCAGTTCGCAGAAATGAGCGCCTCGAGCACCACACGGGCCCCAGCTGCCCCGAATTCCGTTCCCGTATACATTTGATGGCGCTTGTTTTGACCGAGAACGGCTGCCATAACGTACGACTAGCAGATGATAAAATATAGCACACACATAAGGCCATCCTTAATTGTAATTAACTCTACCCTTGGCGCGTCATGGAGCTTCCCGCTTTTGCCGGCACACCACCACCACCGGCTGTTAGGCCTATGGGCCCGAGCTCGTTAGACAGATAGGCCTAACGGCGGTAGCACATCATCGGAGCAGTCCACGTCCACGCGCACAATCGCCCAGTCGAGCGCTCGAACGTTAAAAATGCACACCAGCACGGAAAAACGTGTACAGCAGACGACACGCGGCAAGAACGGCAGGTTCAGATCGCAGAAGTGAGCGCATCGAGCACCACACTGGCCCCAGCTGACCCGAATTCCCAAAATGGGGCGCTCGCGCGTGGGCTTCTGGGTAGTCACCGCCGCCGGGCAGCGCTCTCCGGGCTCGTTGACGACGCGAATAGAGCGTTCTTGGCGGCGATGTGCAATGTTCGCGCTCGTCGCTACAAGTGCACAAAAATTGAGAAATCTGCCACGCGCCAACGAAGCTGCCACGCGCCACCGACCTGTGCGCACCCGAACTCGTATGGACCAAGAAAACGCAACCTACGTATCCATCCATGGATCGCGCCGTGTTTATTTACTTTTTTCTGCTGTGGCTTGGAATCGGGCAGAAATCTGGCCCCGTCAGGTACCGACGCAGGTATTTCCAGAGAGGGGACGTTAGCGTATCAGATGTCTTTTGGAACCCCCCTGCCCCCGCCCCCCCCCCCCCCCCCTTTCCCTTTGTTTTCCCGCCCTAAATTTTTACACATGCACAAATCAAGAACGGCTCGCTTATCCTTTTGAGATCGCGTGAAAGCTTTCTCGAGAGGCCGTTGGCTGTATTTTTCGTGAAAACCCAGGGAGATGCAGACACGCATTCTTCGGTCCTGTTCAGACGGCGCATTCATTTCACGAAACTCGCTTCGCGAGTCAGGATGCGCCAGAAAAGTGCATCGTGTGAAAGGGCCTTTAAACAACACACAATGTTTGCACTACACTTGAGTCTGCCCGAAAAGAGCTGGATTGTCTTCTGCTTCCCCATAGTGCCCTCAACTTTTGGGTATTCGCCAGATTGAGCGAAAAGTTCGTATTTTGTGATTGGTTTTTCACTGGTGTAATATTTGTTGTTCGCCAGCGTCGGGATTTTGAACAAAAACCAGCCCCAAAACGTCTTGGACCCATTATAACGACCTCTTCCACGACGGGAAACCCGTTGGTGCCAGAGCCGGGACTGAGCGGGTCGGGGGAAACGCCGGCTGCATCAATGGCGGCCGATCTCCCGCAGACGGGTGGACGGATGGGAGTATTTTCAACTCCCATTTCGTCATGCGGAGGGTTGTCATACAAGAACTCCAGTTTAAAATGGGAGTAAAATCAGGTGTTGTCGCTTTTATAACTCGTCTCTTAGCGACCAGAGTAAAGTGGTAGTTTCTAGTTTATACACTCCCATGTGCGGGAGTGAATGCTTTAGACTTGGGAGTTAAATCGGTATCTTATTCTTTAAACCCCCCTCCGGGCTACTTTTCGTTTGCAGTGTAGGGATACTCGGGCGAGATGTCATCAGTGCAGCCGTTCAATCGGCTGGCATCACGGTGTTGCTCGCACGCGTTTCAATGGAGCTCGCTACGACTTTGTGTTTTATATTCTCGCTGGAATTTGAGCACCAAGAGAGCTTGGATGATTGACACCTCGCTCGGCTTGACGTCAGCGTCGCGAGAGTCCAATTTGCGCGTTCCGTAACATTCGAACTCAAAGATGTGCTCGACGAGTTTAGCTACCCAGAAGTGACGGCATTCAAGATGGCTGCGTCCTTCTGGAAAAGACGTATTGGCGACGTGAGCGATCGAACGCGTCGCTGTGGTCGGCCTGCCACGATTGACCGAATGCTGACAATGACGTCAGCAAGATTTCTCATCGACGGAAATAAGAGGAATGTAACAACTTCAATTTTTACGGTGTTGGCAGTGTTGCTTCGAAAGCGCTATGATTTCAGGCTTCCACCATGCCCATCACAAGCACCATCGAACTTGTTGTTCACAAGGTAATGACGTCACGAAAGGTAACCGAACGAGGGCGCCACCGAAACATCTCGCCGCTAATTGCAAACAGCAGATTGAGAATGACAAGGACGAGCTTTAGCCGAGCTTCCTATACTTCGTTTCAGCTTCGGTCCAGACGCGGCCAAAGCTACAAGCGCGAGCTCCGGACTTTCAGCATCCCTGCCAAGAACGCGCGCTCGTGCAGTGCAAGCACTGTTCTGGGCCACATGCTCGCGCTTGTAGTATCGGCTGCGTCTGGACCGAAGCCGAAACGATGTATAGCTCCAATATTCCTCGGGCATCTCGTGCGCCTCGCGCGTGCACGCGCAGCCGAAGCGCGGCGGAAAGCGGCGAAAGCGCGTTGGAGGCATTCCAAAGAAACACCCTGCCCACCTTGTCACTGGCCAAAAAAAACATCCTAAAAAAATACAACGCCGGATTTCAAGTCCTCGACGCTTGAGCCCGATTCTGGATACCACGACCTTCGAAGGGCTGAGCATGACTAATTCGAGTGCCATATATCCAATTTTGCTTTCAGGGTTCATAGCCGTTAGTGCCCTCTGCCTCTTTCCGCGGCTTGTTTGGGAGCAGAGCGACTCCCTTTTGAAGGGGCTGGTAAGCAATATTAATATATTATTTTTAGGCTTTACCAAAGGTTAAGGGGAAAGTATCTGTCAATTTTTATTTAAAACAGATGATTTCTTGCCCTAGGTTTAAACTAAATATAAAATAAGCATCTCGGACTACCGGGGCGAGATAACGAAAGGGTAGGAAGTAACATTTTAACTTCCCGCGATCCTTTCTCGTCACGTGCACCAACTTCCCTGAGAAGGAACCTAACCCCTATAAGGAGTATTCACTGGGCGCCATATTTGAGGGCGATGTTTAGAGCGCATGCTCTGAACGAGTCCACATTAATAGGCTGCTAAGACCGGCAATCTTGAGGGTGCTAAATCGCACGTCACAAAAGAACTGTGGAAGCTCGCCATCAGCACGCGCTCAGCAGTCGTGCACACAGCTATGGCCGCCGGTGAATACTTCCTATACTTTGTTCCACCTTAGGTCCGAGCGCGGCCGATAATATGAGCCGACGTGCCAACCAAACAGCGCAAAAAGCGCAACGTTAAGGTGTGCTATCTGCGCTTGATGGGACTATGGCCGGTGGAGGAGCACGGTGAATACCAACTGGTCCTAAAAACTGCAGAGAACACTCCATGGCGTTGTAGCTCTTTCGCTGTTTGATTGGCCCTTTGGCTCATTAAATCGGCCGCGCTCGGACCTAAACTGAAACGAAGTATAGGTACTTACAAATTTTTATATTTAGTGGTGGCCCCTGGCTCTCGCGTAGTCTATACTCGGTGGAAATATTTATTAGAAATCAGTAAAAATTACAAAAAATATAAAACTATATTGAGGCCAATAAGAATGGGAAAGCAATACTTTAGAATGAGACCTAAGACAGTTAAAGGTGTTGGTTGTAATATGTTGAGTATTCAATAAATTATGAATAATTTGCCACCAATTGATACCTCAAGCGGTTCTAAAGAATATAGAACGCGATATTAATGCTCCGAGTTTAGGTAAAATGAAGCGTGACCAGAATGGAGCAGCATGAAATTGCGCCAGTTGCAAGCTGGTTAAGAGGGGAATTCATCAATTAAAATAATTCGTTCAACTATCATTATTTATTATCTTCGCAATTCAGGAACTCATGGTTGGTTGGTTGGTTGTGTTGTTTGCCAGACGTGACATTTGCCTCACTCACGGTGGGCACGTTTCACGGGCCTGGGTTGTTGTAGGTTGATGAGGGTGAATGCGGGGAAAGGGAAGGGAAAATATGGTGATGAAGGGGTCCGGGGATGGCGAGGGCAGCGTTAGCAAAATAATGACTAAACACGTTTCGCGGGCGAAAATAAAACAAAAATAAAATAAAATGATTAGGGCCGTTAAGACGAACTTTGACATATGTTCAAACAATGCTAAACACGACAGAACCACATAGCGCGCACCAGCAAGCACAAAATAAATAATGCGAGTAGTAATATCGACCTAACTATACTTAGCTTCACCCCACGTGCGAGCGAAGGCAAAGCTGGAAGCTCGAGCACGAAAGCTCCGCGCGTTCGGGCTAGCGCGCGAGCTGGGGAGAAGCGCTAAAAGTGCTGCTCTCGCGCTCTCAGCCCCGGCCCCGCCCGCAGATAAGGCGAAACGAAGTATAAGCTACCTTTAAGTAATTAAAAGCGCCGAAAAAGACAAGGACAAAGAAGTGGAACGACACAAGGCGCCTTGTGTCGTTTCACTTCTTTGTCCTCGTCTTTTTCGGCGCTTTTAATTATTTAAAGAACCATGAACCCACTGGCTCAACTTTCCACTTTGCTATAGGCTACCGTTCTAAAGTTTCTTACACGTCACAGTCACAGTCTTGAGAGTAGTTTGCACGCGCCCAATAAAACAAAACACAAATTTTCTCAGCCGTATGCACGTGGAAGTTGGTCCCTTCGGAAAAAAATGTAGCTTCGAGCGTGAAAGGAATGTCCAGCTCTCTCAGGCAGTTCAAGAATTCAATTCGTTCGGATGCGTAGTGTTCGCACTTGAAAAATATGTGTTCAATTGTCTCTTGTTGGTCACAGTGTTGGCAATTAGGGCTGACCGCTTTTCCAATCCGGTACAAGTTAACGTTTTTATACGCGGAATCTGATATAAGGCGGTGAAGAAGGGAAGCAAACTTGCGTGTTAAAGGGTAACTGCAAAGAAAAAAAAGTTTTTTTTTAAACAGCCTAATTGGGACAAGCATGTCACAAAACAAATGTTCCGTTAAAAAAATTATTTTTTTAATCAATATTTACGCCACAGGACGTAATTTAGTAGAGTCAGAACCTCTCCACATTTGAAACTCCCGCTCTTTCGACCCCCAGGGAAGAGGAGTACGCCCGGCCCCTCACTCTCCTTGCGTTGCGGAGTTGAACGACGCAGCGTCTCGACTTCCGGCAAGATCTGGCAACCACGCCAGGCCGCGGTATTTTTTTGGTTTGATGCGGTTTGCGAGCACATGTAGCGAAGACGTGACCGGAGAAGTGCCCCTGTGATGTTCCCGGAAGATGGAAAGTATCGTTCGTAATCGTCGTGCGCGCTTTGAAAGCGAAGGGAGTAACAGAATCCACGAGTGCGCAACCACAAGCCAAGGTTCACGACAGCGCTGCGTTGGTTTCGGCGATCTCGTTCTGTTAGGTGCAACACGGCGATGCGACAGAGCTGAAACGTTTGTGGTGTGTGTAATGCGGTGCTAACACGGAGCGAAATTGGTTGTTGTGGGGTTGACGTTCAACCAGTTAAGTCCCGTCGTCGTCAGCTGATCCAGTCAAACTGGTCCGGGAGGACGCTGGGAGCGTTTTTAAAAGTAAATCTGCCTCGTTCTGTTTTAAAATGTGGAAGTTTCCCGACGCATACCGTGAGTAGAAAGCTGCGTGCGTTTTCAACAAAATTACGTCGTTTTAATTGAACAATAGACTCCGCATTGTTGTCCTAAATCTGCCGTTTTTATGCTTCGTGTTGGACTGCGTTTGCAAAGCGACGTGTTGCATCGTGCGGTGTGAATAAATTTGGGCACGATTTCGTACCTGCCTACAGATGCATGAACTGAGACAATTTTTATGTAGTGGACATAGTGCTTTTTTATTTTCTGTCTAGTCGCGGACGTTAGGTGCACACGGGGCGAATCTCGACTGCCTCCAGAGCGATATGACGAGAACGTAACTAGACACGTTGGTCGCTACGCGAACGCCCGATTGCCTCAGCCAAATAGCATCCCTTTCGGGGCGACATGGCTGCTGGAAGGCTCACTGTCGGGATCGCGCATCTGACATCTCCGAAAAGTCAGCATTTGCACGCACAAACAAGCAAAAAAAAAAAAAAAAAAAAAAAAGCACGCTAAGCAAGCAAAGAGGAAAACGAAAGAACCGCGCTATGAAAGCCGAAACTCCGCGTCGCTTCCTATCACTAACACCTGCGACAGCTGCTAAACACACACTACTTCACTTCAAGAAGTCTCACTCAAGCACCTGCGTCAGCACGAAACGACGAAACACTGATCACTTCGGCGAAACGATTAGTCGAGGTAGGCGAGACAGGCGGGAGTAGACTTCGGCGGCCATGAAAGAATGGCGAAGCTTTTGTTTGTATGAATGCAAACGGAAGTGCCCGTCTTGTAAACCTTTTGTAAAGAATAATAACTCTCATCACAAGGGTTATTCTTTAAACGTAAAAATATGCCGCTCAAAAGGAAATTGCAACATATAACAAAGGTTTAACAACCAAGATCTAAGCTGTCAATCAAACTCTTAGCCAATGAGAACCTTTTGGGATTGACGTCACATAATCACAACTTCGTGGCGCGCGATTTAAAACGGACGAAATAGCCGCAAACTAAAACGAGTTTCACGCAATAAATATTGCTGTAAAAAATGTTTTTTCTCGCGGAAAAATTGTTTTTTGACATGCTTGTCCCAATTAGGCTATTTAAAAAAAAAAATTTTTTTTCTTTGCAGTTACCCTTTAAGCCCCGCGTACCTGCCAGGGAAGGCGGGTCATGCGCTGCAATTCTTGAAACCGGATGTCTATGCTGCATCCAGGTTTGGATTGATATTTTTGAGTCAGTCTGGGTCGGAAGCTGTAAAGTAGCAGTAGGTAGGAGCAGAGCGTTGGAAGCCAGTTGGTCCGCCTTTTCATTGCCGAGAATGCTGACATATGAAGGTATCCATTGCACTCGAATGTTACAGCCTCGGAAAACAAGTAGGCGTCCCAAGTTAAATATCTCACGATTCATGTTGGCATTAACGCCTCTGCCACTTCGAATGCTTTGCACTGCACACTGGGAGTCCGTGGCGAGCAGCCAGTTTTCTGGTGGCCTTTTCAAGATATAAAGAAGAGCTGCGTGAATTCCACGAAGCTCGGCCGTAGTCGATGAAACAGCGTGATCAAGCCGTCCTGACCAAGAATGGTGTTTTGATGGGATATGGTATGCCGCAGACGCGGAATCGTTAATGGGATTAATGGCCGGTTCACACATACAGCGGAGCGCTACGTTAGCGCTACGTGAGCGCGCCAAGGAGCGCTGATATGACGCTTCCGGCACATTGATACTTTAGACAAATGTTGTTGTAAAAAAAAACTATCTCCAAACTCCGGTCTAAAAACATACTTTTCGTGCAAGGCTCGTCAAATTATGAGGCGCTGGAGAAATGCAGCCTTCTGCGTTAAGTCCTTATTTCGAACTCTTTTTGTTCGCCTTCCGCCCATTGAAAAGCATGCGGGAAGGGCCTTAGAACGCACCTGGTATCGCTGCGCCGCAGCGTTCTTCCGCAACATGAAGTCCGTCTGCTCTCTTCGCCGTCACCATGGCAACGAACGCCGAATGAATAGAAGCACGCACGGTACTGCCGCGTGAAGCTAGCAACAGCTGACGCCATTTTACGAACGCCGTCTGCTAGCCAAAGCCGAACGCGGCGTGTCAGGTCAACCGCCTCCGCCGGTGCGCCGCTAGCAAAGACTACGAAGCAGAGACACGCCGACGGTGATCGAGTAAGCAACAACACCGCGGGGCGACTGCAACGGCGGCATTTATTTGGATCAAAGGCCGCCTTCGCCGGTGCGCCGCTAGCAAAGACAACGAAGCTGAGGCACGCCGACGGCGAATGGGCGAGCAACAGCACCGCCGGACGACTGCAACGGCGGCATTTATTTTGATCACAGGCGCGAAATAAGCAAGAACAATTTTTATTTGAATCATACCACCCGATATCCAAGTTGGGGACCACATACCTTTGCTGGGTCTTTCCTGTGAACTTTTTACAGAGTCACGGGGTGCCGCATTAAAAACACAGCTCCGTTTGCAAAATATGGGGGCCCTGAAAAGGACCGTTTAGACCGCTACCAGAACCTATAACTGACGTAACGAGCACTTGACGAGTGGCTGGCGCATAAGTCGTCTTTATGCATGCAGGCGGGTGACGGGCTCAGCGCAGCGGATCCCTCGAAGTCACCGGGGCCGTCAGAATCCTCGCCCTGTCTGCGTCGGGGCTCTAGATTTTGGCGGCCGCGGCGACGAACGACTGGAATCTATCAGTGTTTCCGCGCGCCTTGTCTCTCCTCCAAAACATGAACTTTGCAAGGTGACCAGTGAAATGGTGGCTCTCGCGCCGTCCAGATGGAAGAGAGTTTTTGACGTGGGCCCAGGTGCAATCCACCGTATTGGTGTGCGCACCAGTGTTCGCGTCGACAAAGTTAAGCTTATGGTTGACGGTGAGGTGCGTGAAGCGAGCGTCATCTGCAAGCTTGCGATAGCCAGCCCAACAATCAGTGATTATTCTTGTTTCAGGGCGGACCCACTCGGCTATTAGCCTTTGCAGGGTTTTAGCGTCACGGGTCTCCACGGGAACAAGAAAGCAGCACCCGCTGCAACGCGCCACACCGCCGAAAACCCACTGGCCATGCCTTAAATACCCGCGATGGTACTTGTGC